>NW_020664980.1:4742216-4877515 GCF_002925995.2 Terrapene triunguis | reverse complement strand
GCAGCTGTGCCGCTGCTCGGCTGGGAGGCCTCTTTTATAGGCCCCCTCTCCAGTAGGGAGTTAATCAGGACAGCTCTATTGGTAAATCCATACTATGGATACAATTTTGTCATGGTAAAATTAGTCAAAATGCATGGAGCAGTCATGGTAAAAATGTACAAAAAATCAGGCTTTGGTCAGGGCGCGACTGAAGTCCAAGCCCTGCTGCGGGGAGCTGAAGCCCAAGCCAAAGTCATGGGGATCTGTTAAAGTCACAGAATCTGTGACCAAATCATTTCCTTAATCCACACCAACAAACCTATGTTACAAAGACTGAGGGCAGGATAAACATACTAGTTTTCCCACTATGTGCTACATTGCAAGGTCCTTTAAATTGACAAGAATAAAACAATTCACAGGCAATTTTTTTTTTTTTGGCCAACCAATCAGAGACTAGCATTACATTAAATGCTACTCTGTTTCATTACGGCTGGAGCATGGTAGTATCTGCTGTAATTATGTAAAACAAATTCCATTAAATTCCTCTCCCCCACATTATTACATGCTCAGCTTCCTGAGAAAATACACAACAGCCTTTTGGGCTGAATTTTGCATGTTTGGACTCTTGTATTTCCTGACAATTTTTATTTTAATTATGTAACCTTTAACATGGCTGATAAAACACACTCGATGTAATGGTAAACAAATTTTACACAAGTATTTCCTGATATATGGCAGCCTTTATTATTTCCAGGTTTTCTGTTGGTGGAGGACCACTCAAGTCATTTTTTATACTGGCTTCTTTTAGGGGAGTTGTTTTAGGGATTTTATTTATATATAGACATTTCACTGTATCTACTACCATTGCATCTAAGTGCTGTATTTGGTAATAAAAATACAATGAGATCTGTCTAGAACAGTGGTTTTCAAACTGTGGGTCGGGACCCAAAGTGGGTCAGGACCCTGTTTTAATGGGGTTGCCAGGGCTGGCATTAGACTTGCTGAGGCCTGGGGCCAAAGCCGAGGGTTACAGCTCAGATTACAGGCCTCCCACCTTGGGCTGAAGCCCTTGAGCTTTGGCTTTGGGCCCCCCACCAGGGAGGTGGGGCTCAGGTGGGCAAGCTCAGGCTTCAGTTTCTGCTCCTGGGGTTGTGTAGTAATTTTTGTTATCAGAAAGGGGGTCGCGGTGAAAAGTAGTTTGAGAACCCCTGGGCTAGAAAGGTAAGACAATTCACCATCCTACTCAGGTTTAACCATTGGCTGCTACTTTTGAATCACATGGCCCTTAATGTCTACTAGTTCTTCCATCATATTCCTTCCCTAGTCATGTTTTAATTTATCATAAACCTGATCTCTGAAGTACTCTCTCCACCTCAGCAGGAAAACCAAGAGGATTTAAGTAAGAGTGGAAGACAAAGGGAGAAAGAAGAGACAAGAGTTTAACAACCTGGAAGTGCAGCAAGCTTAAGAATACTGATCTTTGGACGGACTACCAAAATTCTGTTTGTGTAAAAAATTTCCATCCCCATATAATTTCACATTGGGTGTAGGTGTGTGAATGATTCCCACCCATTTTCCCCTAATGAAAGCTTTCCAGATCAATAAAAGACCTCATTACTTGTATTAAAGTTATTCAGTGATATGGTACATTCCTCCATTAAAAAATACATATATTTGCCTAATAATTTCAAACTAACAAGACTTGAGACAGGTACTACACTTCATATTCTAGTTCCTAAAACAGAGACTTTTAAAGAAGGTATGACAAACATGAAAATTTAAATGTCACTTCTGTCAAATCTTGAAAACTCAAAATCAAGAAGAGTTAAGGAA
The DNA here is from genome assembly GCF_002925995.2 of Terrapene triunguis. NCBI lineage: Eukaryota > Metazoa > Chordata > Testudines > Emydidae > Terrapene > Terrapene triunguis. Next base: position 4,875,703 of record NW_020664980.1, on the reverse strand, counting down.
AATATAATTTTTCCTCTGAAGAGTGGTAGCTTTTAAGTATATTTAATCCATTTTAAAAGTGTTACACAATTATTTGTCCTACCTTAAATAGATACCATACAGCAGGGATCAGCAACCTTTGGCACGCAGCTCGCCAGGCCAGCCCCCTGGCGGGCCAGGCCAGTTTGTTTACCTGCCGCATCCGCAGGTTCGGCCGATCGCTGCTCCCACTGGCCGCAGTTCACCATCCCAGGTCAATGGGCTGTGGGAAGCGGCGCGGGCCACAGCACGTGCTGGCTGCTGCTTCCCGCCATCCCCATTGGCCTGGAGCGATGAACCGCGGCCAGTGGGAGCCACAATCGGCTGAACCTGCGGACGCGTTAGGTAAACAAACCGGCCCGGCCTGCCAGGGAGCTTACCTTGGCGAGCCGCGTGCCAAAAGTTGCTGATCCCTGACATACAGAATTAAGTGCACACATGACTAGAGATCAGATCTAGTTGTTATAATGCCTAGAACTAAGGCATATCACTTGATATCCCAAATTCACCACCATTTATTTTCATTGGCTTTAAAAAACAAACAAACAAACGACGCCATATATTGTGCTGTAATACTGAGAAGAAGAAAAAATACCCATTTGTTACAAAAGTCCATTCTGAAAAATAAACATTGCTTATTAAGACAAAGTAAAATAAAGAAACCTTTGCCAAAAAGGTTAGTGGTGACAATCAGAATGTATAGCAATTAAAGCATACATGAAACAATGAAAGAGTGCCCTAGCGGTGAGTGTACCCCATGGCACGTGCCCCCTTGAGGTGAGGAAACATATAGCATATGAAGATAAGGCATAATTCAGGCTGAATACTTCAGCAATTCGGGGCGGGGGGGGGGGGGGCGGCGCGGGAGCTTCCTGACAGGGAGAATCATTAGCCTGTGGAATTGTGTAGCCTATTTAAGAGGAACTGGACAGGACTTTTGTAACTGCATAATAGGAACAATCCTGCATAGGCAGAAGAATGGACCAGACAATTTCTTTCCATCTCTAGTTCCATGATTTTGTGATCCAAGACTTCCTTTTTAATACAGTTATCAATTAAATCAGTGTATTTTATAAATTTTAACAGTGAAAATTTTAATTTAGGGGATTGTAAGACAATAAAATTGTTAAGTTGTCTTTCACAAATATACTTACACAATCACATGCCTCTGCATTTCAACTTAGGAATATTTTATTCTTTATAGCCATGACGACATCTAAATTGGTATCCTTCTGATATAAGCTACAAAAGTGGCATTTAAATCTAACAAAACAAAAGACTAGTATACTAAGGATATTTGTGTGTTTATGTTGAGGAGAGTTGCAAGCACAGATTCCTGCACCAGATAAGACAATACTTCTGAAACAAATCCACATGAACAACAAACAGTTCGAAATTAACTGGCTGAGAGCAGTTACTGTAGGAAGGACAAGAAATCTGACAACAACAAATCTGAAGCCTTTTCCCATATCCTTCAACCAGTTTTTTTCCATCTGAGCACATTAGACTAGTCCTGAAGGGAGGTGGGCAAAACAGCATGGCCGGGAAAGCTACATGACATAAGATCCACCCTTCTCTCCCTGATGCAAATCATCTTCTGCTGTCACAGGTGGCTTCTTGAAAGGCACCCACATTCCCTTGTACATATCTGCTGGCCAGCCCAGGCAGCTACCCAATCATCACCCTCAATTTCATGTCCCTGCTCACAACACTGAAGTTCAATCATGGGTCTCACCAGTTGATACATGGTGCTTTCTGTTGAGCTGAAGCAATGGGGAGAAGAAGAGTAGCAAACAGTTAACGCCAGAAACAAACAGGAAAAAAAAGACGACAAGCAGGAAAAGGGCAGAAAGGAATGTTGGGGGAAGATTGTGGCAACTGTTCTGAAGCCATAGCACAAGAATATGTGGTGGCAGGGGAGCTGCCATCCAAACTAACACAGAAGTGTTGGGAATCATTGCTCCAGTCCCTAAGCTACAGGCCATACGTCACTGATCACCTCTGACATATTCAAGAAACAGCAACTACAGCTCTAAAAGAAAGCCAGAGCACCCTGGCAAGCAGCCACTAGTTAGAAAAAAAGAGAAGAAACTAAGTAATACAACACTTGCTAATGTTTAACCATTCAAGAAGTTTAGAGACTTCCATTGCAACATTGTTATTTACAAACATTTGAATAAAGCAAATATTATGACTTAAGTAGCTCCTAAACGTAGCAAGATTTTCCTCATCATTCAGCTATTTCATCAACTATGATTTATGACTGTTCTGGTTTCCGTGGATTTTTTTTTTTTTTTAAATATAAAATTTCTGTTCCGTATTTGTCAGACAGTTTACGAAATGCTGTTTAAGTCATTTACCACAGTTTGAGGATATACATTTAGAAGCAGAAATATCTGGTTCTTGAAAGCAACTGTGCCATTGAACTCAACACGCTGATTTACAGACAAATATAAAATACTAATAGTGTACTTTAAAAAAAAACAAACAAAAAAAACCACTTGTCTGAAGTTCTACTAACTATTGATCCAAGATCATTGTGACCGGAAAAGAATTCGAGGAAAATACTCAAAAATGTGTACTTCATTTTGTGCACCTAACAGCACTCAGTAGTCAGTTACACTATTTCCTCTTTACAATCAGATTCCCTGTTGCAACCTTTTAGATACAGGACAAAGTGACTAAACTAAACTGGCAAAAGGATTGAGGGTCACAAACAGCATCTGAAATGCTACTTTTAATTCTAGATTTGACATTGACTATCCTTTTAAGACTGGCCGTAACTATTCAAAATAAGCGGTAAAGAATTTGCAGTTCTACGTTAAATGTTACAGGCATGTTGCGTAGTGACCAGAAAAGGAATCCTAATATTAAAAAGTGTTGATATATTTAAAGCCTAATAGGGTAATAAAATGCATCAATAGCAAGAATGAAAGTCAAAAGAAGCAGCATTATTATACAAGTTATTCCACAGATCCCTGTTAAAATAATATGCTGAATGTTGGCCACCCACAGAAACAACAGTATACTGTTACACCAGCAGGGTGAAATATATGGCACCCATGGTAGCATCTGACTTTTTTTTATTATTATTATTATTATTATTAAATGTTTCTCTCATTGGAGAAAAGTCTATAAGTTGACCAATCAGGTGACTAACCACTACTACATCAATTCACTTGACTACGCCCTATTTCACAATAACTCCTCTGGGCTGGCACTCCATTACTGTTCAGAAATATTAGAAGAAAAGGAAAGAAAACTGGAGAACTCATCCATACTGATGAGGCATTCAACCACTAGAGGAGAAAATATAAATTAAAAAACAGAACTGGAAATTTGGACAAACCTATTTCACGTCAAAGACTAACATGCTGAGTAAGGGCCTGATCAGCACCTACTGAGGTAAACAGGACGTTTAACTGACATGATGGAAGCAAGACAAGGCACATTATCATACGGATGTTACAGACACTCAGATATTTTCATGATAAACCAAGAGACTGAAAGATACAGTAGTTAACGAAGGAGGTGAGCCTGGGAAATTTAAAGGCCCCACACTTCTTGCGTCAAGCACCTTTTCACTAACCAGTAGATCTTATGAACACACTGTGTATTCAAGTATCAGGGGGTAGCCGTGTTAGTCTGAATCTGTAAAAAGTCTTGCATCTGAAGAAATGAGGTTCTTACCCACGAAAGCTTATGCTCCCAATACTTCTGTTCGTCTTAAAGGTGCCACAGGACCCTCTGTTACTGTGTATTCAGTTATTTTGGACTGGATCGGAAGCATTGCTACTTTATTACCCTTGAATTTAATATATTGGCTCAAAACTATGTTATAATTAGTCATCTTTTCGTTCCTATAAAATGAATGAATATAGGAACTGAAAATGTAACCATTTGTGTTATAGTTATTAAAGCATTTTGTGTTTTGTTAATAGAAAAGGGAGAACATTGTCCTGACTTCAAGGAATATTGTTTAAGTTGTTGTACCCTGTTTAGCCAGAGGGCAATTCAATTATCACCAAGTGGCTTTGAACAACAAACATCACCTAAAAAGAACAGGAGTACTTGTGGCACCTTAGAGACTAACAAATTTATTAGAGCATAAGCTTTCGTGGGCTACAACCCACTTCAGAAGGAAGATTTGATTGTGGCTCAGCTAATAAGCCAGAAACTCTGCCTTCCTCCTACCCCACCCATTACCACAAAAAAAATAAAAATAAAACCCAAACAACAACAAAAAACTGTTCAATATGAACGAAGCCACAAACTAGGCCTCCCCACCACTCCTCTGCCTGATCCATCCCCAGAACTGCTCAGTGCCTAAAACACACAGCAAAGTGGAAGGAACAAAGCACTGACGTCAATTACTGGAGGATTAAATCTAACAGCCAGGAGAGGAAGAGGAGGCGGCCTCATTAGCAAAACCACCACCAAGAAAAACCTAACAACCTATAGCCACATTTACCCAGAGCCATGTAAGTTTTGTTTTCTCGAAAAGAGGGAATGCCAGCACATCTGAGTAGAGATTATGTGTATGGCTACACATCCACGCAACCGTGAATGTTGGGGGGGGTAAGGAGGCTTGCTCATCTCCATGTATTAATCTAGACAGCATAGGGGCTGATGCCTCTTTGAGCAGGTCACATCTGACATGAAAGAGGCCATCCAGAGCTGAAGGGGACGGAGGGTGGGGGAGGCAAGGAGTGGGTGGAAGTTTACAAAGAGACCAAGAGGAGGCTCCGTCCATGAGGGAGAGGTTACTAAAACTGAAGGGGCAACAGAGAGTTTCAAGCGGGGGAAGATAGTTGGAAAAGGCAGGTGGTGGGGTGGGGGTGAGGATAAAGACTAAGGGGGGCAGATACGGGGAACTGGATCTTTCCCGTCCGCACCCCCCAGGAGACGCTATGGCCCCCTCAAGGGGAAGGCGGATTCCGGGGAACTCTTACCCAGCCCATGCTCGGGGACGGAAGGGAGGCAGATGTTCCCCCTCCCTCCGCCCAAGCCCGGGTACCTCCAAAGGAAGGAGGAAGAGGACACAGTCCCACCGCCAGCGAACGGGCCTTGTCCAGAGAGACACCCGGGAGCCCCCGCCTCCAGCCCCAGGGAGCGAGACCGAGCCGGAGCGGCCCCGCTTACCTCCGTTCGCTGCTCCGCTAGGCCCGGACCATTTCCCGGCTGCCGCCGCCGGCCCGTCGGGCGGGAGACGAGGAGGCCCAAAGGGGACGGAGGAGCCGCCACTGAGTCAGCGACAGCCAGCAGGAGAAGGGGACCGAGGCGCGGCCAGGACCCGGGGGACGGGGGCGGGCAGGGCCCGGAGCTGGGCACAAAGACCAGGCCCAAGGAGCGGGCTCGGGCCCCGAGATGGGGGCCCCGGCGGGAGGGAAGGCAGGACCCGGAGGGGCGGGGGAGCTCCGGGAGCGGGTCACAGGCGGTGGGAGACGGCGGCGGCGGCTCCCCGGGGGTCCCGCCGCTCCATTGCGGCCTGGGCTGGGCGTGCGGCTGGGTCCCGGTGCGGCCCGGCAGTGTCGGCTCCCGCTGGCTGGCTCCTCAGACAGCGACTCCAGCCCAGCTCCTCCCGCAGCCGGGCATTCGGATTACCCAGCAGACATCGCGCTCGCACAGCCCCGCCGCCGGCCACGTGACCCCCAGGCCCGGCCTGAGGAACCCAGCACGTGACCTGGGCGAAGGAAACAGAGACAAGCTCCGCCTTCTCCAGGGAAGGCGCGAGATCCCGCCACGTGATAGGGGCAGAGCGAAGGGGAGGAGTTTAGGCTCCCCCTGCCGGAGAAGAGGTGCCCTCTTGATGTGCTGCAGCCCTCAGATGCAGTTGCCAACCTACAAATTTGAGGGTGTCCAGGCTTGGCTGCTGCCCATCCAGAACACTTAGTGCTCCTCTCTGTCAGACACCAGGCAATGCAGAATGCACTGCCCTGCAACCTGAACTCTACCCCCTGGCACTGGTAAGAGCCACCACTGATTGCCTCTATGTTTCAGCCAGGGCTGCCCTATGGTAAGCACTGACTAAATAAACAGGTCATTTTATGGGGTGTATCCCCCCAAATTGCATCCTCTCTGATATCTATATGTTCCCCAACTGCCCTTCACAGTATGAGGGCTATCTGTACTGACTGATGCAGGGATTAGAGGGCAGATGTAGCACAGGTGATGTTCCACAGGGGAATCATTAAGGTTGGTAACAGCTGGCAGCAGTTTATGCAGAGTGGATGAAGTGATCAAGGATAGGCTAGACCGGGGTAGGCAACCTATGACACGCGTGCCGAAGGCGGCACACGAGCTGATTTTCAGTGGCACTCACAGTGCCCGGGTCTTGCCCACCAGTCCGGGGGCCTCTGCATTTTAAATGAAGCTTCTTAAACATTTTAAAAACCTTATTTACTTTCTATACATCAATTGTTTAATTATATATTATAGACTTATAGAAAGAGACCTTCTAAAAACATTCAAATGTATTACTGGCACGCGAAACCTTAAATTGGAGTGAATAAATGAAGACTCGGCACCCCACTTCGGAAAGGCTGCCGACCCCTGGGATAGACATACTGTACATAGCTGCCATTCATACATACCACCCTAAATGCAACTCCTGCTTTGGTGAGGACAGTCTGACAGTTTTTCCTACTGTACCTATGTGCTGCAACCTCACAGAACTATATAGCATCTGAAAGCATAGGGTGTTACATCAATCAGGGAAGGTTGGAGCATCATTCAATAGGGGCACAGTTAAGGTTACAGGGCAGGGCTGGTGCATACATATCTCTATATTTACTGGATTTTAGTGGTTTAAGTATCAGTGAACTTGCTAGTGTAGAAGAGTAGGAGGCAGTGCTAGTCAACCTTGACTCTATATTAGTGAAGTTTTTGGGTAGTGAATAGATGGCAGTGTTAAAATGAAGAGTTAACAGGACGTTAGGAATTTGTCAACATCTGTGAGATGTATTTCCTGGTCTGATGCCTGAGATTACACTTGAAATACACTTGTGGCTGAATGACAACTTGTGACAAGTATATCAGCTGTTGTTGGCTTTGTTTCTTTCTTTGGTTTCTTCCTTCGATCTTTGTGCAATAATTACTTACCAAAACTGTAGTTAATAGTTTGAAGGAAGGACTCCCCCCATTATTTGTCAAAAGATTACATGTAGTTTTAGACTCCTTTTCCATACTTACACATGTATACATTTAACTTCAAAATAAGATTCATCTTAGCTATTATATAGCACTTTTTAGCAGATCTCAAAATGCTTTAACTAAAAGTCACTAGAGGACCAGCTCATTACCTACTTATGTCATATCTACTTAGGTTCTGTGGGTCAAGAACTGGGTGAAGCAGTCACTTAACACATCAGTGAAAACATGGATCCAAAATCCCTCCCCTTCACCATCCTCACCATTCAGATTCCATACCCACATATGCAGGAGTACTTCAGGTCTGCCAACCCAGGATGAATTTCATCTAGGAGGCATATGGCACAAGAGAAAAGTCCTTAAGATAACCTCTGCTCTTGACTTCTTTCCACTTAAAATCTCAAATATAATATTAAACTTATTTTTGACATACGTTCACAGGGTATTGCTTATAGCATTATTCCTATACTTGCCAGTTCAGACATTAAGTGAATTCATGGCCGCAGCAGCATAATCTAGGTACACACATCACTTTAGCATCTGAGCATCTGTCCCTTTGAAAGACTGTAGGCATGAGATTTAAATAGAGGCTTTTTTTCTTCCTTTAGTAATTGTCCTTGTAATCCTGACCCATCTACAACTGCTTTCTGATTTTGTACAGTTGTGTGCTACTCAGATGAGGTCCTACTGTTTAAATATTTATACTTAGCATGTTACATTGCTGAACGCACAGAAAAGGATGGACCCTCTTCCTGTTGAGACTGTTAATTACACTATGTTTGTAAACCACCTTAAGATCCTCTCATGAAAGGCACTAGAAAAAGCCAATCCATCATCATCAATGCATGAATTACCAGTGCTGATTTGAGTATTTGCTGTAATGCTGCTGCTCTTGGACTACCCCTATTCCTTGGTGTAATCTATTTTAAAGCTGTTTTTCTGTATTTCCTTTTTTTCCCCAATTCAGCTAATGAAGTGTTTTGTTTCCTATGACATTTTATTACATGCATATTAAAACAAATCCATCTAGAATTGCACACAAATTGTTGCTACTCTGGACATAAGGGCCACTCAGAACGTTATGGCACCAGCAGGGATAGAATTCAGTTCTCCTGCTGCAAAAGCACAGGCCCCCTACTCCTTGAGCTAAAGGACAAACACTGTTGGGAGGTAGGCGTACAGCTGTGCATGTCTGATTCCAACTAACGGAACAAAAGTGCAGATACATACTAGCCAGCTAATTACAGTACTTTAAAACAGCAGTCTTTATTTAGACACTAGGTGGTTAGGTCTATACCCCTGCACAGAAGGTAACTGTGGCCTGCAGGAGCTTCTGCACTAGTCTGGCATAAACATAACAGCTAACTTATAATTAAAAGGAGGTGCACATTAGCCACAGTGGTTACGGCAACGTCAAGGCTCTGAAGCATCTTTACTACTGCTCAATATCCCAGGGGAGGATTCAATCTCTATTCCAGCTCATAAAAATCCACCCCTCTCAACCCAACAATTATGGTTGTGTATGGATCCTGAATTTTCCTTTCTTCCTTCACATTCATGGTAAGGTTGGTTATATGGGTACAGGTCTTTTTTTTTTTTTTTTTTTAAACATAAACAGAGCATTTGTACTTAGGCTCAAAATTTCAACTTTGTGTGGATTTACCAGTATTGTGTCCTCCTAATACAGATTGCAAGAAGATGCTCTTTCAGAGTCCTCTTCCTTACTGCATAAGGTCTTACATTTTAAACAGTTCCTAGTCCTGCTTTTTGTTTGTTTATTTTTAAAGAATATTGAAGCAGAGTTCCAGGCCTTTGACTTCATGTCAGTGAGATTAAGACCTCTGCCAATGAGTATGATCCAATATTTATTTCTTCATTTAAAAAAATAAATAAATCAACAGGTGCCCCTCCAGTGTTCCAGTGGCAGCAGTCCAGCACAATAGCATTTTTCAGTAAATGTTATCTTAAGCTCCAGAATCTAACTTTTCATTTAAAATTAAATTATGTCTCTATCCCGTACTGTTGCAAAGACCCCTCAAATCGTGAGCAGAATGTAAAAAGATAAGAACGGATGCCCAAGTCTACTGCCAGCCTGACACATTAACTCTGAGACAACTGCATTTCAACAGGGTTTTGAATCTGAGGCTTTATTATAATTTAAATATCAATATTATTCAAAAATACTATCAAGGAGGAAACAAAATCCTAATTGCCTGAAAATTTTGTAACATCTATAGTTAAATGTAACCCTGTAGGTTCCTATAACTTAAAAGTGCTTGCAAAGAAAAGAAATCTGTTTTTGCAGTTTACTTACTTTGTGCATTTAATAGCACTTTGTGTATACGCAGTTTCTCCTTTGATGAAAATACCATTATAAACATCAACAGAGGAGCAAAAAAAAGCTGGAAGCATTTTTAAATTTGCAGTCCTTGATTTTTTTTTTTTTTAAAAAGTTTTCACTTTGACAGAATATCCCTTTTAAATCCTTCGTTTTTCAAAAAATCAAGTTGATTATTTTACTGGTGATCAAACCATACAAGAAAGTTCAGGGTAAATTAACTTGTAAAGATCTGCACAAGCAGCTTTGAGTGGCATCTCAAGTGAGAGGAGAACAGGGCTTGGGAGAATATTTTTTTTGTATAAACTCAGTTTGACCCATGAATGAGGATAGGAGGTTCAGTATAATTTCTTTTTAAAGTGAACTTCTTAAATTAGAGAAATTCCAATTTATGAGTGAAAATCCCATCTACAAATCCATCTCACATACAGCCCTCTTATGTGATCTCAGTTAGGGCACCAAAAATCTAAGTCCAGCTCTCACAAATGTTTGATTTAATAAAACTCCAAACTAGAAAATCAAGTTGCCTGTGCCTTTTGTTTTTCCACCCATCAGCAATGTTTCCCCTTGAAATATGATACTTCTCCCCAGGCTATTCTTCCACTAGACTGCATCAATTGCTTCAGTTCAATTAGCAATGGCAGTTTTACTTGTAATGGGGAGGCATTAAATTGAGCCAGTTTAAAGCAGTACAGGTCTCAATAACTATTGAGTAAATGTAACAATTTCTAGTTAGTAATCTTTGTAAATTAATGATCATTTGTGCCTAAGTTAGAGCTTTGGAAGATGGTGATTAAAGAAATACCTTTCCTTGTAGAATCAAAGTGAAATAAAGGATCCTTTTAATAGCAAATGAGGAGTTGAGCTAGTAAGAGTTGGATGGCTGAAAGCTCTGGTCAGGCTGGCGGGTTTTGCCCTCTAAGATAAAAACGGCTGGGGATAAATAAAACAGAATGGAGCATGGATTTAAAATTAAGCAGAAATATCACATCTAAGAGCAAGTGATCTAAACTAAATAAATTAAAATAAATAAATAAAAAGCCACTATGTTTCTGGCTATAAAATATTGGAAGAAGTTCCTTTCATGGCCTATCACTTAATCACTGCTGAATGATATAAAGTGTCCTGAGAAATAGCGTACTGTCTCCTTAGACCTCCCAGCTCAGGGACCAATAAACCAGAAGTTAAACATAAGTTTTCTTAATCTCTTTAGCAGTTGTATTGTTTCGTCTTATCTCCTGCAGACAGCTTCTTGGATCGCCAAGTGTGCCCATTTTCTAAAGTTATTGTCCTCAATCTCTACTATATCAGTAAATTTGCAGTTCAGTGGACTGCCAATGAATATAAACTTAACAAACAGTGTTTAATAATTTATTAACTTTTCCCATTAAATGGTACATTCTCTAAGATGACAAACAATTTCCTGGTAGTTTTATTTACAGTCTTCAGGATGTTCTGTAAAACTCAATAATGATTACAGACTAAAACACACAACATACATATTTTCAAACATTTAAATAGAAGCACATTTTATTCAAAAGTAATTCTACACACTACTTTTTCCATAAAAATATAAAAAATAGTTTAATTACTATATTTTACCTAAACCAGGATATCTAAGAATTTTCTTTCACATATGATGCCCCCTCCCAAAAAAAGGGAACTCCATCAATAAGAAATTGAAAAGGAGACTGCATCACAAAATTAAATGACTAATGCCATCTGCTTAAATTCACCACAACAGCAAATTAGTTCTATTTAGCAACTTGCAAAAGACATCTTGCAGTATGCAAGGTTGTGATGTTTGTTTGCTGGAATTTTTGGCTAATATGCCTCTTCCATTTCTTTCACAAATGTGCACAAACTTGTCATGTAAAAATAATGGACTGAGCCAAATAATCATTTTATACTGCAAACTATAATGCCAGGTGCCACGTGCCCAACAAACGTAAATTGGCAATCTTACACTACACAATAATTTTGCAAAAATAGCAAAAAGGAAATATCTTCCTTTTGGGAACTATATTTAAAGGTGACTCATTTTTTCTTACCAAACTTCCAATGAAAATAGCTTTTTGTCCTTGCTTTGAAAATAATGTCTCAATTATATTTATGTTACTACCATTTCTCCAACTCATATTCTGTGTGGAAAGCGAAATGAGTTCGGGGGTTGGGGGGGGAAGAACCACTATGGCCCCTCTCTTTTTAGGATACATTTAATTTTATAAAAAAGGCACAAAGATGAAGCTCCTAAGCAGCATCAGTTATTATGATTCGCCCCCCCACCCCCACCCCCTGCCTGTAACCCTCGTCTTATTCCGATGCTACTGCTGCAAGAGACATTCTTTGTCTCAGAGAATGTTACAGTTCCATGAACTCAGAAAACAAGCAAAGTTGAAAAGACTAGCTAAAGCCTTCGTACAGTACAAACAGCATATGGATCTCTAACAAATTAGCACTAATAAAGGTTTTATGTTGCAATTAACCTTTGACCTGGAAATCTCAGGAAAAGTCATTTGAGAAAAGCTGAGCAACAAAGTATAATATATTTCTCAGCAGAGGGATGGAAGTCACCCTCTGAGCAATACTGTGCATTCAGTTTAGCCAGATAATGGTAATGCTATTTGAATACTACACAGCCACTGGTGTTAGAAGCTCTTATTCCTCTTCCTCCCTAACTAGTTTACAGGATTTTCTAAAACATAAATGAAGCTGCTGTAAACAGAGGGTCAGTATATGACATATACAGCACAATCTGAAACAAGAAGGTTTTGCTGTCTGGCATGTAAACATTAGGGTTACTGGACTTTAGGTCATATAAACAAATCTGATGACAGATTTTTAAACTAAAAAAGTAAAATTTCCCATTAAAGGATTAACCACAAAAATACTCTTTCAATAAGTCTCACTTGCCATGTAATACCTTTTTATGTCCTATGACTGAATATGTAAAACACTTAGAAAGTTTTAAACTGTAGAAATTTTAACCTGTTAAGCTGTTTGGCAATAATGTATTCAAAACCTCCTTAGAGAATGACATTATCGTTCACTAATAACAGTCCTACATTGTCACCGAACATGGCACCACACTATTTCTTCTTCTTTTTCTTCGGTGGCTCATCATCAGAGCTGCTGTCTGTGCTGGTGCTGCTGCTACTGGAGGAACTAGAATCTGACTCGAAGTCTGAGGAAGAGGAAGAACTACTTGAAGATGGGGAGGATGAGGAAGTGGAGGAGCTTTCGTCACTGTCGCTGTCATCCGAAGAAGAAGAGGAAGAGGAATCTTCACTCTCGGTTGAAGAATCACTAGCTGAACTGATGCTGCTATTGCTGCTGGAACTGGTGACGCTCTTAGACCTGCAAGAAACATGAAAAGGACAGATGAGAGATTTTCTTCCCAGTACAGTGGTCACTGAACAGACCTGCTGAAGGTACAACTACAAAAAACAATGTTCATTACAATTTTCCAGACGTGACTCTGTCTGAAGGTGGTATTTCCCCCACTTTCTTGATTCTATTTTGAACAAATACCCTTAAGCCATTTGAGTAATGGGACAGTGTAATACATACTTCCCCATCGTAAAACAAAACAGAACTACAGGAGAAAAAGCAAAGGTTTGAAACTTGGTATGGGTATCATCCTTACTGAGGACTGGGGTCTTTGTTTGGTTAGAGTGGGAGAGAGAGAATAAAAGTTTTAAGTGATAGGAAAAAGTGACTGGACAACAACTAAGATTTTAGAAAAGTTTAATGAAGGTCTGTTCCTTTGACATTATTGTACATGCTCCCTGGATGAAATTCTGGCCCCACTGAGGTCAATGAGAGTTTTACTATTGACTTCAGTGGGACAGAATTTCACCCAAGGGATGCTGCTCCCAAGCTACTGATGGAGAAGGAATCCAACGTACCCACCACTACAGTAACATTTTGTGAGATGGAGATTTTAATAATCTCAGTGAAACTTTCAGAAAAACAAATCCTTTAAAAATAGCTTTATCAAGGGCAAGGAAAAACATGAATATGGGGGTAAATATCATGAAGTCCTGCACGCTCTGCCATTTTTCTGAATTCATATTCTGCAAACTCCAAGCTTTCATTTTGATTTTTAAAAATCAGTCGTTTTCCCATTAAGATGCAGCTACTGCAGATGCGCTACCTCTCCTAAGCAGTTTGAGATTTTGGTATGGACAATGCTACTAAGTGCCAAAAATGAACAACACAGGTTTTCCAAAGATACCTCAGCCAAAAACCAAAGGTGTTAGCTCACCTTGCTCTCATTCCATTCAGTCAACTGAATGTCATCCCTAACTGGTACTATGTAAAGTGCTAGAAATATTAAGCATAGGTTCGCCTTTCTCCAGAAAAAAGGAAATGAAATGCAATCATAACATTAAGGGTGCTTAATTGAAAATCACTAAGTCAGGAAATTCATAAGCTAAGGTTATAACAGCTACATTAACTCTGCCTCATTGTGCATCCACAGTTGTGTCAAATTGACATACGTGGAGCCATGTGTTATGATGTTCTGAGCCATTAACAACTTAATATACATCTGTTATCTGTATCCCCCCCCCCCCCCCCAACAGCTGTTTTTTCGATTGAGGGCAGTTTATTTACAGCTGCTCAGGAAGGAATCTCCAGAAAATAAGCTAATAGAAGCCACATCTTAAAGTGGTGTTTGGAATCATTAGGACAGATCACTACATAGGTAGTAGAGTGGGTACTTGCAGATAATGCCTAATAGCTATTCCCTTGATGGAAAGATTTTGGGGGAGAGGGCAAGGGCCAAGGATAGGAAGCAGAAAATCATCTACAATAGAACCTCAGAGTTACAAACAGCAGAGTTACGAACTGACCAGTCAATCACACTCCTCATTTGGAACCGGAATTATGCAATCAGACTGAAGCAGAGATGAGACCAAAAAAAAAGCAAATACAGTACAGCACTGTGTTAAACATAAACTACTAAAAAAATAAAGGGAAAACAGCATTTTTCTTCTGCATAGTAAAATTTCAAAGCTGTATTAAGTCAATGTTCAGTTGTAAACTTTTGAAAGAACAACCATAATGTTTTGTTCACAGTTACGTAGAACCTCCATTCCCTAGGTGTTCGTAACTCTGAGGTTCTACTGTACTTGCTTTCAGAAGGTTACATAATATATAGTCTGTGGTTTGGTTACACAAGGGGGATGAATTGTTGGGGCAGATGAAGAAATTTACTTCCTTGGAACAGGCAGAGATACACACATGGTTTAGGTAGAGCAAGAAAAGTAATGTTTAGATCATGCTCTAGACTTTTTTTTATATTTTGTAACACAAGCTTTCTCACTGCCGTATGATGCTGTCTGCAGTATCTGAATAATTTTCTGCAGAAAAGGATCTAGGGGTTACAGTGGGCGAGAAGCTGGATATGAGTCAACAGTGTGCCCTTGTTGCCAAGAAGGCTAATGGCATTTTGGGCTGTATAAGTAGGGGCACTGCCAGCAGATTGAGGGACGTGATCATTCCCCTCTATTCGACATTGGTGAGGCCTCATCTGGAGTACTGTGTCCAGTTTTGGGCCCCACACTACAAGAAGGATGTGGAAAAATTGGAAAGAGTCCCGCGGAGGGCAACAAAAATGATTAGGGGGCTGGAACACATGACTTATGAGGAGAGGCTGAAGGAACTGGGATTGTTTAGTCTGCAGAAGAGAAGAATGAGGGGGGATTTGATAGCTGCTTTCAACTACCTGAAAGGGGGTTCCAAAGAGGATGGATCTAGACTGTTCTCAGTGGTACCTGATGACAGAACAAGGAGTAATGGTCTCAAGTTGCAGTTGGGGAGGTTTACGTTGGATATTAGGAAAAACTTTTTCACTAGGAGGGTGGTGAAGCACTGAAATGGGTTACCTAGGGAGGTGGTGGAATCTCCTTCCTTAGAGGTTTTTAAGATCAGGCTTGACAAAGCCCTGGCTGAGATGATTTAGTTGGGAATTGGTCCTGCTTTGAGCAGGGGGTTGGACTAGATGACCTCCTGAGGTCCCTTCCAACCCTGATATTCTATGATTCTATGAATAGATGCATTGATTTTGAAATTCCATTTCAATAATATATCAATAAAATGAGTTTTTATATAAGGCAACCCGAATCAGATCTCTGATACTGCACACTAGATACAGATAAGTGCATCAGAATAAGCAGTAGACTCATGGATCAAAGGAGGCAGAATCAGCCAGAGTAGAAGATCAAGTGTCTTGGGGTTTGCACTCTACCTTCCAAAAGAGTGCCATGAGGGAGGTGGTAAGGGCTAGTGTGGGCACAAGAAAGCCCAAAGCAACCTAAAAGTTATGGGGCACAATTGCAGGAGTTTTGTCATTTCGTATTTTTCTGGTTAAGCCTGTAGCAAGGCTACTGGAACCTTAACTTCTGCATCTCTTAACTTCAGGATTTTAAGTATACAACAACATGCTGTGTTGAGTATTTTTGTATTTAATTCTTCCTAATGCATAGTAAGTGTACTTGATGCTTTATATGCAAATAAATGAATACTGTGGTTGGATCTGAGGAGGCCTATAACACGTGAGAAAACAATTCAAACCAAGAATGTGTAATGTTTTAAAGGTGATCTGCAAAGAAAAAAAATGGGTCTGTCAATGTAAAAATAAAGTCTAAAATCTTTTTGCCAAAATAAAAGGATGTCTTTAATAAAAAAACATTGCTTCTTCAGCTGAGCTGAGAGCTCACCAAGAAATCCACCAGTAAAACCAGTCTTGACATTCTTGATACCTTATGGTAAATACAGGCTTTTTAAAAAAGCCTTTCTGACCATTATATATATATATATATACACACACACACACCTCTACCCCGATATAACGCTGTCCTTGGGAGCCAAAAAATCTTACTGCGTTATAGGTGAAACCGTGTTATATTGAACTTGCTTTGATCCGCCGGAGTGCACAGCCCTGCCCCCCTGGAGCGCTGCTTTACCGGGTTATATCCGAATTCATATTATATCAGGTCGCGTTATATCAGGGTAGAGGTTTATATCATAAAGATGCAAAGAAAAGGGCACCTGACCAATATTTAAAAACCTTTGAACGTCTCCTTTAAAGGAGGGATTTTGAGACAGAGGGCGTTTTCCGAAATGGAGTGTGGGTGGCTGTTCCAATCAGCAGAGCAGCAATAAAGGAGGCATTAAGCTAGAAGTGGGAGAAGACAATTAGACCATATTTCCATTAGGGATTGTCACACAAAAATGTTGCTCGCAGATATGGAACACATGACAGCACCAATGGCAACCTTATAACAAAGTTCTACTAGTTTTTTATACTAACACAATAATTAAACTGGTCTAGCTGTGGGCTCCCAGCAGCGCTATCACTGCTTCATAAGACCCAGTTTTAGTGTCAATGATAGCTTTGTTTGGTTGGGTTTGGATTGGTTTTGTTTACAGTCGCTAGAAAAACTTGTAGAGGGAGCTGGCAGTTCGGAATGGGGAAGAGACAAGGAACAGCAAGCTGGGGAGAAGGAACTATTATTAACTGGAAAACAGTAGTCAATTATTGCAGTTATTTGAAATACAAATAATGCCCTTCTAGCCAAAGGAAGGAATATTTTTTTCTACTAAAGGAAAGAGTATGTAGAGAAGGGAAGATCAAAGAGGAAAAAGTGAAGACAAAGAATTAGAAGGTGAAGGGGTTGGAGAAACTTCAAGTGCTCATAGCATGACTACTTAGAGGAGGCCAAAGGCGACAAACACAATCCTTCATTTGCAATTTCTATTTCCAGTATCTCACACACCCTCTTTCAAATTACCCTCTGCCACAGTGAGTGCAACATCATGCACTGGAATAGCTGCACTTTTAATCTTTTCCCACATACCTTTTTTTCTTGGTCTTCCTTTCTGCAGTACTTTCTCCAGTTCTAATTAAGGGGAGGGGAAAAACAATGGCTTTGATTAATGCAGTGGGAAAAATTAAGTAAACAGGTGCACAGTGGAGTTGAGGTTTATAATAGAAAATCATCATCCCACTGGCAGAAAAGTAAACAATGGGTTGTTATGACTAAAGTTCACTTGGCACATTCACTTTCAGCCATTTTTCAACCCAAGAGGAAGAGATTCCCTATAACTTAAAAAAAAGCTGTTGTATTTTACCCTTTTAAACATTTTTTTGTATTTGAGTATGCCACACTCTCAGTTACCTTCTGCTAAGGGTTCTCTACCTTAAAATGACACTGTCAGTGTGAAAAGAAGATGTGTACAAGTTTTCTTTACCTAATATCTCAAATTATTAAAACTAAATTTTCAAAATCTAAATTAGTTTTCATCATTTATGCTCTTCATGAATTTCTCTCCTGTGCAATAGAAAGAAAACAGTCCATTTTTATTAATATCATCTAGCTATTTCACTTTCAGGTCCTCATGCATTCACACACCGATAGAAAGTTTGGGTTTCAAACACTGCAGGGAAATGCTTGTTTAACAAAATATTTTCCTTCGGAATTAAAAAGGAAATCCCATGGAGAGATTTCTGTTGGTCTTAACTTTTGAGAAAACCTTTCCACAAAGTAGCAGTATTAGGCCAAATTTGCCATGACTGTTCCCTTTTCAATTCATATGGTCATATCACCTTCTCAGCCAACAGCAGAAGTAAACCACATGAGGCCTCTATTTTGCATAGTATTTAAGCATGTAATTAATTCCATCCCTATTCGGGGAGGTGCAGTGTCTGAGTGGTTAAGGTCCTCAGCTACAATCCTGAAGATCCTGGGCTTGAGTACCAAGTATCAGAGGGGTAGCTGTGTTAGTCTGTATCCACAAAAACGATGAGGAGTCCAGTGGCACCTTAAAGACCAACAGATTTATTTGGGCATAAGCTTTCGTGGGTAAAAAACCCACTTCTTCAGATGCATGGAGTTTGAGTGTCACTCGACTTCACACTGAAAGGTTACCTCTAGTCACCCAACTGACCATCTTTGATGTGATGCTGGCCTCATCACTCCCTTGTATACTGTTGGCTATGAAACTGATATAACCACAGCAGCCCAATGAGCCATTGGCTCCAGAGAACTTTGACTTGACTAATCAGGAAAGCATTTAAGCATATGTTTAACTTTAAGCTTGTATTTACATCCCATTTGACATCCAGTGGATTTAAGACCTTTCCAAAAAAGGGATTCTTTCCTTAATCAAGGCCTAATATTAGGAGCAAACTTAGGGTACGTCTATACTTACCCGCTGGTTCGGCGGCAAGCAATCTATCTTCTGGGATTGATTTATCGCGTCTTGTCTAGACGCGATAAATCGATCCCGGAAGTGCTCGCCGTCAACGCCGGTAATCCTGCTCTGCGAGAGGAGTAGGCGGAGTCGACGGGGGAGCCTGCCTGCCACGTGTGGACCCGCGGTAAGTACCTTTAAATTCGAACTAAGATACTTCGACTTCAGCTACGTTATTCACGTAGCTGAAGTTGCGTATCTTAGTTCGAACTGGGGGCTTAGTGTGGACCAGCCCTTAGGGTACGTCTACACTACGAGATTAATTCGAATTTAGATAATTCGAATTTGGGAAACAGATTGTATAAATTCGATTGTGCGCGGCCACACTAAGCACATTAATTCGGTTTTTAACCACATTAATTCGGTGGTGTGCGGCCACACTACCCCATTAATTTTAACCACATTAATTCGGTGGTGTGCGGCCACACTACCCCTAATTCGAATTAACAAAATCGATTTTGGTGCTACTCCGCTCGTCGGGGTGGAGTACAGAAATCGATTTTAAGTGCCCTTTAATTCGAAGTAACTGGCTCCGTTGTGTGGACGGGTTAAGGATTAATTCGGATTAACGCAGCTAAATCCGAATTAAAGTCGTAGTGTAGACCAGGCCTTTGATAAATAGAAGCAAAAACTATTCCTGGTTTTTACAGTTCAGTTGCTCACATTTCACTTAAAAGATGAGCAGCACTGGATTTTAGAGAACAGAGCTCATCCATACAGATTCCGAAAGAATGTTTTTTTTTTTTTAAAAACATAATATTGTAATGAAATGGTAGTAGGTAACATCAAGGAGAATGCAGACTTGCCTACCGTCACACAGACCTGCAATATGCTCATGCATTTTGCAAGTCTATGTGACAGTAGGCAAGGTGTCAAGCATTCCCACACAACTGGTAAAAGGACATGGGTCTGTGTGCAAGAGGAGTGCTTTCCTCACATAATCCCCAGTTGCCATACAGAGGGTTCACTAAACTACAAACCAGGAGCTCACAAATTCTAATCCCAACTCTTTTACTAATTGTTCTCTCTATTTCTGTGCCCTCCACAACCTTCACTAATCAGGGCCTCATGTGCCACCTTAGAGGAGGCACTTATTCATTCATTCATTTTACATCAGGCAAAGCTGCGAATAGAACCCTGGTCTCTAATTTGCCAAACTGCCTTTCAGAAGAAAGGGCCTAGATTATGTGTTAACCTAACCCATGATAACAGAGTGTGGATTCTTTGTCCCGCTCTAGTGGCCAACCAAGACAGAAATTTATGAGTCTGCTACTGCCTCCATACTAATGTGTATTGTCCTGGAGCTCAAGTGGTAGAAACCCATACTTTTAAATCCAGAACTCCCAGGTTCAAACTCTGCAGATGATCCAAACAGAGACACTATTACACTTGGCTATGCAATCTCTACTCTACCATACTCGGCTCCCAGAGCCAGCAATACAAATCAGGAATCCTCATACCCTACTTTCACAAGCAGTTGTCTAACCCAGTAATAAAGTGTGCTGTCTCCCACTCTACAATCTGCTCCATAAGGGGGATAACAGTAAGCTTTCCCCTATCAGTTATTCCTATAGTTGCTATGGTAGAGGACGATGGCATAAATCTGAAGATTGTAGGATCAAACCTGTGTTGTTTTATTATTGGCCTGCTGCTGCCCTATATATAAACCAAGGTCTTAATTCTCTACAGATGCATGAGCATTAAATCCACACTCCTCCCCTACACAGAATCACACAGCTGGAATCTGTGCTGGTATGCAAATTAGTTACAAATATGAAAAATTAAGTAATTTGCATGTATCACACAGAGTTGCACAAAACTTGGCAGCTACTGGAATTAAACCTTTAAAGCCTCCATTTGGTACTGTACTTATATCATCATTCACTATAGAAAAGCCAGGGTGTCTGCCCTCAGGATGTGGAGGAGGTACTGCACGTCTCAGCTTTGTACTACATAAAACGTATTACATTTTTAAACAAGCAGTAATTCAGTTTTACACTTTTAGAATCTTACAGCAATTTTTTTAGAATTTTAGAAGCCTTTAAAATTCTTTTTCCATTGTCTTCATTAAGAACATTATTTGCAGTATTTAAAGTATATTTACATTTCATTCTTACGTCACTTCCCTTCCTCACCCCAGCTATTGTACAGTACTTGATGCCTAACAAGTAGGGACAAGGAAATATGTCCCAAATGTTGCATCAAAATTTGAATAAATTTTAGTGTCTAAAATCACACAGTCATTATGTCTTAGAGGGCTTCATAATCAGAATTATTACTTTGTACTGAAGTTCCTCAATTTTAGGTTGCACAACCTCCATCTAGGTCAATAACTATTAACTAACTAGAAGGATCATAGTGCAAAATTATTTTCCCACATTACCTAGTCTTGGACAACCGGACTTGTTTGCCAGTGCAAGGCTATATTACATATATAGTTATTCCATTTAAAAAACTACATTTGTCAGAAAATGAAGATGTGAAGACTGACACAATGGCTTTAATTTTGGCCCTTGTAAACGTGCATTACTTTTACAACCATATTGTTCTACGTAGGTTTTTATATGGAATGTCCTAGATTTTTGTTGGGTTTTTTTAAGAAAGAAGTCCAAAAAAAAATCACTATGTACACAGGTCATAACATAAGTGAATTTCATTATGCTGTAATTATGCACACCAATCAAGTTTTTTTTTAAAAAAAACCCTCACACCCATCACATCCCCCTTTTCTCCAGAAAACAGATTGTGCTAAAACTCATACCAAATTTCACTTTTATAATGCCAAACTATTTCCACATTAAACCTTTTAAAAAGAAATAGTTCAAAACATTTTTTTAATAATAAAGTATTTTCCTTCACACTGCTCACGTTTTTTAAAATGGCCGAACCATTTTTTGCTCAGACTTTAAAAGAAAATTAACCCTTAGGTGGAGACCTTGTGTAACCCCCACACCTTCTGGGTGTGGTGTTCTGTCCCCTCCAGTGGCACCGAGACCACTTAGAGATTAATGAGGCTGCTACTGCCTTAGTTAAGGCTTTTAGCTCATGCAGTAGAGGCTCATGCATTAAGCTTCAGAGATCCCAGGTTCGATCTCCCCGCTGACAACCGGGATCTGTCCATGTTACACTTGCATAGAAAATTTCAGCCCCAAAAGAATAAAGATTCAGAAAGTCATAAGCAACTGACAAAGGGAAAAATAAAGTTAGAATGAAAATGCTTAAGAAACCTTAAATCCTTGGAAGCAGCAAAGAGTCCTGTGGCACCTTATAGACTAACAGACGTATTGGAGCATGAGCTTTTGTGGGTGAACACCCACTTCTTCAGATGCATGGGTGGGTATTCACCCACGAAAGCTCATGTTCCAATACGTCTGTTAGTCTATAAGGACTCTTTGCTGCTTTTACAGATCCAGACTAACATGGCTACCCCTTTGATACTTAAATCCTTGGGCTTCACTTAGCCAATGGCATTAAGCACTGTGTTGTCTAACCCTGCTTAAAACAAGTCTACACAACAGAAGGTTCAACACATCAGCAGCCATTAGTTCTTGCCTATGCTAGTGTTCCTACCATTGCTACCGATATACTGAATAGCAATGGTACTCACTATGATAACAGCTAGGAGGATGGTCGACATAAAAATTATATGAAATATCCCTTTATGTTCAACATTTTGGAAAGCTTCTCAGTTCATTATATGACTTCATTTTCTCTCTGAAGGCACTTTTGATTAAAAGGGTGAAATGTTTGAGTGCTGAATTCTTCTTCACTGGGAGAAACAACAAAATTCTATCTAGGGGCCACAAGAATTAAGTGAAGTCACACTTCAGATTAAGGCAAAGTCCAATTTGGATATTTCTTCTTGGTTGCAGGTATCACCTGCCTAGGTGTCTCAGATGTCAAAACTGCAAAGCGTGTAGTTCTTTTAATCCAATAAGATGTATCCCCGATATTTCTAGGAATAAAGAATTGGCAATACATATGAATCCATATCTTGCTCCCCTATTTGCTTTTTATTCTTCAAACTAAAAACAAGGAAAAACCATGCTCCTGATACACTGTTAACGTAGCACCTATGTTTTTGTTGGTGGACACATTTATGGTGAGACTATAAAAATGACACATCACATACTTTTCTAATTATGCTTATTGTCCCCACACTAGGAAAGATGTACACAAACTGTTTTCTAAGCCCCATGTAAACATGTAATAAGGTAAGGGGTCAAGATGTCCAGAAAACAATGACCCATTACAAAAAGGCCCCATTACTTATTTTGATTTTATTCCAGTGACCCATTTTTGTTTAAAAAACCTGTTTGACCTAAGTTATAACAGGGAGAGATTGACCAAATAACCTGTGGATACCGTGGGATACAAATACACGTGTATATCCTCTGATGTACGTACAGTAACTATTAATGTTAATGGGAGTTACACATACAGACTGAAGAGAATGAACACAAAAACCACACAAAGAAAACTGACCACGCTACTACAATCTCCCAAACACAGTCTATACATACTTCTGCTAATGGTTTTTAAGCCTTAGACTGGCTGATCTTACCTTTGTTGCAACAATAGTCTGTTTTCTTTTTCTTTCAGAGCTTTCGCTAATTCCACTGTCCTTGATGGTCTGTGCAGATATTTTCTTTTCCCGGTACATTCATAGGTCCAATGTCCAAACTCTAAACACTTCTGACATCTCACATGCTGCTTGTTTGCCTCCCTACAAAAATACAGAATTTGCTTAAGAGCAGGTTTGTATTTAAAGTTGGGATATTTAAGCACAATCAACACTATCTATTGAAAATTACATGGTGCATTTTAGCATACCAGTCCTAAGACAAAGTATTTGTCTTGTTTAAGTTGAGCTTTAACTGTCTGCCTGTATTTATTGGTGCTTTAGCTTTTCTCAAGTCAGAACAATCCTGCATTTCATTGGGGCAGACAAGCACATGCATATACCTGCATATAGTCAATGGCAGGGTTGGGTCCTTTGTGATTACTGGAATGTTCCTGTATCAGTTATTTATCAGAATGAACACAAAGACACTTTTCTATTCCAGAACTGGAGCTCTCAAGTCTCTCTTTCTGCTGAAGTGGTAAAGACTAAACTACACTTTGCTCTTGGTTGACACATTGGCAAATGGTGTGTGGCCAGCATTTTAGTCTAATAACTCCTATTGGTTGGTCTCTCTTTCAATCTTTCCTCACTCTGCTTGGAGTTCATAATTTCCCATTCCCTTCAGAATTTAAAATTCATAAGCAACTATTAAAGAGTTTGAAGAAAAGTGGAGATGGAGCAATTCTTAAGTTTCAGCCAGTGAACAAAGGTAATTCAATTATTGAAAACACAATTCTTGTCCCAAACTAACTGGCAAATATTTTGGCAGCATGTTTTATATTCCTGCACCAACTGCGGGCAATATGGTTACGTTAGTAAATTGTATCCGATGTTACAATCTCCGAAGAATTTGCACCTGCCTCCATAGTTTTTTCAAACAAGCACCTACAAACCTGTTCCTATCCATTGAGTCAGTTTGTTGCAATATTTTGGGCAGCCTAATTTTCAAATCATAGGAGTGTAGGATTGAGGCAGAACAGAATGTCAGACTAAATAGGACACCGTGTTCCTTGTGGGAAATTGAAGAGCGATCCTACAATTTCAGCAGCCAGTTAATGACTGCTATCACAAAAGATGCAACTGAGGCATGTGAAGTTCGAAGGTAACATTTTACTCTGTCCATCCCAAGTATAACCTGATTCTGGCTTTCTTGAGTGCATAATTCACTAGAGTTAGCCATGCAAAATTTTACTCACCTGCTTCCTGAGAAGGTGTAAACTATTAATTTTTCACCATCGTCACAGTAAACATGGGTGAATAATTTTGAGCCCACATTGGTAAATAGTCAGAGAGTTTTGCAATACTTTGCTAGAAATCACAGAGGAAAAAAAGCTTCCTTTCAGTTTAATATGGGTTAAAGGAGACTCTGATGATATACTCATCCTGAAGAAGTGAGTTCCCACTAACAACTTTTCACTGACACAGGAAGGGAGCTAAAGTTGTTTCCTCTGTTTTATTTTTCCCTCCCACTCCTCATTAATTTCTTTAGCTTTAAAATAAAATATTTAGCACTTTTACTTTGATTCATATTTACACTCCCGTGAGGTAGGTATTAGTCTCCTTTTACAAATGAGGAAATTAAAGCAGAGATATTAAGTGACTCACCCAAGGTCACATCACAAATTGGTGCCAGAGCCAAGATAAAAAATAGGATTTTCTGACTCCCAGTCTTCTGCTCAGTTTATTGCACCAAGCTGCCTTTCAACTCTGCCTTTTACCCCCTTCCCTCAACTGAAAGACTCACTTCAGAAAGTCCAGTCCATTCAGAGCCACTCAACAGCCATATACTACTAGAAAGAGGAAAATTCCTAACTGCATATTTAGCATTTAGACACAGTGAATAGGAGGAGGATAGGAGGAAGGAGGAGAGAGAGGCTATTAGCATTGATGGATGTTTTGGTTTGGTGTGGAACTATGAGTCACCTACTGCGGTACAGAAGAATGGCATGGTTCACTGGCCTTTGTCATCACTTACTCAGGCTCCCAGGTCTATCAAGTTTCTAATAGTCATCCTGTCTATAACATCCAACACCTTTGCGAGACTAAACTTCTCTGGCTTCTTGTAGTAGCCCTAAGGAGAAATGGTGCTAATTTAGATTCAATAGGGAACAAATAAGACTCACAATTAATTGCACACAATTAACTTTGAGAATTTAATTTCAGTAGGGAACAGTACTTTTAGTAAGTAGGCTGAACAAGATTCTAGGGCTACTGAAAGTTTTTTAAAGTTTTATTTTCTCAAGCTCCATTTCTAGACTCCACCGAGAGAATGTCTGTGAATACTGAACTGCCTTGAGACACATGTTGCACTCAATGGTCAGCCCCCCATTAGCCTACTAATATAACTCTACTTCAAATTTTACAAAGGTTAAAAAAATAACTGAAGGCTAACTAGGTGTATTTAGACTACCGAATACATGGAGTTGTAAACAAAATGAGGCCCCAAACAGCCAGTAAACCGTCACTGATATATTTTATGTGGTAGATGGCACTTAATAGACAAATATTAAAAAAGATCTTTGTTATTAAAATGTTACCGTATAGGTTTGGATGTAACATAAAAACCTTGCATGTGCTGGAGGGGTATCCAAACTAATGGAAAGATACTGCTTCCAACCCCCACTAAGAAGAGGGGCTGAAACACCTATATACTGTAGCAATGTATGTTTTACTAGACATGCTTAGAGATAGATGAAGATTCTTATGCCGCCTGCCTATTCCTCCATGGAGATTAGTAGAAAAGGAAGATTTTTCTGCTGCATTAACTCCCTGCCAACTCCTACAGAAATCAGCCTTGTCTCAACTGAAGCTCAAAGGAGGAGGAAGTTTGGTACATTGAATCCAGGGTTTTTTTTGGTCAATGTAGTCAATCTCCAAGAGGCGGTAACTAGGTTGACGGAAGAATTCTTTTGTCAACGTAGCCGCATCTACACCGAGGGTTAGGTTGACCTAACTAAAGATGCAAAACTTTTCACAGACCTGAGCGACATAGCTAGGTTGATCTAATTTTTAAGCAAACCCAGGCCTTAGACTTCTGGCTCTGCCACAGATGCCATATGTGAGCAGAACTAGCACAGTTCCTCCACTTAATGAACACGCAAACACAAACAAACATTCAGCTTTTGGTGCCAACTCAAACCAGCACATATCTTCTCTACTGGAAAACACTAGAAAACTAGATAGTACACCCAAACAAAAACATATCATCACTTCCAGGTCCCAACACCACTCATCTCCTGACCAAAAATGCAGACAATTCCACCCAAACCAAAATAAAATCAAAATCTAAAAGCAGTCTAATCAACCAAGGGGAGGGGGGGGGAGATCAAACAAACTAGACTGCTACAGATTTCTAAGCACAGCCCTAATAGCAAATCTCATACAAGTGAAATGGAGAAGACTAAGGCCTTGTCTACACTACTAAGTTTTGTCGACAAAAGGCAGCCCAAAACGGAGCAAAGAAGACATGTTCCAGGTGGTATCGCACTTCTCCAATGCAACGTGTGCGCCATCTAGCACCCCTCCAGTTAGGGAAACCCATTTCTGCAAAGCCATCCACTATTTCACGCATATTTCCCAGAGTCACGGTCCTTCGTAGTAGGATGCGATTAATTGCCCTGCACACTTGCATTAATGCAACCCCAACAGTTGACTTTCTGATTCCAAATTGATTCGCGACCAACCAGTAGCAGTCTGGAGTTGCCAGCTTTCACACAACGATTGCCACACACTTCTCTACCGATAGGGCAGCTCTCATTCTGGTGTCCTTGCACCACAGTGCTGGGGAGAGTTCCGCACATAGTTCCAGGAAGGTGGCTTTCCGCATCCAAAAGTTCTGTAGCCACTGCTCATCATCCCACACCTGCATGATGATACGATCCCACCATACAGTGCTTGTTTCCCGAGCCCACAAGCAATGGTCCACCCTCTGCAGCTGTTCTGTGAATGCCAAAAGCAACCTAAAGTTGCTCCTATGCATATCACACAGCATGTCAGGCAACTGGGAGTCTTCTTCAGTTAGGAACGTCACAATTAACTGCACTGCCATCTGCGATGTCTTCATGACAGTTATCAGAGCATAAGAGAGCAGTGCGGGATCCATCCCTTCTCACAAAGATGCCGGGGTGCACAGCAAAGAAGGGCCATTAAAAATTCCACGAAAGAAAGCCAGAAGCCCATGGAATGCTGGGACAGAAAGCAAAGCATCAAAGGACATTGAGCCCGGTCCCAAGATGCGCCACGATCTGCTCCACCTTCCCACAAGACCTAGCGGCAGAAGGTGTCGAGCTGGACTGTGGGATACATACCCACAGTGCACTGCTCACACTGTTGATGCTAGTGCCCCAAGTGTGGATGCGCTCTGCTGAAAGAGGGAGTGAGTGTGAACATGCAATACCGATTTTTATTATAGCGCTTTTTGAGTGTCGACATAACTTTTGTCGCCAAAACTCTGTAGTGTAGACAAGGCCTAAGGCAAGCTCATACTGAACATGGGATCAGGGACTATAAACTATAAATGGAAGCTAGGGGATAAGTAGCACAATGCAAAACACATACAACCAACATGTAAAAGGAAAAGTTGAAATGGAGAGACTGTTCCAAAATGAAAGGGAAATAATTATTCCATAAATCATTAGAAATTATTAAACTTTCCACTGAAAAGTAAGGAAAAACTATGTAATCCTGGAAAAAGAAAGAAATGCAAGAACACTATCCAGCCCCATTAATCGCATCTGAAACAGACAAATATGACAAATAATTACAGGGAACAAACTCCCACAAACTACAGTGAAACCCTAAACAGACGTTTGATGTACTTTATCTACTGGTACCCCAGGCTTATCTTTTGCTCACTTGGCTTGAAAGGCTATAAAAGCACCTAACAACAACAAAAATTCATTTGAAATTACTTTGGCCAAGTTACTTTAAGGTGACCTGCATAACTTAAAAACAAAAATGTAGGCTTGTGCTTTTTTGTGTGCACTTCTGTAGATGTGTTAATAAAAGAGACCTGACGTGATTTTTTTCTGCCTTTCTTTTGATAAACTTTAAAATATTGTGTTTTCTCCCTGGTTTACTTGTGGACCTCATGAATCTCCCAGCAGTGTGTATTGTGAGTTCTCACACCTTAACTGAAAGGTGGGGGTGTTGACATTTTAACATTTTGTGGAAAGAATGCCATGATTAATTAATCAGACATTGGTGTTAACAACTACTCAAAACAATCGGACTAAAACATCCTTCCTCTCTCAGTCATTCAGCTTTCATTCTTGACTATTGTAATACCATCATTTCACTAGTTCTTCAATCACCATAGTCTGCCAAGACACACAAGATCTGAATTTCTGGTGTAAAAAACAAGCAGAATATTTTCTGAACCTTTGAAAGGGGGGGAGAAAAAAAAGCCCATTTAACCTCTTTGTTTATCAGGGGGCTGATCTGTAATGGTACTTAGCTATCTCACGCTGATAGTGAAACGTTTAGTTTGTTAACATTTGTAAAGAGCTTTGAAATCCTCAGATGCAAGGAACTAGAGAGGTGAACAGTATTTATTATTTCTGTAACGGCCTGTACCATGGTTAACTTTTAATCTTCCAAACTATATTATAGAATTTGTTTTTCAGAATCAGTGAGCAGCAGGCCTGTCCCAGTTCACAGACAGGGTAGAATTAGCTCTTTCTGGGAGAAAGTACTTCATTATCCACTCCAACGAAAGATTTACAACTTAACTTTAAAAGAAGAAAAATCTGCTCTCATGCTGCGGCCCTTTACAGGTGGGACTGTCCCGCTATGGGGGGCGGGGGGAGGGCGGGCTACTCTCCAGTGCTGCAAGGTGCACGTCAGACACCTGAGGAGCTGTGGAGATGAGGGGTCCTGTACACATGCATTATCTACTGCCCCTCACCGCCTATCCCACGGCCTCTGGCGTACGTGACTGGGCTGGCCAGCCACCGCTACCCGCCCCCCTCCCGAAGGGCTTGCTCCACACCCAACTTGCAGGCTCTCCGGGATGGGTGAAGGAAGCGATTCTCCTCCCCACGCACCACCCGAGGGGTCCCAGGCACACGGGCATCACCGACTCCACCGGGACTCCCCGCCGAGGCGCCCCCTCCCAGGAGAGCCCACGTCTCTGAGGCTTCCCCTCCGAGACAACCCTCCTCTCCCCTGCCCACGAGACCCGGCTCCTCTCGGGCTGACACATGAGGACAAGCCCCTCGGGGATCCGCTGTCACCGGGGACCCTCCCTTAGCCCCCGGCCCGGCGCACTCACGCCTGCCGCCGAGCGATGAGTCGGTGCATGGGAGTCGCCATCTTAGCCCCTGACCGGAAAGTGAGGGGAGCCGACGGCAGGCCACCGCGCTGCATGATGGGCAATTCCGCCCTCTTCCTCCTTCCCCATTGGGGGAGAAGCCGGCAGCTGCCTGCCACAAAGAGCCAGGCGCCGGGCGGCTAGAGCGGACGCGCGTTGGGGCCCGTCATCCACCACAGCTCTACTCCTCCGGGGGGGGGAAGGCCTACCTAGTGGCTGGTGCTGCTCCCTGCCGTTCCACCGGTGCGCTCAGCTGCTGCCCAGTCTCCTTCTCCCCCGGGGCCTCTCGCCCTTCCTTGGGCCATGTGCATGCCTGCCCCCCAGGCGGGCCATCCCCCTCTCACCCTCCTGTACCCATAGTGCATAGGCACCAGTTGCCGTCTCTCGTTTCGGTCTTGTGCTGGTCTCTTCACACTTCTGAGCGTCACATTGATGGATTTAGGTTTCAGAGTGGTAGCTGTGTTAGTCTGTATCAGCAAAAAGAACGAGTAGTCCTTGTGGCACCTTGGAGACTAACAAATTTATTTGGGCATAAGCTTTCGTGGGCTAAAACCAACTTCATCAGATTCATGCAGTGGAAAATACAGTAGGAAGATATATATATATACAGAAAACATGAAAAAATGGGGGTTGCATACCAACTCTAACAAGACTAATCAATTAAGATGGGCTATTATTAGCAGGAGAAAAAAACTTTTGTAGTGATCATCAGGATGGCCCATTTCAAACAGTTGACAAGAAGGAGTAACAGTAGGGGAAAAATTAGCATGGGGAAATAGTTTTTAGTTTGTGTAATGACCCATCCACTCCCAGTCTTTATTCAAGCCTAATTTAATGGTGTCCAGTTTGCAAATTAATTCCAGTTCTGCAGTTTCTTGTTGGAGTCTGTTTTTGAAGTCAGCTACCAGACAACAAAAACACTAACCCAGGAACCTATCCTTGCAACAAAGCCCGTTGCCAGCTCTGTCCACATATCTATTCAAGGGACACCATCATAGGACTTAATCACATCAGCCATAGCATCAGGGGCTCGTTCACCTGCACATCTACCAATTTGATATATGCCAGCATGTGCCAGCAATGCCCCTCTGCAATGTACATTGGCCAAACCGGACAGTCTCTACGCAAAAGAATAAATGGACACAAATCAGAGGTCAAGAGTTATAACATTCAAAAACCAGTTGGAGAACACTTCAACCTCCCTGGACACTCAATTACAGACCTAAAAGTCGCAATTCTTCAACAACAACAGCAACAAAATTCAAAAACATAAAATTCACTGCAAACTGTTGGCTGATGTTGTCACCATCTCAGATTGTGCTTTTGGCATTATCATACAGATCCTTGATTAGTCTAATTATTTTTGCTGGTGTTCCTTAATATGCCCTAATTCTTCAAAGACTGTCTCTGTGTATGCTGTCAAAAGCCATCTGCAAGTCCGTAAGATTTACCACAAGAGGTGCTTGCCACTCCACACTTCGTTTTATAATGTGTCTCAGAACAATATGATCTGCACATGATTCCATGGTTTAAATCCTAAATGGTCAAAGTTCATTTCACTCTGGGCCTTCTTAAACCCACACTGGGGCCCCCAGGTATCACCCAGGTATGTTCTCCATTGAGGCCTGATCCCTATACACAACTCCTTCCTCTTGTTAATTACTTTTTCCTCATGGTGAACACCTCCCCCAATGGGGTTGCCCCATCTTGGCCCTTCTCACAAGCCCATATTTCCTTCTGTCTTCCCCTCCTTTTCTGGGGAAGATTCTTTTGGCCCCACAGGGTTCGGTTAGACCCATTATTGCCTCCCAGATATCCTCATTTCAGGGAACTGCTGAACTGAGTGAGTTTGGAGTGGTAGAGCTGATTCTTTCCTGGATTAGTTTGGATGGAACATTGATTAGAGAGAGGAAAAAATCCTTCATCACAAGAATGATAAACTTAAATGGCTATAAAACTTCAATAATCCCAAAGGAGCTGAGGTTCCCTGGAGTCACAGTCTGACTTGGGATTTCTAGTGCTTAGATACCACAGTGATAGGTGCTATAGACAAACCAAAAATAGATACATTGTCTCAATTTTATTAAGGTCATGTTGCTTGCCACGCCATACTTTGTTTGATTCACGCCATACATACTGTGTTCAGGGAAACAGGACTTTGTAAATAAATAGGATTGCATCAAACATACACCTGACTCCATCACCAGTTTCTCCTCCTAACTGGACAAGACTCCAAATTCTTGGATAACTGCTCAGGTCATAAGGTGTAACAACTGGTCTTGTTTCCCAGTTCTTGTTCTGACTGTGTCCTTGGCTTGGCCACAGAGTTCCTATGTGATGCTAGGCAGTTACATAAACCAGTGTTACCACTTTGTAGTTTTGTTGCTATATTAGGCTCTAGATATACTGTCAGTATAAATGTATATAACACATTTCACACATACTCACATGCTATATTTTGGACAAAGAAGTACCCTTCCTGTGGGTTGCTGGGTTTTCTTAGGTTGGTTATATTTTTAAATATATACAACTAATAAAGGAATGCATCTCAACTCTGAGCCAATCCAGTGTTCTGTTTGTGTGCAGATTAAATCTACCAATAAGAACTCTTGACACACATATAAGCCCTTCACTCTACCAGTTCATTTCAACCAATAGAATTGCAGTATACAAATGAAGTGGCGAAGAAGTACCTCTGATGTTAAATGCCACCACTTTGAATTACTTGAGTTATTGACAGATGCTTGACTGTAACCATACAGTTTGGTACAATTCATAATAATTATAACCTAGTTTCCTCACATAATAATTCATAATAATTAAAAACTAGCCTGTACACAAATGTACAAGGAAATTTAAATTTGTGTAAAATTTGCAGCTGTAGAAACACTCTGGCTTTGAGTTAGAGAGATTCAAGCATACATCAGACAGTCCTCAAATTTCAAAAAGGAGTCATTTAACTCATTAAATGACTCATTAATAACGTAGCTGAAGTTGAAGTATCTTAGTTTGAACTTACCGCAGGTCCAGATGCGGCAGGCAGGCTCCCCCGTCGATGCCGCGTACTCCTCTCGCCGCGTCGACGGCGAGCACTTCCGGGATCGATTTATCGCGTCTAGACAAGACGCGATAAATCGATCCCAGAAGATCGATTGCTTACCGCCGTACCCGGAGGCAAGTATAGACCTACCCTTAGAGACTAACAAATTTATTAGAGCATAAGCTTTCGTGGGCATATAGCATATGCATCCGAAGAAGTGGGCTGTAGCCCACGAAAGCTTATGCTCTAATAAATTTGTTAGTCTCTAAGGTACCACAAGTACTCCTGTTCTTTTAACAGTTCAAAGTATTTATTTGTAACTTTCCCAGAAATACCATCTCACCCCTACATGCGTATATGTTAATTTTATCAGGCCCAGTTTCTATATCTCTCCATAACAGAAAGACTAATACCCTATTTCAACCAAAAAGCTAAACTCTGCCTCAAATATGGAGCCATGATTATGGGTCCATAATATATTAAATAATAGTGATCTCTCCAAATAATAGGAATATTCCATTTCAATAAGCCACATTTACCTATATAAATCCACGAATTCTATAATTAAGTGTAAATAAATACAATTCTGGTGAATCATGAGGCAGGTTTTTTGCCCCACTCCATATAGCCCAAAAGGAATGGAGTTCCCAGCTATGCCAGCAGCAGTCATACAATGTGTGCTCTATTAATAATAATAGCATCCTCTTGATACAGTGGCAACCAATTAAATGTTGCCTATGGCTGATAAGATAGTGAAAGGTTTTGTTATATATAAACATTTCCAGCTCATCAGAGTTAATTATTGTATGGCTCATTCCTGAATCTAATGGCAGTTCCCAGCTCCAAACATTTCAACTGTAATGTCTAATGGCTGATTGCTGTTGCCCTGTGCTTCGGGTGTCATACTGTATTTGGGGCTTTATCTGGCTTCTAATCCCTGTGTCCTTTGGGGTGATACATTGTGCTAATCCTGTGATTACTCACATCTGGCTCCTGCACCTTTCTTAATTTCTGATGTCCAATATCTGAGACTTCACTCAGAATTATCTTCTGTAGTATCTGACTCTTGTTTACTGAATCTACTGCCAGTACCTGGTGTTCAGCCTGAATCCTGGTGGTGGTATCTCACTTCTGATGGTGAAAGTAAGGAAGGAGAACTTTCTGTCCCAGGACTGAGCTAAGAAACTTCCTTAAGACAAGATAGCTGAGAACATATATTTGTAACAGTCCATCATTTATTATAATTTGTTCGTCTGCTGTCAGCTTTTATACCACTTTCATCTAATCCTGTTCAGAGGGGTCTTGACAACACAATGGTAAAATCACCTGTCCTCTAGCTCTACTAATGCTCCCATTGTGTCTAGCACCAGTGGAGTTGCACCAACAACAGCAGGAGATTTCTCTAAAATAGTCAGTGTAGAAAGGGCCTCTGATTACAGGGTGCAGGCTTTGTACAGGAAACTCACATGCCAAGCTGTTCCGTTGTTTGTTGCCAAAGCGTGGTGGGGTTTTACTTGTGTTGATGCTTCAATTATGCAGCTTCTAGGAGGGCATTCCACTTTACATCCTTCTTCCACTGAGGGCCCTGGCTTCAGGGTCTGCAGCTGCCTTGGACCTGACTTGCCTCTTGAACAGCAAAACCAGAGGTAATGCACTGACATGCTGATTAATACAAGAATCTGATTACAAACATCATCCAAAACCCAGACTAAATGTGCAGCGTCCTTATACAGCACTCAGACCATTTGAAGGGAAGAGGATGCCTCAAGGGAGTTGCTTCTACTCAATGAACTGGCTGTGCACATCAATCCTGCCTTAGCATGCTAGGTTGCTATTTAAAGCTGCAGTATCATTAACATACTTCTAAGTGGACCTGGCAGGAAAATTGCTTTCCAAAATGCTGCACCCTTTGTGTGGAAAGGTGAGACTGGGCACAAAGTGGGGGAAAAGCCTTGAAAAAGTATCTTTAGCTGCCAATCACATGAACATGGAGCTGCTCTATGCTCATCAGAAGGAACAGGCAAATATTCCTGCTGTGAGTCCCAGTCTAAGCTTTAGCATTCTTCCCCCCCCTGAACTGCCCCTCCCATATTGTTTCTGCAAATTTATTTCTCATGAAAGCAAGATATCAGATTGGCCCTGAAACTACAGTCTTCTGTTTATCACAGAACTAGAACAGCCTGGGCAGCAGCAGTACACGTTTCCCATCACAGCCTGCAATGGACCAACTCTAAGGGTGAAAGGGTGGTTAAGTCTCCATAGACATAGAACATCTCTCCTTTGTCAAGACTGCCCTATACTAGTTCCAAGTGTGGTGGTGGCTTTAGTGACAGGGATGCCTGCCCCTAGGATTTGAACTGAAACCTACCAAATTCGTTTTCCTAAAGTCACCAAACAGACAATAGATGGTAATAATATAGGGAAAAAAGGAGAGAAAGAGAGCGGAGTCTCACACAACAAAGAAGTTATAAGCCTGAGGCACTAAACATGACAATGGAGCTTTTGGTAGTTGTGGATTGCGGGGGCAGGGGAGAATATATGTTTCTTTCACCCCTTGGTGTCAGGCCTCTCCTGGACTGTTCAAATCTGTTGCTCCTTTAAGGAGTCAATATTCACCAGTTTGCTACTTTAACTGGCGTTACCAAACAGTTCAATTTACACACAGCACTGGATTGGTTTAGATTAAAAAATAAAACAAGTTTATTAATGAAAGAAGATAGGATTTTAAGTGAATTCAGGTATAAGAGAGAAAGTTAGAAATGATTATAAGCAAGTAAATGTAAAAACAGAAACACACATCTAAAGTCTAAAACTTGATCTAGTAAGTTTTTGTTCAAGGCTTTGTTTACGATGGCCTTTCTCACCCCCAGTCTTCCAACAAGATGGCGAATGACCCTTTCCTTGGTCAGGATCTCTCCCAGAAGCCCAAAGGTGCTGATGCCTTTGTTTTCTTAGGTGAAAGAGAGATAAGTTGCAGTTCTCTGCCCCTTTCTTTTATAGTCCAGTGAACCTCTGAAGAAGAACCTCAAAGTAAAGTTTATTCAATCAGTAAAGAAGGTGACATGGAGTCTGGTAGTGAAGAAAGCTCCATGCTTTTTCTTCCCCACTTTGTGTTTGCTGAAATTCAAATTGTTCTGTTTCCTGCTATCTCCTCCCCCTGCTGTTCTGAGGACCCTGTTTACTACTGATATATATAAACTGAGGTAAACACACATTCCTTTTTGAGGACAGGCCTGTTTAACAACTTTTGCCGAGGCAGAGCAGTTTTGAATATGTGCTAACATCATACTTTATTTATACTGTTGCTATATACATTTCATGATGATATTATTGATCAGCAAGTTATTAGATTTTAAATTATACATCACAAGGCATATTTTGTACAAAGATTATTACGATAATTTAACACGATAACAAGGGAACGGTGAACCGCCGCCACTGGGAGCTCCAGGTGGCTGTGCCTGTGGAAAGTCAATGTAAACAAACTGTCTCTCGCGCAGCCCACCAGCGGATTACCCTGACGGGCAGCAAGTTGCCCACAACTGGTCTAGATAATACTTAGTCCTGCCACAAGTGCAGGGGACTGGACTAGATAACCTCTCAAGGTCCCTTCCAGTTCTATGATTCTATGATATTGTGTAGGATGTGAATACAGGGGTCTTTTCGGTCACAAGTTTGAGTAACTTTATTGGAGTTTACAAAGCTAATACATTAAATTCCTTACCAGATTCGGATTTCAGTCAGAGCTGTATAGAACTGGCATAACTTCATTGACTTGAATGGAGTTATTCTAGATATATGCCCGTGTAGCTGAGAGGAGAATTTAGTCTTTTTTATTTAAACATACTGGTAAGTTTCACATTAGAAAGTCTCTCAGCCTATTTTTGATTTTACTTCAGCTTTACACTAGTGTTTCACACTGGTTTCAATTGAGGTACTCTTTATTTACACTAGTGTAAATCAGAACAGAATCAGGCCCTGTTTGCCTAGGAAAGCAGAAGAGCACATCATGCATGTATCTGAGCCTCACCCCTGCCTGGAAGGATTGTTGACTAACTAACCAGTCATCCATCTCCAGCCGGTTGTTGTAGGTAAATAAGACTTTTTCCTTTCATTGGTGGTGGAACAGCCTTCCCTTATCCAGGTTTTTCATCATACAAACATGTCAGAGATTAGGGCTGGTCAAACCTTCAAATTTCCATTCCACGTGAGATACACTAACATTTTGAAATTTTCTTCTCTCCCAAATGAAATGGAAAATTAAAATTTTGTGGAAAAAAATTCGGGAATATCAAAACAACTCTATTAAAACATTTTCTTTTAATAAAGTTGAAACACATTGTTTTAATTTTATTGGTTTGATATTTGTAAACAAGCACACCTGTTCCACAGCACCTCCTTCTGCCTCAGATGGTTCTGCAGCCCCCTAGCCTCAGTTTCCCTTCACCCAGGAGCTTCTCAATAAATCCACAGAGGCCTGAATCACATAACACCCCTCCTTGGGGATTAGTTTATTAACATACAATAGCTTCACACAATCTCTTTCACCCCAGATTCCCTCCAGGCACTGACTCTTCTTTCTGAGATTCATTTTGTAGCTTCAAACATAGCCTTTCTTGTCTGAGGTCTGGCTTCAACTGTTCACTGGATTTCAGCCCTCCCAAACTGTTCCTTACTCTCCCTCTTAGAGTCATGTGATTACCAGGCCCCTCTCCATGGGACTATGTTCTCTGGAATCTCAGGTTGCTCATTTCTAAGGCTTCCACAACTACTTTCCAGTCTCCAGTCTCTCAAGAGCTCTCCCTTGAGCTTAAGCCACTCCCAAGCTGCTTTTCTCTGTCTCCAGCAGCACTTCCCTTCCTCTTCTGACTGCCTTTTCCCAAGACACTCTGACCTGCCTGCCTGTCCACCCTTCCCTGCCTTATAAAGCCCAGGTAATTCCTTTTAATTCCATTGGACAGCAGACAATTGGTCACAGGTGCTTTTCCTTTCACCTTGTGACAACTATATTATAGTATCAAAACGATAACATTGAAATGAAGTGCTTCAGCTTTATCAAAATGTTTCAGTAACTTTTCATGGAAAGTTTTCATGAAATCGATACATTGAGGCAAAACATTTTGATTTCTTTTAATCAGTATTTTCTGACAGAAACTGTCCTGGGTCAGCAATTCCACCATTTTCTTTCTCTGATTAATATCTTCCCCACTTTCAAGTTACCTAACCATGTAAAGGTGACTTGATTCTTTTTGTCTGTGCATCAGATTACCCTGTTTTTCTAGACAATAACCAAATTATTTATAGAAAGAAAGCCAGCAGTGGAGTTAAAACCTAGGTCAGAGCCCTGAAAACATTCAGATCTGGAGCTTTAGTTCAGGACCATTACAGAGAGAGGGTCAACCATAAAATCTGGATTTGGATCTTAACTTCCCCAATGTTCATGGGGAGGTGGGTTTGGGCTCTTGGCCCAGTACTGCTCCTTTACTCCCTCAGTCTCTGTGTGAGGTCTTTAAACCCCATCACCCATTCCCCCCCCCACCGAAAAACAAAAATAAAAACAAACAAGCAAACACCCAACTATTTGTTCTCTATTTCATAACTTCCCAGGCGAATAATATATTCTCCCATCCATTCTTCTGTATATTTTTCTGTGAGTTGCATAATATTTTGCTAAATATATTATGACACACTGTTTACCTGGGACCA
The DNA here is from genome assembly GCF_002925995.2 of Terrapene triunguis. Lineage (NCBI taxonomy): Eukaryota > Metazoa > Chordata > Testudines > Emydidae > Terrapene > Terrapene triunguis. The sequence continues at coordinate 4,837,257 of NW_020664980.1, read as the reverse complement.
TGGCATCCCTTTTAGAAATTTCATAATAAATCACTGAAAATTTCACACTTGATCATTCAACAAGTAATAGAAGATCTGACAAAAAACACAGAATATTGTGTAAACCAGATTGTGATCCCAATTACATGGAAGTAAATCCAGAGTAGGTCTAGTGACATTAACGCAGATACTCAGGATTTGCACTGATGTAATTGAGGACATGTCTATTTAGTGATTTGGTGCATAGCAAACCAGGTGTAAATCTACATCATTCTGGCCTGCCATGCACAAAGTGGCCATGTGACTCATGCTGCTACATATTAAAAATCCTGTAGTACACTTTGATGTACTGCTGTAGTGCATGACAACAGGGTCCACACTGTCACTTCGTGCACAGCAGGCTGGAGTGTGGTAGATTTAAATTATCATCTAGAGATGCTCTGAGAGCGGAAACTGACCCCATATGTTAAAATTCCAAGCCTGTGTAACATCAGATTGCTACAGAACACATCTTGTAAACAGCCCACATGATTACATGGCTATGTTAACATGGAAAGGAAGCTGGGTGACAAATTACTGGCAATAATTTAAAACGTAGATGCCTAAAATTAGGTACCTAAATTATTACTATTATTTAACATTTATACTGCAGTAGCACCTCAACTAGGTTGGAACTTCATTATCCTAAGCACTGTACAAATGTATTGAAAATGATAGTCCCTGCCACAAAAAGTATACAATCTAAATTAAAGTAGCCTGATTGTCATAGGTTTTGACCACCCACAACTGCCATTGAAATCAATGGTCTCCACACCTCTGAATATCAGGCTCTTTCATTTAGGTGCTAAGTATGGATTTATTGTCATAACCTCAGGTACCCACAGTCAGGGCCGGCTCTAACTTTTTTGCCGCCCCAGCAAAAAAGAAGAGGGCTGCCCCCCCCCCAGCGAGCGCCGCGCTGTCGTACCCCCCCGTGAGTGCCGCGCAGCCGAACCCCCCCCAGCGCCGCCGAAATCCCCGCCCCACAGCACCACACCGCCCGAAGCCCCGCCCCCTCCGAGCGCCACGCCAAGCCCCCGCCCCCTCCGAGCGCCGTGCCACGCCAGCCCCCGCCCCCTCTCCGAGCGCCGCGCCAAGCCCCCGCTCCCCTCTGAGCGCCGTGCCGCGCCAGCCCCCGCCCCCGCCCCCCCAAGCACGGCGCCAAGCCCCCGCCCTCCCGAGGGCTGCGCCGCCCGAAGCCCCACCCCCTCCAAGCGCTGTGCCCTCGAAGCCCTGCCCCCCCGAGCACTGCGCCGCGGAAACAAAAAAAAACCCCTCCAGCGCTGCCCCGACAAACCAATAAATAAATAAATAAAAACCCGAGCACCGCCCCGCCCCAAGGTGCCGCCCCAAGCACGTGCTTGGTCGGCTGGTGCCTGGAGCCAGCCCTGCCCATAGTTGAAAATGCTGGGAGAGGGCAGGGTTCTTTAAAAAGGAAAAGCCAAATGTTTTCATTTGGAAAATAACAGCATTTTATACACTTGCACTTGTCATTTTGAAGATCACCCTCTCTCTTTCTGAAGGTTTCAAATCTCTTTCACACTGTGCCTGTGAACTTGACACTATGTATCATTTTCTAGAGGGGGCATCATTGGTGTAATGTTCCCATGCCAACTATTGTTGCCATTCTAACTGTTTCCTCTCTGAGTTCCTGTGCGGTGAGTGTTCCAAGCATCGGCCTATAAAAATTTGTGATATTTTTAGACCCTGAGCTCACATTTCAGTGAATGCTAAGTATCTTTGTGTGTCAACAGTTCATAAATGTCTCCCACTGGAGTGTGAAGCATGTCAGCGTAGCAAAGACGTAATGTGGGCAATTTGTGGAAGCTTACATCATTAAATACATCACTGGAATTTATTAAATTGGTTTAAAATGAGTCCACAAGCATTTCGATCCTGGAATAAAGCCAGCAGAATGTAATACATGAAAAGCATCTTAGTGGGGTACTACAGGTTTCAGGCTAGGGATTGGTAACTGGATGTAGAACCTTTCATTTGTTGTTCATTAGTTCAAATCCAGCCCTGGATGGTAGTGAATGAAAGCTGTTACTAGTGGCTTCTTGGTGGCCCAGATGAAATGAATTTGGTGGGTTTCTACTCATCCCCTACTGGACAGGTCCCTGCAACACAGAAATCTTTGTAACATTTGGAATGCGTGTTGGCAGTCTCAGCAGGGAGTAAGGACTGAATGGGTATAGGGATTGACCTCTCCTCTCGTCCCAAAACATGGTCCCTTCACTTCAGCATGAAGGCTCATTGGACCACATCCTTGAACCCATGCACATCCCAAGTATATGGGCTATGTGAAGTGAATTTCCCTGGGGATTCAGAGGAGGAAGGAATCTTCCCCCACCCTAAACTGCTGAGTGGCATCTGTCAAGAACGCAGCCTGGCTACTCACACTAAGCCAGAGAGAGAGAAATTGATTCTCCAGGGCTGTCTTCACAAGCCTTAAACTGAGTATGTTAAAAAATTTATATAGAACATTGTCACTTGACTAGAGGGGTTCTCACAACAATTTTTTTGGTGGCCTTAGAAAGCCAACTCTTGCTGGTGGCTGCCCAGACAATTTTTCCTAAAACGATTAGCTTTAGAAAAAATAAATAAATAAATAACTATGATTTGGACACGTACACGTGCATATTTATGTAGGTTTTTTTGCAGACTCAATCATAAAAATAATGTACAGTTGTCTCTATTCTTTACTGGACTTAAACAGAATAGAAACACAAATAAGGTGCTTTGCATGTTCTTGTCTTTTTTATTGTTTCTTTTGCTCTTTTGGTTCCATGTTTTTAGACTTGCTAGCTAGTAAGTCTGTTTCTGTGAAAAGTGATATTTGAATGTTTGTTAATATCACTTTTCACAACAGCAGACTTGTTAGCTAGCGGGGAGGCAGCGACAAGTGATATTAACAAATGTACAAATACAGACACTCCCCGACTTACGCAAGCGTTCTGTTCCAGAACGCCTTGCATAACTCGAATTTTGCGTAAGTTGGAAACGTATACCCGACCATTACGCAAAAAAACCCAAAACCAAAACCAAAAAAACCTCCTATTTCTATCTTACGGAACTTTTTCCGTAAGTATAGATTTGTGTAAGTTGGGTTTGCGTAACCCGGGGGGCGTCTGTATCACTTTTCACAGCAGACTCACTCAGCCCTGGCAAGCTGGGGGACAAATTAAACTTTGGATGGGGAGATGGGTAGGGAGGCAGCAGGGGTTATGAGGTGGGTGGTGAGCCCTGGGATGGTGTCCATCACTGCAAGCCTGTGCAGCCAAAGCACGGAGCCCAAAGCCCTGCGGCCAGAGCCCGTGGCAGGAGCCCACTGCCATGCGGTCAGAGCCTGCCACCCACCCCCCCAGGGCTGAAGCCAGAAGCCCGAGCCCCACTGCCCCCAGGAAGATGGTGAACTCGCACTGGCTGTCTGCTCCTCCTGTGTTTGTGGCTCCAGAGGGGGGCAGGGCCCAACCCCTCTTGGCAGCCCCAGAAGAGGGGCTGCTGCTTTCTCCCTCTCCCCCTCCCCATCACCACCCAGAAGGCTGTGGCCACAAGAAAAACCCCTGGTTGCCGCATGCGGCCACGGTGGCCACATTTGAGAAATGCTGGACTAGATGGACAATAATCTATAGACAGCATCATCCAGAGCTAGATGAATTGTGTAGGTGTCCCTTGCATTTTGCTTAAATACATATCTTGTTAAAAGGGAGATATAAGCAATGCTTGACTACTGTACAGCAATAGTGCAATCTTCACCCCTGAATTAACACTGTTCATTCTTTCTGCCTTCCAATCTCTTTACTGATCAGTGAGTCACAGAAAAGCCATGTGTCATGAGGCAGTATGGGCCATTTAGGGAGATGGGTTTAGCCCCACCTGTGCCTGATTAGCTGCCAGGTTATGGGTTTGAGATCAGAGGGCAGGTGATAGCCATCAGGTCACCTGGTCCTCAGAGCAAAGCCAGAAAGCAGCTCATTTAGGGAAGAAACCTGGAAGAGGCCAGGTTTAGGGGTAAGGCTTTGAAAGGGGATTCTCAATGCCAGCCAGTTGGAAGACACCTGCTGTGTAGGCAGAAGCAGTGAAGCAGAGATTTTAGTGGGGATAGGGAGCACGTTGGACTGTTTTTGTTTTGAAAAATAAATGCATCTATGAAGAAAAGGATTGAAATTCTGCTACTATTGAGAGTTATTTTGGTGCCCTGGCCAGTGAACTGGCCTTACACCATACAATTCTGATTTATTTAGCAAGCAAGTATCAAGAAGTAGAACAGGCATCTTAGAAGTTTTCCAGTAGCTGTTGGACCTGGGAGTTATTGTTTCAATACTCAGTACTTTACACAGTTCTTTCTTTCTTTCTTGGGAAGAGGGGTCATCCAGTCTTGACATTGTATGAAATGTGAAAACATAATTCATAAGCACTCAATAAACCATCTTTCAAGTGTGAAGGAGATTTACAGAAACCAGGGTAAGATAAAACCTATCTTTACAACTGTTCTTTACCTACAAATACTTGAGGTGCTTGCATTGGGTGAAAATGACTTCCATGTAACCTTTTATATCACAAACAGTGGGGATGTTCTGAGAACTGTGTTCTGTGCAATATATGATTCATATTAGAATGCGGGGAAACATGATACTCCAGATACCCTGAATTCAGGAGATTGCAAACTCCACTTGTGTTTGAATGTCCCAGAATAGCACTATGAGCTACACATTATACGACCTGCTTAGACTATTTATAGCAGTACAAGGATTGTCTGTGGCTGATATTAGCTCTGACTTATTTTAAGAACATATTGATTTTTATGTTTGGCCTGCATTAGTGAATTGCAGGGCATGTCACTGTAACCAAGGTCTGGGGCACAGAGGCAGATTTGCAATATATAAATATTTCTGCTTAAAGTATCTGTTGAACATGCAGGCTATAGAAAATGAAGGTGGGCACTCAATCTGCTAGGTAATATTTGTAAGCTATTATTTATTTGTGAAATTCCCAGAAGGTCTTGTAACATCAATAGTGAGTAAGAGTGTACCAAAGAACTGATCATGCAAACTAGAGAATAGGAGCATAACGGCGGTGGGATGGGAAATTAATGAATATTTATAGTCTTTCACTTATAACTTTCTACTGAAGAACTCTGCTAGAGAGGTCCAGGCTGATTCTGTCAGATGTGGTATTAACAAACCTCAACCACAAAAGGGATGTGCTCTGGAGAGGTGCTGAGCTTTAAGTCACTGGGAATTTTGCCTGAGAAAGGACTGAGTAAAACCTAAGTGCCTGATCCATCTCTTGTTAAAGTCAATGGGAAGACTTCCATTGGTTTTACTGGGTCTTCCGTCGATTTTAATAGGACTTCAAGATTTGTCCCAATATTTAGGACAAATATCCACTTCAGTCTGTAAATACTGGTAAAGATTTCTTCACAGTGGGCATGAGACGTTGAAAAGAACCTAAAGAGGGTAGAATATTAATGTAAATATTCCCTTCACCCTTCGACAGGTGAGTTTATTGTGCCCTACCACAAATATTCTCTAGTACTTTGGGCACCTGTTCTTCCACATCTCTCTCACACAATCTTCATGAGCAAAACTTCTGTCATTTAACTGGCAACATTATGTAACACAAAGTAATTATGAATTTAAGATTAAATATTCTGTTCAGCTTTGCATTATGATCTATTTGTAGGAAGTGTTGTATGTACCATCTCTTGTGGCTATGGGACCCACTGATATAGGACAGTGACATGGTATTATATTTTCTGTAAAAGACCCCCGATTTATGTCTTTCTAAGAGTTTATGTATCATGTTGTCAGTTTCTAAGTATTGTACAGGGCACTCTAATTATATGCATACCCTGAGGAACACCTCCTGAATAGTCACACAGCAGAATATGCAGTTGTTATCAGTGTTATTTACTCCTTGTATTACAGTACAACCTAGTGGCCCCAAAAGCGATCAAGGCTCCATTGTGCTGGTTGTAGGAGAGTCTCTTCCCCAAATAATTTATAGTGTAAATAGACAAGACAGACAAAGGTGGAAGAAAGGAAGTGTTATCATGCCCATTTTAAAAATGGGGAACTGATGCATGTACAGAGTGAACCCATATCTCCTGAGTCCCAGCCCAGAGCTTTAGTCACAAAACCATCCTTTACTCTCTGGAGATTGGCAGGCTGGACAGTGGTTTGCCTGGAGATACATATTCATCTCTAGGATATAGACTAGGGGCATGGCTACACTTGCAGATGTAGAGCGCTGTGAGTTAAACCCGCCTTCGGAGAGCGCAGTAGGGAAAGCGCTGCAGTCTGTCCACACTGACAGCTGCAAGCGCACTGGCGTGGCCACATTTGCGGCACTTGCAGCAGCATTGGGAGTGGTGCATTATGGGCAGCTATCCCAGCATGCAAGTGACTGCAACGTGCTTTTCAAATGGGGGGGGGTGAGGTGGAGTGTGACAGGGAGTGTGTTGTGTGTATGTGGGGGGAGAGAGAATGGGTTTTTGGGGGGGCTGAAAGCATGTCAGCATGCTGTCTTGTAAGTTCAGACAGCAGCAGACCCCTCCCCCCCCGCCTCTCTCTCTCACACACAGCATTCCACACTAATCTGTTTCGGAGCACACTTATCTGTCTCGGAGCAGATAAGCAGCCGGCTGTCAGAAACGGAGCTTTCAAACGGCATAGCTGCATTCCTACAGCGAGTTCAAAACAATGAGAAGAGTGGCCACTTGACTTAAGGGGATTATGGGACATTTCCGGAGGCTGATCACAGCGCAGTAATGCGACACCTCGTCCACACTGGCACCGCGGCGCTCCAGTGGGGGCGCAGCAAACGTTATTCCACTCACCGAGGTGGAGTACCAGCAGCGCTGTAGCCGCGGAGTCAGAGCGCTCTACGTGCCTTGCCAGTGTGGACAGGGAGTGAGCTCCTTTATTGCGCTGTAACTCGCAAGTGTAGTCAAGCCCTATGTCAGATGAGTAGGTTCTCTGCTGTTTCTTCTCTTACAGTTTGTCAGCAATGGATCTTCATAATACCTGTGACTATTACATAGATGAACTACTTGCAACTCAAAGCAATGAAATGGCATCCAGCATGTAAAGAGTTTAGAAGCATTTGGGGCCAAATTGTCTCTTTGGCAGGCAATACCCATGAGTTTCAGTCCATACATTCTCCATCTTACATTTACTTGAATGTAAAAGCAGCTGATCAATAACTGAAGTGACAAAATCTTGAGAATATTGTAGATGTAGTTACCAAATTTTGAGGCCTTTGTTTTTTGTTTACTACCATCCCTTTTAAATTTCTATCTCTGTCTATAGATACAGCATCCATTTTCTCCTCAGAGCAGCTGCAGTCTGTTACAGCGACAAAACACACTGTCCTTTTGTATGGAGACTTTTTTTGTCTTTTTTTCTTTTTCCCCTTTATCTGAAATAAAATATGTGGTTTCTCTTTGTATATGGAAAAACAGAAATGAGACTATCCCACCTATTTCCTTATCCAGAGTTATTACCATGTAAGAACAGTGTGCAGGCCTCAGTTCTGAAATAGCATCATTATGCAATTTGCTGATCTGCAAATTAATTAGAGTATGCAGGGTATTGGGGGTAGATCAGGACTGCATATGTCTTATTTACATAAGCAGTTTATACATTTAAATGGTATTTACTTGAGTGAAATCATTGTACTTTCACAGGAAAAGAGAGCAAAATTCAGCCTTAGTGTAAGGAGGTGAAGTTCCCCCTGAAGTTAATTGAAATAATGTTTGCTTACACATGGGTTGAATTTGGCCCAGATAATTTCTTAATATACCGGATCATTTTTCTTTGCCCTACATCCCCTTGTCAATAATAATTTAGCACCAGTGCAGTAAAACTTATGTGCAAATGTGTTTGGCGTCTTGCTTATTATAGCAGTGACAAACAGGCATACCCTCCATGACTTCTAGCGTGGCAGAGTGTACTCAATGTTGATTTATCATGCTCCAGCTTCTCTGGAACAATTATATCCCGTGACAGAATTATATTTCCCAGTTAATCACAAAATGAGAACATTGCAGATGTGTACAGCAATCAACCAGGAAACATGGGCTACCTATCATTCGCTTTGCTACTACTTTAGTTTCATGTTGCTCTACAATATTTTCCCACTTTAATAACATAAAATAATTGACTCAGTCATAAAGTGCACTTCTCAGAAGTTCATATTTGTACATCAATTACAAAAATAATGCAACTTAATCTTCCTCTGAAAAGTATTTAAAGAATATTAATTGCCAAGGTGGATTGTTCAGTAGTCACAGAGATAAGGGGGTGGGAGTTTTGGCTAAATTACAAAGCATAAGGAGTAAGAAAGAAAAGTAGAACAGACCTTACCAAGCAAAGAATGTAAATTCATGAATGGAAAATGAAGCCTCATTTTTAAAAACACTGAATGCATGAGTTAAACTAGCCCATATATGTCTAACTTTCACCAACAGCACCTCATGTATGGCCACAGACAGCTTTACAATGAAATTTTTTCAGAAAAATTTCTCCAGTGTCTATCCCCCTGAATACCTAGCACACTTCCCTTCTTCTTACTCAAAATATTTAGTGCACACTGGTTAATGTAAATATATTCTCATTTTCCATTTGTATTTGAAATTTCCAATAGCAGAGCTGTGATAAACTCAAAGGTCTTGTGCCAAATCCATGTCTGCCATTCAGCTCTTGCCTCCTGGAGGTGTGCACAGGAGCAGTAGGTGATGGTAGTGACTCTGCACCAACAATGAACCCATTTAGGGGAATTGAATTAATTTCCCTCTACTCAGCATACAGTATGGGAGGCCCTTGCCTCAGATGCCAAGATTTTGCTGTGACATTAGAGCAGTGGATTTGAATTGGAAGTGGCACTGATAAACATCAGCAACAGCACATCTATCTGTTCCAATTAATTTTGTATGATGCCTTTTCTTAAGGCAACTAGGCTTGTATTTCTTGCACACTCAAAACGCCAATAGGAGTCCTTGGGAATTTGGATGTTCATGGAATGAAGGATTAGGTCCAAATTTGGAAATGAGAAGTAATAAAATTTGGCTACATTGATACAAACCCATTGGCATGAGCAGACTATGAAAAGCAGACTCTGTTTGTGTTCACTGGGTGCTGATGAACGGGGTAAAGCCCATGATAATACATGTGCTGTACTTTTGTATGCTGAAGTAAAGAAGATTATCAGAGTAGCAGGGATAGTTGCACCTCTGAACCCCTCTCTGAGTGCACCCCTACAGCTGTCAAGCATTGTGACTTAATCTCTCCTGGGGTAGAATCACTCAATTCCCCCACACTTAGACAAGGTTTTGGACTACTGTACCCTGTGTATTCACCACGCTTAACCAGAAGGTCCTACTGGGTTTGGCATTTGCCGTTCTCTTCCCTTTGGGAGCCTGTGACCAGTGGTGAATACAGTCACCACGTAGCTTTCTAAACCAAAGAATTGTTTAATCTTAACAGTAGGAATAAAGCAATTAGAGAAAAGGATTTTAAAACAACAGTCTACATGCATGTCTATCTTACCTAAAGCCATACCATCCATTTATGATGGGCCAGGCAGGCTTAACTTCCACAGACATGTCAGTCTGAGTAGCTACCCAGCAACAACTACCTTGGAAAGGTAGAGAGCAACTTTCTATTCATCCAGAGTTTCTTTGTCGTCTTGGTTCCTGGGCTTTCCATCTTGCTTGTCAAAAAACAGTTTGGTAGGCTCCGCAGAGGGTCTAGTCTAAGACCCATTGAAGCCAATGGCTCTCTCATTGTCCCATGACCACCCTCAAGTGTTTGGTGGGAAGTGTCTTACCTTAAGCCATTGGGTCCTTCATGCCTGGTTTTCCTTACAATCCGGTAAATATCCCAATAAGCAGGTCAACATATAGTGTTCATAAATAATTACAGAGATGCTCCACATCTGTCACAAAGATTCTCTATATGTATATTTGAAATCCATGGTCACATTGATTTAACTTCATTCAGATGTATCTAAACTGTTGCGTATTTATGCATGAAGTCTATAAAGAAATTGCACTTCTCCTGCTGCACAGGTAAATGCCATGAAAATGAAGTTGTGTTTCTGAAATGGAAATATTGATTGGAAGGGTCAATAATGTTAAATAAACAATTAGAAATGGGGAAAAAAACAGTTCTTAGTCTTTCAGACTGCCTTCACAATGACAAAATTAGATGTCAATGAAACAACTTAAATAGGAAAATGCAGGATTTCAGAATTTGGCCCAATATGAGTTCCAACATAAGACACATATACGATGGTGCCAGACATCTGTATCTACATCATACTTCATGTATTCCTGAGCAAAATACTATAGGATAAGCCCTCATTATTTACGTATATTGGCAGAGATATGTTGTACATAATCAGATACACTGTAAAAAATCATGGTGTCGTGGGTAGGGTACTGCGCTAGGCGTTAGGAGACCTGTGTTCTACTCTTGACTCTGCTCCTGACCTATTGTGTGACCTTAGGAGAGCTGCTTCCCTGTTCTGTGCTAATGTGTTAAAATGCAGCTTGCCCTGACTACACTAGAATTGTAAAACATTTTAGCTAACAATTAAAAAACAGACCTTTTATCTTAGCCTACACAATCCTTTGTGTTTGTACAATGCCTAGCACAAAGGGGCCACAATCTTGGTTGGGGGCTGTAGATGCTACTGTAATACAAATAATGTATCCAGAGTTTTGGGATTAAAGTGGTTTTAGACACATTTATGGACTTGGCCCTTGCCATCTGGAGTACAACTTTAATTAATCACCCTTACTCATTGACTCTCCATCTATCTTCAAGTCTCATTTGACAACATGTCTTTTTTTCTTGCCTGTGTGGCTCTCTCATTTATTAAAGTTGGTGGCTCTGTAATTATTGGCTTGCTCATGATCCCATTGAAGGTAATGGGAAATTTGCCAATGATTTCAATGGGAGCAGATCTATATTTAATTCAGTAAAACATTCACAGATTCAGTTTGTGTGAAAGATGCTACTTTAACAAAGTTGTATTGCACAGATTGCACAAAGCAAAATTTTAAACTTACATCATGTTCGCATCTCACTGCTTAGGAATTCACTGCAATGCCATGTATATCAAAATGAGAATAAATCACCAAATGCTTTCTGTTTTATTCCAGGCGGAGAAAGCAGAGAAACGCTGTTTCATTCTGTGTCTGTGTTTACTGGTATTGCAGGCTAAGGGCCAGATTCAATATAAACTCAGCCTTTCGCACCATGGCAGCCTACATAACACCCACTAAATTTCATTTTTTTTCAGGATTACAGAGTTTGCTATTGGTTTCCGTGATAGATAAAATGGATGGAATTTATATTGAACCCAACCCTAAAATGCCAACGAATGTTGAACATACAGTGGATACAAGTCTTGGAAATCTTCAAGGAGACCCCAACCCCCCATGAAAAGAGACTTGAATTATGCCAAACTCTTGCTCAGCCATGTTGCAGCAAAATTCACCATGGGAAGCCTTTGTAGACAAAATTCCTCCTGGAGCCACATGAATCTCTTTTTTTCTGCTTTCTGAAGCTAGATACTTGTAATGACAAATCATCCAACACAGGATAAATTAATGCCTGACTTAAACACACACAATCCCAATGGAGTTATCCTTGCCTACACTTGCGCTGAATTTGTCTCATACTCTATCATTTGACAAGGAGTATAAACTTATGGAAACACATTAATGGAGATGATTTCCAAGGGAACTTAGTGATACTGCTCCTATAAGAGGTCACACATTCTTAACTTTAAGCATGTGCGTGCATCCTATTTGTAAACACATACCTGAATTTAAACATGTGTTTAAGTGCTCTGCTGGACAGAGATGGATTGCTGAGTCAAGACAAGGGTGATCAGAATTCCAGAGCCAAAAAATAAGAATGGTTAAGTCACTCAGTCTTTACATCTTGTCTTCTACTACTATGCCTGAAACAGCCTTTCATTTAACATATGCAAAGTACTCTCACTCTCCTCCTGCAAAAACTCAAGTCACTTGCTGTTGAGGCAGGCCATCTAAAAATGCCCCTGTACCACTCTGCTTTTGTGCTGTACAGTCCTATCTTGTCCAGTACTATTTCAGCTTGTACTCATAACAGTAAACACTTTGTGGCAGAGAATACTGCCTGTTCTGCACAGCCCTCCAAGAATCCAGAGCTAGGTACATCTATGGTGATATAGAATCTATAATTAATAAATATTACTAATAATTAATAGGGCAAATCCACTCATGTCAATGGGAGCTTCAGGTACTCCGGACAATCCAGGAGTTGGCCCAGTAATAAATTACTAACAAAAGCTAATAATTATGAGTTTCACCTATGGGGGATTTCCAAATGCACATGACTTCAGTTGGAAGCCAAGCACTATGAAAAAAGTAGTTAGAAGCATCTGTAGCCCATAAGTGATTTTTAGACAGACCAAAAGGGCATGACATAGTGGTGTGAAATTTGAGATTTAATGGAAGAAAAAATCTGCACATTCTCAGCATGCATCCTGGACATCTGCAGAGATTTGTGATGGTGGTGATTTCCTGCCTTTGAAATGGGTCTAAGAACTGCCTTACTTTCTCTAGCTAGGAAAAGTAGGGCAGCAATGTCAATAAGTAGGGCATTGACTGTCCTACCTCAGGCCAGGCACAAAGTAGATTGTCTTGCTGGAAAAGTAGGTCAAGCCAACCTCCTATTGGACATCTAAATACCCTAGGTCAGAGGTGTTAAACTCATTCTGCAGAGAGGACCAAACTACATTTTTAATTACAATCTGGTCAAGGTAAAAATGTAGAACTGAGTACATCCCTTAATCCATAGCAGAACTCTCACTGAGGTTAATGGAAGATTTGCACAGAGATAGAACAGTGCCTTTGTATAATAAGTAAACTTTTAGTTATTATTATAATTTAATCAATATCTTATCATTATTGCATTATCACTCAATGGGCAAATCTGCTCTCCTTTTGGTCACTCATTATCCTTACCCTATGTTTCTTCCCCATCCTCCTTTTTCTCTCCCTCGTCTGTTTTTGGGTCTGTCTGCACTTTGAGCTGGGTGTGAGATTCCCAGCTTGAGGAGACATATCCATGCTAGCTCTGATCAAGGTAGCACACTAAAAATAATATGTAGCTGTGGCAGCGCAAATGATGGGCGGGGCTAACTGCCACGAATATGTATCTAGCACCTTTGACAGGCATGCACTCAGGGCAGCTAGCCCCTCTCACCACTGTGGCTACACTTTGGTTTTAGTTACACTTGATCATAGCTAGTGCAGGTATGTGTCTTTGAGCTGGGAATCACACCCCCAGCTCAAAGTGTAGACATACCTTCACTGTCTCTTCTCTTTCTTTCTGTATTTGTTCCCAGAAAAAAACGGTTTGCTCCCTCACCCCCCATCCAAGGACTTCACTCCCAACCCCTTTCCCTTTTCATTGTTAAGATAAGCAGTGAAGAAGTTAATGCTTACATTTAGAGTTGGGAAGGGAACTTTAGATCTCCCCATGAATAATGGTAGGCAGGGAGGTTCATACTTCTCAGAGAAATTATTTCCAGCTGTTTACAGACTTAGGCAGATATCACAGTACTGGTTTATTTTCAGTTAACATTTTAAAGGTTATTTTTGCAACCATGAGGGCTAGAAACTTCAGGCCAGATTCTGATCTCAGTGGGCTTGTCTTCATTAGTAATTGACTATAGAGTTATGGCTCAATTGTTCCTGTGGACTCGCCTCCTCTCCAGACACAACACTCCCCTCAATTACATGTTGCTGTTGGAATCACTCAAGGCAGATGGCCCTGTCAGGATGTATAGGGCACACCTCAAGTGAGCTTCCCTTGAATGCTGCTCACTCAAGCTCTCTTTGCTGTACATGCAGATTAGCACCAGGACACAACAATCAATAGGCATTAATCCTCCAGTTCCTTCCCACAATTCCCACAGAAGCATAGCTTCATAGCAGCTCTATCGAAGTCAATGGTTTTACAACAGAATAACACTGGGATAACTGAGATTGGAACCCTGTCTTTAACTCTTTTTTTTAAATAAAATATTAGGTACAGCAGATTCTGAATATGCCATGTTGGCCACATAAGTACATCATGCGGGCCAGATATAACCCATGAGTCAAATGTTTAAAGCCTTTGCTCTCGGTGCTATTTTTGTCAGTGATTCACAACTGCTTGTGGTCTGCACCCCACAAAATGGCCAAACAAACAAAAATTCTACAACCCATCATATCCGATAATCCTTAAAAAGTACTGTGAGATTTGCAGCCTGGGATGAATTTTCAGCTTTTTTGTGGTTTGGAGGACTGATGGCGGTGGGCTCGCAACATAAAGGTGGTGGAGGTGCTTCTCTGACTGCCCTCTCCTATCGCCGCACAGAGGGTTCAGTTCCGCGGCAGCGTCGTTCCAAAAGCCTGTACAGCCAGCTCCACAACCCCGGCCCTTGCTGTGTCTTTGGAGTGCTCAGTTGGGCCATACTACATATACTGTCTTCCAGCCTGGTGTTTGAAAAACAGCTTCAAACACCAAAGTGGGGTATATCCAGGTAGGTGGATATATACAGTCTGAAGGTGGGTTAGCAAAACAGGTTCTAAATATACATTATTTCAGAACAATATAGGTGTGCTGATGGTGTTTGTAATTAAACAAAAAGAATCAGGAGCCCATAAGGATCTGTTACAAACTGATCAGATGTTAGAGGTTGCTCTAAATCAGGGGTTCTCAAACTGGGGGTCGGGAGGTTATTACTTGGGGGGTTGTGAGCTGTCAGCCCCCACCCTAAACCCCACTTCGCCTCCAGCATTTATAATAGTGTTAAATATAAAAAAGTGTTTTTAATTTATACGGGGGGAGGTCGCACTCAGAGGCTTGCTGTGTGAAAGGGGTCACCAATACAAAAGTTTGAGAACCGCTGCTCTAAATTATGCCCACAGTTGGGCAAGCCAGAATATGCCAAAGCTATCTTTTCCCATGCTCCCACTTCTTCACCACACTCCGCTAGGCTGGAATAGAGACCTGGAAAAAGAGTGAATTAATACAGCCAAAGGTGTTAGAGAAAATAGGATGAATTTTAGCAAGTATATCTGGGGGAAAAATACTAGAGAGAAAGTAGGTCCAATAATAAATGAAGAGGGGAAGTAAAATCATTAATGGCTCTTAAACTGCTCTTTTTAAATCTGTCAGTAGAAAGGACAGTTAATAACAGAGTTTGTCAGTTAGAAAGTAATGAAGACATTGTAAAGACAACTATTGATAAAGAACAGATAAGGGAGTATTTAGAAAATATGTACATATGCAAATTAGTGAATCCAGAAGATGTGTTGTGGACAACAAAATAGTAAGCAAAGACAATTAAGATCTATTTCCACTGTAGAGAGGTTTAATCACTTCATTTTATTAAAAGAGAGTAACAAAAACAAAAAGTGAAAAATAAATAAAGGAAGGAAGGAGACCAAAACAATTGAAAAATGAGGGCAGGTTTCTTACAACTCCCAGATCTGCGAACAAATGTTATTTCAAGATGCCCCTTTTGTGGTTTGTAATATTTGGTGATTTTCTTAAAGTCTGAAATCCTGGTGTTATGGGATTACCTGAGAATCTCATCTTTAATTTATTAAAAAAATAAGTTTCTAGCGCTCCTTTTTTTTTTAATGACTATCGCTTGTATTCAAGTATGACTATGATTCAAAATCAGTTTCCACATGTAGGGTTCAGGAGACGTGCCAAGGCAAGTTGGTGTCTACATTTCCTCCTACTGTCGGCCAAGGTGGCACAACGATATTCTGTTGCTCATTCTGCTTCCTTCGTAGCAGAGTGCCACGCTTGCCTGTCCACCTAGGCCATTAAGTCCAGCCCAGCAGACAGTATGTGCCACTTGATGCAATCCTGGTAGTGGAGTTTGGGGCGACCAACCTTCCTACAGCCTTTTTCAAATTCACTGTGTAGAACTATTTTAGGCTGTCGATTTGTTATCCATACATATAACATGGCTGACCCAGGTCATTTGCCTCCGTGCTAGCATGGCTTCCGTGCCTAGCATGGCTGCCAGCCATAATACTTCACTGTTGGTGATTTTGTCAGACCATTTGATTCCCATTGTGCTGCGTAGGTGGCGTTGTTGCAGACAGTTAAGTTTTTTGATATGGTGACGATAAAGGGGGCAGGTCTCTAATGAGTATGGAAGACAAGGAAGCACAACAGCTCTGTAAACTTGGCATTTTGTGGATACTTTGACTCCCTGTCTTGTCCATAGTCTTTTTTGTAGACGACTGAAACCTGAGACAGCTGACTTTAAGCGCGCTGAAAGTTTTTTGTCAATGCTGATGTCATCGATAACTGTGCTACCTAGGTAGCAGAAGGATTTGACATTGTTTAATTGGCAGTCATTCAATTTTATTTCTGGTGGTGATGAAAGTGATGGGTTTCTGCCAGGAGATAGTTAGTACAGGATTTCTGTTTTCTTTACATGAATACAGAGGCCAAAAAGGGATACAGCATGGGCAAAGGAATTCAGAAGATGTTGCAGATCATTCTTGGAAAGGGCAACAAATGCTGAGTCGTTGGCATACAGTAGGTCCGTTATTTCACTTTGCTGGGATTTGCTTTTGGCCTTGAATTGGCGGACGTTTAGAAGTCCTAGTTACAGAGGAAATATTGAAAAAGTGACCCAGGCTCAAACCCAAAAGTCAAATAAAAAAGTATCCAAAATGTATTGTTTGAAAATCTAGTGAGTTTTTAAGCCAATCTCATGAATTTTTGGAATCTGATTCATGATTTTTGAACACTATTTTCTTTTTCTTACCTCTGTACTGTGTAAGTACTTGTTTTAATTTCGTCTAGCAATAAATGCTAACTCTATTCATTAGAACAAATTCTGTTTCCTGCTCTGGCTCCTTAACAACACTCTTTACAGTATTTATTTCAAGGGTGAAATCCTGGCTGCATTGAAGTCAATGGGAGTTTTGCCATTAACTTCAGTTGGGTCAGGATTTTATCTCAGAACAACCTAGAGTCAGCCAGGCCAGACTGCCATAGGTTAGTTGGTTTTGGATTAGTTTTTTCATTGGTTTTATACACTGTATTGTTCAGAACATTCTGTTTTGGGTTTGTGAGTTATTTCCCCCCATATGCAGTATCTGTTTCTCTACTCGGTTCCTGGCTGAATCCCAACATACTGCTGTCATAGCAGAGGGTGAGCAAGTCACATGCTACAGACAGGTGTTGGGAGGTTGTCATAGCCTCAAGTACACTAGTATTAACACCCCCGTGACGTGAGTCTGGTGATGTACCCCAACCCATCTCCTCGCAGGGGATCTCATACTCAAAATGAAAGTGCATAAAAAAGGAAATGTGGTATTTTAACTTTAAGCTGTGACTGCTGATGTGTGGTACTATACACTACTCACAGAGTCACGGGAGCAGCTTTGTTCTTTGATGTTACACTGTACACCCAAGTACATGAAAGCTTAAACATTTCATTAGGTTTTTTTTTTTCATTACCACTATGATGCAATTTGCAGCCCACCTATAGCTGCCAAAGGGGTGTAACTGAACTTGTTATAAGGAATTACAAACATCCAGAGCAATGACTACTCAACAGTCTTTGGGGTAAGAGCCCTTCCTGCTTTAAATATTGTGAATTTCTCTGCCATGTGTTAGACGTATCATTGTAACCTTGAGCAGGAAAGCGGAGATGTGAACACAGAGGTAGGGAAAAGGAAACATTGTGGTTATAATACATTGAATTTGTATGTTTTATCTCAGAATTAAAAACCACTTCCCAAACATTAATGAAGCTTTATGACACTTTTGTGAGTTAGGTAAGTATTATTATCATGTCGATGTTACAGATGGGTAAACTGAGAGCCTGCATAATTTCTATCCTTCTCTCTCCCCAGTCTGTGTCTTTCTTTCTCTTACTTTTCTATTTTAGTGGGGAGTAGTCTTTCCTCTCACTTGTCCCACTGGAGCAGCCAGTCCACTCTCCACTCTCACCAGGGAGCATCCCATTAGCAATCCTATCCGACCAGGGGAGTAGCCTGCTCTATTGGAGAGCAGCTTGTTTGCTCCCTGTCTTGTCCCACCAGAGAACAGCCCAGTCAGCCTCCTGCCCCTGTGGCAAGCCGCCAACCTGCAATCCTATCCCACTGACAGAAAGCAGCCAGTCTGCCCTCCTGTGGTACTAGGGAGCAGCTTGTCCACTCTCCTGTTCTACCAAGACCTCAATTATATATTTATCTAATGACTGTTGGAATCCATCTGACACTGAAGCTTCTGGTTATATCACAGTCATTCTCCAAACACAATTAAGACATAGTTTGTCTTTGCAGCATAAATGGGGCTAAGCTGTGTTTTAATCACGTTCTCAAAATGTGACACAGTCTTGAATTTTTGCTTGACTAATCAGAAACATAAGCAAAACATGGTATGGACCAGGCTGCACAGCAAGATCCAACTATGTTTTAACTGTTGGGGCCATTATGTCTTAGCTGGGCACCCCCAGCATGGCAGAATGTTTACTTAATAATAAATACTACTTATCTAAACAGCGCTTTTCATCCGTTGATCTCAAAACTGTTTTACATTGCAGAGGGGATATAGGAAAAATTAAAACATTTATAATTAACTCCTTAGTTGCTGTATAAACTTGCCAGGCATGTCAGGCCAAGTGCACCTCCATTGTTAACCTGCTTATACCACCAATATTCCACTGAGATTTCAACAGAACATCAATAGACAACAGACAGACTCTTCAGGGAGTTCCATCAAGTCCAATGGGTCTTAGGGTGTTACAGTAGGAAAAATGAGGGAAGACTCAACAGAGATTTGGACATGTTAGGGAAGACCTGCTGATGAGGTGAGCTGTTAAAATCTTTTTTCTTCTCAGGTATACGATAGTGGTGAGCCAAAAAATGATGGTATCTCAGCAGACAAGAGATCTTTACGTTGAAAGTGCAATGGTCCTGCCTTGAATAATCTTTGAATATTGCCAACACCTGCAATTTTATCATGTCTCATGGTATCTGATGTTTTTCTTAAAGTCCATGATCCTGGAGACAGGTGATTACATGAGAACTGTAGATTTCATTTAACAAAAACAAGTACTTTTATGCCTTTATGGTTGCAATGAAAGAATTAAAAATTCTGTTTAAACAACAGAATGCACATCCCCCCAACATAAGGGCTTTCAGTGTTGCTAACTCTCACAATTTAATCACAAGTCTCACAATATTTAGTGTTATTCTTAAAGCCCTAGCTTCTGGAGACATGGGATTACATGAGAAAAACAATTTTCTTATAATGAAAATATAAATACATTTCTAACCATAATGGTTGCAGAGAAAAACTAGAAAATGTGCATTCTACGGGTTCAAAAACCAGAAGGCAAATAAACAGAACCCAAAATTCACTGTTTTTTTAATCACATGATTTGGGGTGGACATGGCTCATGATTTTTGAGCACTTGGGATTGGCAATTCTGCTTTTACAGAATATAGTTTATTCTAAGCAGATGCTTGATGCGACAGAAACCCAAGGTTTCTGTCTGCTCATATTTTGGCAATGCTTGTTGAATTTGTCATTCCAATAGAGTATATTTGAACTGAACTGTCTACACACTTCCCAAGATACACAAACAAGGGAACCCAAGCAGACCCATCATATCTGGCCATGGCATTGTTACTGAAGGAATATCAGGACTCATAGAAACTATCCTCAAATCACTGACCACACAAATGGCCACCTTCCACCAGGACACATCTAACTTCTTCCAGAAATTCCGCAATATTAACAACCTCCTTCAGAATACCACCCTTGCCACAATTGATGTCACCTCCCTATACACCAACTTCCCTCGCAATGACAGCATCACTGTCTGCCTCAAATATCTACAAGACAATGGACAACACTCACATATCTAGCCCAAACATCACCAAACTCATATGCGTTTCATCCTCACCCGTAACATTTCACATTCAACAACAAACACTTTGTCCAAACCAGGGGAACAATCAGGATAGTAGGATGGCTCCCCAATAGGCCAACCTCTTCATGGGGATACTTTGACAAAGAATTTTTGGACACATGCACCACAAAACTAATGATATACCTGCGATACACTGATGATATTTTCACTCTCTGGACAGATGACCTAAACTCCCTCAGAGATTTCACCCTTCCACCCATCCATCAAACTCTCTCTAAAACACTCCCATGGAAGCATCTACTTTCAGGACATCATGATCAGCTTCAACAATGGAACCCTATAGACAGCTATATACAAAGAAACCCATGGATCACCACACTTACCTTCACAGATCCAGTATCCATCCCAAACACACCAAGAAATCTGTTATTTATAGTGAGGCCTTCAGATACCACAGAATATACTGAGGTGAAAGTCTTGGATATACGCCCTAACACATTTAAAACCAACCAGTACACTCCACCAGAGAAGAAGATCACATAATGGAACGGCCACCCAAATACCCCAAGAAAACCTGCTTCAACATGGAAACCCAACCACACACCCCTCGTTGTCACCTATCACCTCACACGGGGTCACAGACAAGGTATCATCAAACAATTACAACCCATACTTGATGAGAACAACATCCTGAAAGAAATCTTTCCCAAACTCCCTCTTCTGGCTTTTAAACAACCTTCCAGCCTCACCAAGTTTTTCATCAGAAGCAGACCAGGACCCACCAACTCAAAATGTCACCCGACACTGCCATAACAACACATGCAAAACCTGCAGACATATCTCCAATGCTATGATAAACAACACATCTTTCAAGATCCAGGAGTCCTATATATGTCTATTATGACATGTGGCATATCTCTTCCAGTGCACTAAATGACCTAATAATTATGTGGATGAAGCCAGACAATCACTTTTCTCTCAAAAAAATTAACACAGAAAAATGATAAAAGACAAAAACACTGTATCACCCATGGGCAAATACTTTTAATAAAACGATCACTCCATATTTGACACCTCAGTCCTTGTCCTCAAAGGAAACCTACACAACACTTTCAAAAGATGAGCCTGGGAGCTTAAATTCATAACTTTGCTAGACAGGGCAGGTCTACACTACACTACAATCTTGCATCAGCACAGCTGTACTGAGGCAGCTGCGCCGCTGTAGCAGTTCAGGTGAAGACGCTCTAAGATGATAGGAGAGAGCTCTCCTGTTGGTTTAATAACTCCACCTTCACGAGAAGCAGTCTACACGGGGGGAAGGGGAT
The DNA here is from genome assembly GCF_002925995.2 of Terrapene triunguis. Taxonomy (NCBI): domain Eukaryota; kingdom Metazoa; phylum Chordata; order Testudines; family Emydidae; genus Terrapene; species Terrapene triunguis. The sequence continues at coordinate 4,815,943 of NW_020664980.1, read as the reverse complement.
TAAAGTCTGTACTGTATAACTATGTTGCTCACACCCCTGAGCAATGTAATTACTGTATTCCGAAGTGAGGGTTTAATGTAGACCTGGCCTAAAAAATCATGGTTTTAATAAAGACACTGGATTTATTGTTTATTATAGCAATCTATAACCCACTAACCCTCCTATGACTGCAGAGGTGTTAACAAGCCAATACAAGTTGTGTTAGTTCAGCATAAGTAGTTATCTGTTCCACCTTGTATTTAGCTGTGGCACTTCTGAGTACCTTTCCCAAACCCAAAGAAGAGCTCTGTGTAGTTCAAAAGCTCATCTCTTCCACCAACAGAAGTTGGTCCAAGAAAAGATATTACCTCCCCCATCTTGTCTGTCTATGACAGATATCTCTCTCTGTCTATAACGTTGCCTTTGATCCAACTCATACTCTGGATTCCGGCTAATCCAGATTAACTACATTCAAATCTGTATAGGCGATGGGAGTGACTGTGGCTTTGCACCAGTGTAAGAACAGACTCTGAGGCGGTGTGCGTCACTGTCTCTCTGACATACTGTATTTCAAGGCAGTGGTGTGTGGGGCAATGTTGGGCCCTGGCTGGAGCATTCGTGCATGAACCCAGCCCAGGGTGGGACAATTGGATATTGCCCAACTCTAGCCCCCAGAGTGAGGCCAGGGCTCTGTGAAGGAACCAGGCCCCAGGGGGCAGAGCAAGAAGGTGACGTTGCACCTATTGGGTTCCGGGAAGTGGGCGGGCGAAGCCCGCCCACTGCTAAAGGATCCTCCCCCCAGCCTGAGGGGAGGACCCACAGGACCTAAAACCCAAATGATTACGGGGGACAACTAATGTAAAAACAGGGACAGGAGTGCGATTAAAGGGTCAAAAGAAGGGAACCTGACGGGGACACCGAGCAGAGAACCCCGGACAGCGCCCACTGCTCCTCAAAGGTGTCAAGGGAGCCAGTGGACGCCGCCCAGAGGAACTCTGCCCGGATACGTGAACGGACAGAGGATCGGAAACAGGCCCCACAGTCACAGGAACCTCCATCGGCCAACCTCCTCTCCCTGGTTTTATAGATGGCCTGTTTAGCCAGGGCCAAGAGGAAGTTGACCAGGAGGTCCCGCGACTTTGTGGGGCCACGGATAGGGAGTGCATAAATGAAAAGGTGAGGGGAAAAGTGTAACCAAAAACGCAACAAAATGTCGGTGAGGAGCCGGTGTAGGGGCTGCAACCTGGCACACTCTAAGTAAACGTGAGCCAGGGTCTCCCTCACGCCGCAGAAAGGACAGGTATCAGGGACAGGGGTAAACCGCGCCAAGTACACGCCCGTGCTCACGGCTCCATGAAGGAGCCGCCAACTAACATCCCCGGCGGGCCTCGGGACCAAGGTGGAATAGAGGCTGGCCCACCGGGGCTTCTCACCCACGACAGGTGGCAGGAGGTCCCGCCACTTCGTATCGGGGCTGGACACGAGGGTGAGGAAGTGAAGAGTGTGGAGCACGAGCGTGTATAGATGTTTCCTTGGCGCGGTCAGGAAACGAACCGGCTGCAAGTTGTGCAGCCGGCTCACGGAGAAGGGGCGGGGAGGCCGGTTGGGTCCACGGGGCAGGGGCCCGATAAAGAGGTCCGGAGGACCAGGGGTGGAGGGTGGGCGGGGCGTGCCCTCGCGCAGGACCTGGTCGAGGTAGACCCGAGCAGCAGGCGGCAAAGCGGCCCTCACCTCCTGAAGTACGCGCCGGGGAGTACAAGGCCTGGAGAGCCCCATGCGCCGAGCGAGCGTCAGGGGATCCAGCCAGACTCCCCGGTCGTAGTCCAGGAGGTCTCCGACTCTAGTGACTTCTGCCAGGACCAACCTCTGGCGCACCGCGGGGGACTCCGCCACCTGCACACGAAGCTGGGGGTTGTGTAGCAGGGGCTCCGCGAGGAGATCTGCCCCCCCCCGTGGCCGCCACGGACCTGGTCGCTGAGAACAGTTTCCAGGTCCGGAGGAGGTCCTGGTAGAAGACCGGCAGCCCGGAGAGGTCTCGCGGAAGACCTCTCGGATCGAGATAAAAGAGCTGCCGGTCGTATCGGAGCCCTCGGAAGCGGCGCAGGAAGGCGTGCGCCAGTACTCTCCACGCCGGACTACCTGCACCATAAAAGAGCCTCTGCAGGGCCTGGAGGCGGAAGACATGGACCTGAGTGCGGAGGCACTTCAGGCCCTGCCCTCCCTCCTCCAGGGGCAGATGGAGGACCCCCACAGAGACCCAGGTGGAGAGGCTGTCAGCCCACTGAGGGCAAGGCACAGTGCCCGAGGAAGTGAAGAAAGGGGGAGGAGCCGTGCAGAAGGAGACGAGTCAGCTGCCCCTCCCTTATGCAGCGGGGGGGGGGGGGAGATATTCTCTGAGCATGCGTACCAGCTGTTTGGCGTAGAGCCGCTCAGGACATCCCAACGGTCGGTCTCGCCCCCGTATCCTGACGGTGGGGGCGGGGAAAGAGAGCGAGCGCCCCGAGGGAATCTCGCGAGAGGCTTTCCCTCCAACCTCCACGCTCCCCTCCTCCTCCGACAGGACGGGATCTTTCGAGATCTCTCCCCCTCCCCCGAGTGGAGGCTGCCGGAGCCGCTGCTCATTTAAACGGGCTGAGTGGGCTGCGTGCGCACTAGTGAGGCGCAGGCGCCGGACGGGACCGAGCCAGACGCTTCAGCCAGCCTTCCCGTGCTCCTCAGCCGTTCGGTCTTTGCCCGGCGCCCTCGGCTCGTCTCCCGGATCCCTCCTCAGCCCATCTCCGGCCGCAGCATGTCGGTGGTGGGCATCGATCTGGGCTTCCAGAGCTGCTATGTAGCCGTGGCCCGGGCGGGAGGCATCGAGACCGTCGCCAACGAGTACAGCGACCGCAGCACCCCGTGAGTAAAGGGGAGGGAGAGGAGCGCCGGGAAGGGAGGGAGGAGCGCCGGGAAGGGGGGGGAGCGCCGGGGACCTGAGGGATCCCGGCCGCCCCCTGTTAGGCCTGTGCCTGGGGCCTGGTGAAAAGCGGCTCGGCCCCTTCTCTCTTCCCCTCCCTTGGTTGGGGAACGCTGGTGACTTGGGGGTGACTCTCCGCAGCGTGCAAACGCCTCCCAAAACCCGAGTGCTGCGCATGGAGTAGATGAGTAACGCGCGGCCCCGGGAAGCGGGTGTGGGCTCTCCTGAGCAGTGCCCGGCGGGATCTTTGTACCGCAGGGAGACCTCGCTGCAGGCCGGGGCGCTCCCCTCTTGGTACCAGCACGGGTTAAACACTGGTCCCGTCTTGTAGCCCGCATGGGAGCTGTGCGGGCGGACCGCAGTGCGAGCAGGGCTGGGGACATGTGTTTCCGGGAAAGGGACTAGGGGCCGCCAGGCCTGGCCACTTCCACTGAAGTGAGAAGGTGGGGAAGAGGGAAATGTAACTTAAAATAAAAAAATCAAACGTTTTCAAGCAGGAAGCGTGTGCAAGCTTATTTGGGTCACATTTATGACCTATAAATTAAAAAATGGAACTGAGATTGTGCCAAAAATGCTCCGTTGTCACTGTGCTTATATGCTTCAACCTGTCCTCCATGGTCCACCTTTGTATGTTATGAATATTTTGTGTGTGCGCTCTTAAGAGTACTTCCCTGGAGAATTCTGTGCAACTGCACAATGCAGAATTTGTGCAGAATTAATTTTCTGTGCAGAATTTCACTTTTCCAGACAGAATTGGCACTGTAGAGTGGCTGGCCGCTGCTAGAGGCCACTGGACCCAGCAGTCTGGCTCCCCACTTCAGTGTGCCTACGCAAGAGGTGCAGATGGGTTGTGGTTCCCAGCATGCCCTGAACAAAGAAGGTGGCATGTGGGCTATGGCCCCCACTAGTGGAGGGAGTGCCCAGCCTGGTGCGGATGGGCGTCCTGAGTCTCTGTGCAGTCTGGCTGCTGGGCCTCATCTTCATCCACCCTGGACCTGGAGTGGGCCCAGGAAACCTAGCTGTGCTGGCTCTCTCAAAGGATGAAGCAGGGTGGGGTCACACTGCATCCTATGGTGGCACAGTAATGAAGCTGAGCGGAGCCTGTGGCCGGGTTCTGGAGACAGAGCGGTGCGGGCATCTGGGCCGGGAGGTGCCCTGCAGCCGGGCTCTGGGGGGAGTGGTTTGTGAGCATCTGGGCCCCCAAATAGCCCCACCCAGTACACAACTCCCTCAACTGTACACCCCTCCAGCTGCCTCTCCCCTGGCAGTGTCCTCTGTTTAGGAGCTTGAATTATGGTAACCTTACAGGGAAGAGTGAAAAAAATGAGAATTGACTAAGACTGGAGGGACAGTTTTTCTCCAAGAAATACGTAGCTGGCACCTGTGACATACCCAGACTGAGGGATCCAACAAAATCATATCTGAGAAACAGGAACTGGGTTATTGTAGGGGTTTCTTTAACACTCTACTTGTGAGGGAATTTCTCTTTGTCTGTATTGTTAGACATACTAGCTAACAGGTATTTTGAAATTACCAAAATAATTGAAACTGGTGTGATTTTGTGGTGTTTTGATAAATAAAATATGCAAAAATTTTAATTTTTTGGTGCAGAATTTCCCCAGGAGTATTGGGGCAGGGACTTTTTCATCATGACTGTAAAGGGCCACACATGCTTTTATTTTAGAAACAAAAATGGCAGTTGAAATACAGCTAGAGTCCTCTATACTTTAAGACTGAACTATTTTAAGCTTGTTGTGAGCCATCTCTGTAACTGTGTTCTCAACAATGCTAATCGTGAGCTTCATGCTGTACCAATGTAGAGGAAGATGGCTTCCTTTCTGGTCATAAATAACTCACTAAATAAAATAGCGAGAGAAGGTAAACTGAGGTAAAGTGACCTATTGTCAGTAGTATAGCTGAAATTAGAACTTGGGGGTCCCTGACTCTCGGGTCTTCTTCATAAGGTGTTTTTTTTAAGGGTTGACTTGTATAATGATGTTCCAGTGTATAATAGTAGTGCGATATTTCAGAGTAAAATGTCCATTCACTTGAACACAATGTGGTAGGAACTGATAGTGTTTTACAACAAACTACCTAGGCAAGGTAAAATTATTCATTAGTAACTCCATTTCTCAGTTTTCTCTCATCTTGCCTTGGCAACAGTGATGGATGGCCAGCAGTATGGCCTCACCTTGCTTCCTTGTAAGTAATGCCATAACTCTGGCTGTCTTTAAGGAAGGAATGGAGAAGAGCTGTATGACTAATATGTTGATTCATTATACCTTTACTAGTTCTATACAAAGTACTACTGTCCAGACTTGTTTCTTAAACATGTATTTAAACAGTCTTGAAAACAGATACAAGATGTTGGTTAATTTCAGAAATCTTTCCCAGGTTTCAGGAAATTACTGCTTTTTAGTTTTGAAACACTAAAGTGGGTGTGAGTCTTTCCATTTCAATATATACAGTGCAGTGCAGTTTTGCCACAACAGCTAGTAGATGTTCAAAAATAAACCCATGCTGGATTTGTACTAAGGGTACTAGAGGATTAAAAACTTGAAAAGGTTCTCCAGCATCTCTGAGTAAAATGCTAATTATCATGGAATGTCTACATACAATTCCCATGTCATTTTAATAACACTAAATACATTTAAAATCCTGGAAACAAAATTTAAATATGCTTTAACCAAAGGCTGAAACATAAATGTACAAAGATAAAATTACTTAATGCCCTGCTTGAGAGAGAGAAGAGGGCCTGGCTCTCAGAGGATTGGATGCTTAGCAATTTCTGTTAATTAAGCTTTTTAAAGGTGTCACAAGTTGTGTATTCAGAAAAATGAGGCATCCAAAATCGCTAGTCACTCTTGAAACTTTTGGGCCCAATGTGTAATCTAAAATTAGCTCAAAGTGAGGCTTGAACTTCCTCTCTGATGTACTTGATACTACCTGGTTCCACAGATCCAACACTTTCGGGGGGGGGGGAACCAATGTGGAGGCAGAGTAAAATAATGTGGTTGACTCTGGTTTACATAACAAGATTTTAAACCTAAGACGGGGTCAGGATGTGTGACTTGCTGTAACCAATATATATTGAAATATTGTAACCTTAGCAAAATCACTTTGCACAACTGATCACAGTTGAGTTTGTACAGTAATTTAAAGAGAATGAGTTGTGTGTTTGAATTCTACCCTTGGATCCATGCTTGCTAGGTTCTTATTAAGTTTGGTGGGATCTACAGATTGTCATCCCAAGGCAGAACTTGACCCTAAGCATATTTGCTCAGTGTTCATTCAACTTTGAATATATGGAGTCCCCCATATGCCTTCCCCTGCCCCTCTGGTGTTTGTTTATATGTTGACTAGACCTATTGTGCACAAACCCTCTGAACAATCACTGGCTCTAATGTTTTTGTGTTGAGATTGCTCACTTCAGTTGTAACTGAGATGGAGAAATCTAAAAGGGATATTTCTTGAAGTGCTCATATTATGACACAAACATGAATTTGAACAAAACAAATTACCTGGAGAAAATGAATTCTCAATTGTGAAAATTAAAGTTGCCATCAAACAGAAGCTTGGGGCTGAGCTACATGCAGAAATTGCACCAATTTATCAAAGGCCATGTCTACACTCTGGAACTATACGAGCATTGCTTCTGTGCCATCGCTATGCTGGCATAATCCTGTAGCATAGACACAACCTACACTGACGGAAGGGGTTTTTCCAGTGGTGGAGGAACATCACCTCCCTGAATGATAGTAGCTAGGTTGATGGAATCCTTCCTCTATCGACCTAACTGTGTCTACGCTGTGGATTAGGTTGGCAATAGCTATGTTGCTCAGAGGTGTTGATTTTTCACCCCCTGAGTGACAGCTAGGTTGGCCTACATTTTAAATGTAGACCAGGCCTAAATCTTTCTAAACTGATTTAGTTAAATCAGTGCAGCTTGTATGGGCACTCTTAAATGGTTTGAGTAGCAGATATCAATTTATATTAAGTACTGAACTAAGCTAAGGCACCTTTAAGCCAATTTGAGTGTCCACACAAGGAAGATGTGCTGATTTAACTAAAACAGATTAAGAAATTGATTTAGCAAAATCACTGCAATTTCTGTGTTGACTGGACTGCCGTCTTGTATGACAGACGGGATGCATGCATCTTCCAAGGTAGTGCATGGCGACAAAGGATAAGTGTAATCCAGAGTGTGGAGACTAAAGTGATATATGAGCAGCACCCACATGTTACTTTGTTCTAACTCATTAATATGGTAGTTCAGAGTTTTAACTTTTCTGGAATCCTATCTTGACAAGATTTCACTAGGCTTCCCATGTCTCTTTGTGATTGCATCTGCTTCTATTTAAAATGTAGGGGTGTTTATTAAACTAAATTTTCACCCATTTGTGTGCTTATCCTATAATGTTCTTTGAAATTATAACTTAAGTGTCACGTGTTGCTTAAGAAAACAAAGTATATAGCTTGAGCTTTGATATATCTGATGTATACCTGTGATTGAGGTCTGTGTTCAGTCAGCCAGAGGGAAGGGGAAATAGCTCCTAGTATCTTAAAATACACAGAAAATACTAACTAAGATCTGACCAGTAATGCCAGTATGGGCCACATAGGTTCCAAATACAAAACTAAAGTATTGGAAAGCTTCCCAACATTCCTCTTCCACCATCTAGAGACAGAAATCCCTGATAAACTTCTGCCTTAGCACTTCTGAGGATTTTTTTGAAATCTGCAAAACATATATGAGACAGCGGTTTAGGACATAAATGTTAGCTAAAGCCAAATATAAATAAGGGCTTTTTAAGAATCTTACATAGCACAATTTTTTTAAAAAAAATTGACCCCTATTGGGATCTTAATAGAACAAATATGAGGCAGTGTAGGAAAGCCTTTACTGCTGCTGCCTGTGTAGCACTCTTTTCTGTGGCTAGAGAGAGGATTCTAGTCTCAGAACTGTTAATCTGGAACTCTGTAGAAGCACTACGTTAGTAACTAAACCAAACGTAGTGATGTTCCTGTGAATTCAGAATGACTCATGCATTTTGCAGTTAACTAGCTAAATATGTTTTATGCGCATAGGAGAGAAGTAGAACCTTCAATTAATGCTTCTATATTAATTTCTTCTGAAGGGCCAAATTGAATTAATAAATCTGGTTTCTTGTGAAATGTTTAGCCTGAAGCCTCAAGATATATAGTTATGTCTACACTAAAAACGTTACAATGGCATAGCTGCAGCACTGAAGCTGCACCGCTGTAGACACTTATTACAGTGATTTAAAGGGATTTTTCCATTGCTGTAATAAATCAACCTTTCAGACTCCATAGCTAGGCCGACAGAAGAATTCTTCCATTGACCTAGCAGTGTCTACACTGGGGCTTAAGTTGGCTTACTTGTATCACAAAGCGCATTACATTTTTCACAGCCCTGTGCTATGCCGTTAAGCTGACCTAACTTTGTAGTGTAGACAAGTCCACAGTATTACTTTTATTATTGCCTTAATGTTTCCATAAAACAGAACTTGGTAGCTTTTTATTGGCTGAGCCTTTGAATCATGTTAATAAGCACAAGACATGTTTCTAAATATGTCCTCCTTAAGTTCATTACAGTGTACTCTTATAAGTGCATGACTGGCTTTCATTTGTTAACTAGATAGTGCACCAACAATGGCTATAAAACAATCAACACAATCATGCCATGACAAATTTCCATGCTGGTGGTGTCTGTTTATTCAATATGTTAAGCTAATTCAACATAGCAGGATATTCCAGAAGCCCTGTTTCTTTCGTTTCCCATGGGGCAACCAGTTCTGTAGAGCAACTCTCTTGTCTGCTGCATTGGGATCAATGTAATAATGCCTATTAAAATGTGCTTGTTAGTAGTAAAAAACTGGTTGAAATAATCCCTTTATTAGAAAGCAGCATTGTAGATAACTTGGCCTAGAGCAGTGGTTCTCAAACGAGGGCCGCATCACTTCCTGCAGCTCCCGTTGGCCTGGAGCGGCAAACCGCGGCCACTGGGAGCTGCGATCGGTCGAACCTGCTGATGCGGCAGGTAAACAAACCAGCCTGGCCCGTCAGGGGCTTTCCCTGAACAAGCGGCAGCCCTAGTTTGAGAACCACTGGCCTAGAAGAACCATGTGGGAAATCTGCTTGATTTTATTTTTGAGTGTATTCAGATTTTATAAGGGCTCCTACAGTTTAACGTAACCGTTTTAAAATACTCAGGTAAGGAGGCTTGACCAGCAGTAGTAACTCTCATTCTCTAAAAAGATGAGGACTTCTTTTATCTCTTAAAGAACTGGTAGGCATCAAAAAGCAACACACTTTATTCAAAAGAATTTTTGTGTCGATTTGGCTTTCCATGATTCAAACCCTAATGATTAATTTGGTGTTTGTATGCTTTTTGCCTTGTGCTTATTCTATCCAGTCTTCCTTGTTGTTGGAGCTGAAGAGTTAACTTTAAATTTGAAAAAATGGGAACTAAAAATTAGTCAACTATATAGATATTTAGAACTATAGAAATGAGTTTTTCCCTGGTATAACTTTTTTATTTTCACAAATATGATAGTGAAATTGGGTACCCATGATCGCCTGCATTAATGGATGACAAAATTAGCCTGTAATATTTATTCACCTTGCAGTGAACAAGCATCTGCCTGTCAGATTTCTACCCAGCTGTATAAATTGCTTTGCAAACAAACCTTCAAAAGTGGCCAGAAACAGAAGTTGCTTTAAATTATGAATTCACTTCTAAAGTGAAGAATGTAAATGTTTAAATTAAAATTAAGGCTGGACAAATGTTACTTTTATTATGAAACTTAGAGAAGTGTGTTGTTTGCTTTTATCCTATCATAGTGAATGTCCACCAATTTTAATGTACTAAAATTAGGGAATCCCTTTGACTATTAATAGGTTTCACTGCTCATAAGTTTACTATTTGTTAGAAAACTACTCCATAATGAGTGTTATGCTCTTCAAATATTATTCTACAGTTATAATGGCAGAGTAGGTCCTACATTTTAATATATTGACTGTTAGTGGTTAACAGTGGGAAGAGCTTGGGGAAAATAGCAGTTTTAAAATTAAGTGTTATTACAGTAATCTTGTTCTATACAACTGACAGTTTTATCTAGTCTTAGTCTTAATCTTTAAATACATTTTTTTAAAATCACTCAGTGGCTGCTTGTTAGAAATATAGTCTTTATTTCTAAATTTGAATTAGATCAGAAATGTTTCTTCTCATTATAGGTCATGTGTAGCCTTTGGACCCAAGAATCGTTCAATTGGAGCTGCAGCTAAAAGCCAAGTAAGGATTTCGTATGTTCAAGAACTGTTTATAAGCCAAAGTAAAACTACTAACACAGTAGTAAAAAAAAAAAAAAAGAAAAAAAAAGTTTTTTACAGTATTTTCTCATTTATGGAGAGACTACAAATATCCATGTTGAAGTAGATATTTGCTTCTAAATTAAATCTTTAATAAATGTCTTAAGAAGCATTTGAGCTTTATTAAGCTGTTCAGTTACTCTGTAATGTATTCTGTCATTCTTCTGGATTGGGACTTAAGGGTTACGTAAGAGTGTACTACTTGTTGTTGTACATAATAGAATTTTCCCTTTTTTTAAGAAACCTGAGAAACTACATACTAAAAAACTTGTTAATGTTGTTTGGATTGCATAGTCAGCACTCAAAAAGTAAATACCATTTTCTCATGAAACATTAGTTCATCCCTCTTGTGCATATGCATTAGGATAGGCTTTAATTACAAGATTGTGTACTGTTCTTTCCACAGGATCCTTGCCTCATTCATTGCACAGGCTGGAGGCAAAAGGGGCAGATGTATGGTTGCCCATGCAACTATAAATGTCATTAACTTCTGAGTGCCTGACTTTACAACCTAAATAACTGTCTGCTAATAGTTTTTTGTATAGCCAAGTAGAGTAGTTATGTAAATATTAATCAGGGAGTAAGGCAAGACTTAGCTGACTTATGACCCTTCCTATCTACCGGTCAGATTGTCGCCAATTTTTATTTTTGTAAAAGATGTTTCATGCGGGATCTATTGTTAGTCACCTGCAGATAGTGACTCTTCAAACATGGTCAACTTTTCTCAAGAACAAATATCTTTAGATATTAGGAAATAATTTCCAGAATCCCTGAGATGCTTGAACATATACAGCAAGCATACTGTAATTGTGACCCCCCACATGTTCAGTGTGTTTTCTTTTTTTGCTAGAGTTAAATGTAAACATCTTGTCAAATGCAGAATTACTCCCCATGTGTGCTTACTCTGACGTTGCACTAAGCTGTTTGCGACCTGGAGATACACATTGGTGCAGGGATGTAGTTGATACGCAGTTTGAACTGTAATAACTGGAATTTTGGAAATTCGAAGAGCAAGTTGCTTTTTAAAGGGACAGTCAATTTAAAATCTAGTTACATATATTTAAAAGACGTAAAGATAGTGTCTGATCCTACACATGCCCTTGAGCACCCATACCAATTTTTGGCTAAGGCCTGGTCTACAGTAGAAAATTATATCCGTTTAACTAAGCTGGTCAGGGGTGTGAAAAATCCATACCCCTGAGCGGTGTAGTTAAGTCAACCGAAGTCCCTGTGTAGGCAGCACTAGGTTGACAGAATTCTTCTGTCGACCTAGCTACTGCCTCTCGGGGAGGTGGATTATTTATGCTGATGGGAGAATCCCTCCCGTCAGCATAGGTGGTGAATGACTACACTCAAGTGCTACAGTGGTGTAGCTGCCGCAGTGCAGCTGTGCTGCTTGTAGCATTTTAAGTGTAGACAAGCCCTTAGCTTTCCCTTGTGTTTTCCTCTCCCTTGTTGCTAGTGAAAGAATCATGTAAATATAATGGAAAACTTAGTATACAGAAAAATGGCTATGCACAAAGTGCTGTCATACATAATATAAAGAAATTAAAGCAGATACTTTCCTTCTAATCCTTGGTTTACATTAATCAGAGGCGTTACTTAGAACGAGAGTATATAGACAATTTTCACTACTTCAAGTTGACTCTCCTTTTAAGTCCCCATTTGGATTTTAAATGGGTTCATGACAACGCTTGAAGTTTTTTAGGTAGGAAGGCTCCAAAGTAGGTAGTAGTATCATGCAGGAATGTCTCATGAAGTTGGCTGGCCAGAGCAAGACAAGATGATGGACCTGAAAGGGACATTTAATGTGCTCAATGTCCTTCCTAGCTTAGGTGGTGGCAGTTGAGGAAGGTGGTCAAAGTGGGGAGAAAGGTAGGGGAAAGAGGAATCCAGTGAAGAGAGGTATATTGCTAAAGATGGAATTTTTCAGCTATTTGCAGAACACCTTTTAAAAGTGAACTGTGTTTACATGGATTTTCATAAACGTTTGCTCAAGGTTTTAAAATAGAATTTTAAAAAATCTAAACAAATTCCTGCAAGAATCATTTGGGAGATGAAAGGGGAAGATTTTGGCTTTGCGTATTTTAGTAGACACCTTATATTGGTGGAAAATACAGATTTGCCAAATCAAAATTTGTAATTATAAAAGCATAAACTTGCTATTGGCTTATTTTCTCTGAAATTCAGAAGCTCCCCTGCCATCTCAGACTAACGTATTTTTCTCCCTTTAGGTTATTTCAAATGCAAAGAATACTGTACAAGGTTTTAAAAGATTTCATGGCCGTGCATTCTCAGATCCCTTTGTTCAAGCTGAAAAAGATAACCTGGCATATGAACTTGTCCAGCTGCCAACAGGGTCAGCTGGCATCAAGGTGAGTCAGACATACTTGGAAGAGAACCATAGGGGAAACTCAATGACAATTCATATGTCTGTTTAGCTTTGAACCCTTTTGCACTGGGGCCTCTATCTTTACAAATGCACTTTCCATTAGAAAAATCTTTGTTGCTGGATTAATAAATGTAGGGAGATCTGTAGTGTAGGCTAAAATTCAAGCTAGTAAAATCTTCTTATTTTATGAAGGAGGCTTAGAACCGCTTTGGGAAATAGACTATCTTGGCTATTTCTTTAAATAAACTAAGTGATTTCAGAATGGTAGAGAACTTAATTGACTAGCATTGTATGTAGTGTGGGAAGGATCTATGCGAACTTTTTCATATGACTGAGGCCTGAATAGTAATACCCTTTTGAATCCTGAGCATCTTGATTAGACATTCCCAATTGTAACAAACAGTGGTCACTGATGTGCACAAGTAAGTATTAAGACTTAGATTGCTTTTCACTTGTGATTTAGCTAATCCAGGATTTGAATTCAGTTATTAGAATGCCATTGTTTATCAAGGTCTGCTTTAAATTAAAAAACCTCTTTGCTGTGTGAACAGTCTTTTGCACTCCATAGTGAGTTTGGGAGATGAAGAAAATACCAGAATAGTATTCAGTACTAATGCTTCAGTTATACTGCAAGGCTAGAGGAGAAAAGCAGAATATTTTAGACCAAATTTCAATAAATATATTTATATTTTAGTTGCAAAACCTGTTCAACAATGGGAAGAATTTCCTTAACTTAAAAATAGTCTAGTGGTATCTAATGGAACAGGGTGTTATTAAAGATCCAGTAAAGAGTCAACTGCATACATTCTTACATTCGGAACCCAGGAAACTTGAGTTTGTATATACACCTCTACCCCGATATAATGCGAATTCGGATATAACGCGGTAAAGCAGTGCTCCGGGGGGGTGGGTCTGTGCACTCCGGCGGATCAAAGCAATTCGATATAACGCGGTTTCACCTATAATGCGGTAAGATTTTTTTTTTGCTCCCGAGGACAGCATTATATCGGGGTAGAGGTGTATGTCTTTTTCAACTTGCCTCTCTCTTAAAATCTCTTGAATTCTCAAATGTAAATATGAATAAAATGAGAAACTGTCATCTTATTCTGTGGTGCCGTCCCTACATGGCTTAGGCAGTGAAGTGGGGGCAATTATACAAGTATGCTGCAGGCCCTAGGCTTGGTTTTAAGGACCACTTAAACATTTTGTTTTTGCAGGTTTAGGTCAACTCCTTAATATCACTTGAGCATGTTGTTTCTTGTCATTTACCATACTTATACAAGCTTTTCACTAAAGGTTATGTATATGGAAGAAGAACGAAACTTCACCATTGAGCAGGTGACAGGAATGCTCCTCACCAAACTAAAAGAAACTGCTGAGAATGCCCTTAAGAAGCCTGTAGTTGACTGTGTTGTTTCTGTAAGTAGGTGATGGTAAACTTGGTTACATTAACTTGGCTACATAGTGTATCTGCATAAATTGAAGAATCATGGTGGTAATGAAGTTGTATTGCAATTTATAAACCAGATTTATAAACCAGGTTCACATAAACCAGTGCCCCTGCTTGTTTTCAGTAAACCTTGTGCCTTTTTTTACTCAGATCTCTCCCTGAAAACTGATGTTTAGCTTATCACGCTAACATTGTGAAATATATTTTATAGATTTAATCAATACAATAATACTATTTGTAGCTGGTTTTGCTCCGTTTTCACTAAAGGTGAGATCAAGTGGAAAGGCATGAGAAAATTATGTAAGTAATTCAATCAAACCATTCTCTTCCCCATGTAGCTACTCACTTTTCCTTGCTTGCAACACTCAAAATAAAAATAAATCTTAAAATTGCAGGAAATACTTAAAAATAAATAAAGGGGGCGGGGGGTTGGCTTGTGTACCAACCCTCTGAACAATATTTTTCTGGTGATTTGTTGAGGATTGCCCTTCTAAATATGTATCTCACTGCTGTGCATTTCTTGCAGGTTCCTTGTTTCTATACAGATGCAGAGAGGAGATCTGTGATGGATGCGACGCAGATTGCTGGCCTCAACTGCTTGCGACTAATAAACGAAACTACTTCAGGTAATCTTATTCTCTTTAAAATGTATATAGGATTGGAATTATAAAACTTCTTTCCCTATGTCTGTCACAGACCCCTTCCATCTAGAATTACCAGTTCTATACACTAATCTGACTTTGGTTGCTTTCCAAGGTTCCTAGAATCTGAGTTATTTCTATAGTAATACAGCTCCAGACTTTCTTCTTTAAAGATGCTTAGAAATAGACATCCAAGAAATAAATGCAAGAGATAAGAGGAACTAACTGTTTTTGTAGTTAGTCTTCCATGCCATGGCTTTTGTATCTGGTCCATTATTTAACCAGATGCAAACTTTATAACTTTGAAAAGTAGCATTAAATCTTGACAGTATAGTCCTTCTTTAACAAGTACTGTTTAGGAAAGCAACACCAAAAATGGAGTTGAATGACTGCCATTTTGTTTACTATATTGATTTGTCTCTTTTTTTTTTGTAGTTGCTCTTGCATATGGAATCTATAAACAAGACCTGCCTGCCCTAGAAGAGAAGCCAAGAAACGTTGTTTTTGTTGATATGGGACATTCTTCATATCAAGTTTCAGTATGCGCATTCAACAAAGGAAAACTGAAAGTAAACAATCTTACGCATCCGTTTTAATTACCTGTAAAAACATTCACCATTGTGTTTATGGCCTACAATAGGCTTGGTTGACTGCCTTAATATGGCAGTGTATGCAGGCAATGCAATTTATACTTTCCAAAGGTTCAACTTTGTCCTATGTTAGAGAACTGGGGAGACTATCTGCTTAAGTTTTCATTGCTATGCTTGTTGAAACAAACATGTTTTCTTCAGTCACTTTTTGGTATAGTGTGAGAATAAAAAATAAACTGAACTAACTTCTCTATAGTAATAGTACAACTTAGGAGACAGGATGTCTTTTTCAAAAAGGTGCTCTAATTCAACCACAAATTCATGTCTTAAAGCAGGAATTACTGAATTAATTTATTGTTATGAAGGTCTGACTTGTTGACCTTGAAACCTATGATGTGAGCACTGTAGGAAATATGATAGGTGTGAAGTGTCAACAGTTAATTAAATTTCTTAGAACTTTCTCAACTTGAGCAGGTGATTAGATTGGGTCTTACTTTGAAGCACAATTGCCTTAACACTTGTTTCTTGTTTCTAATAGGTATTAAAATTTCTTTTTTCTGTGAGATAAAAATCTTCAGTAATGTTAGCATTATAGCCAAAAACATATTATGAAATCCAATAATCCTATATTGCTGCTTCAGTTGAAGGAACAAGTAAATGTGTTGTGATAAGTGCTCAGATAGTTAGGAGAGTAGTGCCTCAAGAAAACTGAAAAGTAGGCTAAAGTCTTACAGAATGCTAGTTTAAATGGAATATAGCTGAGATAATGTTCTGAACCAGAAGGCTATAATGTGCTCTGATGGGTCCAAGAACAAATTAATTGTATGGAAACTTTATATAAAGTTAACACACTGAAACAATAGGAATGGTACATATTGAAGGAGAGAGGTGAAGTGTTAATAAGCACTGGTGTGCAGAATGGGATAACAGCACTTTTAGGGGGTGTGGAATTGTGAATTCAGCATACTCTGAAAAAGGGATTGAGAAATCAGTGAGATGGAGGTAAAATGATGCAACAGGAAAAGATCAATCTTAGAATGTGGTTCTAAGAGCAGAATGAGTTTTGATGTGGGAGTGAAGGAACTAATCTCAGAAGCCATTTTCTAGTAATGATAGATGAGGCCTTTTGAGATTGGGGTGATGTGTGCATGTGCAAGTGGTACATGCATTTCAAAACTGTCTGGAATTCAGGCAAATTGGAGAGGCAGTAGAGAAGGGAGTTGTCATCTTAAAGACGTGAATTAACAGATGAATGAGCACTCATCTGCAGGAGTTAAACATGAAGAAAACAAATGAGTTTATTTTTAGCCTGGTGTGGATATACAGGCAGTACCCTTTTAGGCATCATACATTAAACTGGGATATGACGCAAACTGTGGCAGTAGTGTAAGAAAGGTTCCATGTGTTGGTATACTTAACTGAAAAGTCTTCCTGTAGCAGTGGGAGTCCTGGCTACCCTAGTGCTATCACTAGACCCAGGTGTCTAGAAATAGATTGGTGCCAGGGGTTATGCAGAACAAAGGTTATGACAATTTAAGGCAGGGGAACCACATAATTGCTACTGTAATCCTCCAATATCACCATATTAATGCATATATGACATGTAGTTGCCTTTTAATATTTGGGGATATTGGTTTTTTGTGTGTGTGCCAGAGCTCAGGACTGTATCTGTATAAAGGCTTGAAACTCCTGCAGGCACTAGCAATTTGAAGTGAACTAACTTACTGTTCAAGTAGTGTCCCTATGGGTGCTCTACTCGAAGTGTATTTGCATCCCTGCGCCTCAGATTGGAGATTTTAGGTAGCAGTGTCTATTCAGCCTGCACATACGCTCTCCGTCTCAGGCTCTGATAGAATTGAGGTTGTTCTCAGATAGAATTGCGTGCCCCATCAATGAGGCCCTGCTCAATCCGGTGAAAACTATATGGCAGGCACTAGCCACAATACCCCTTACGTGCAAATGGGCGGACAAAAAAATAGTGTGCCCTCTAAAGACATGAACATTTTATTTTCTCACCCCTCCCCAATTCCCTGGTTGTCAACGCTGTTAACAAATGTGGCAGACAGCACCATGCTAAAATGACACCATATGACAAGGACTGGATTTATTGGGATTGAAATCATATTAATCAACAGATCTAAGAGATCCCCAATCTCTAAGCAAAGACTTTTTAGAGGGATATCAGACTGTATTATCTACTGCTATCGCACACAGGACCTTTATTCTCCTTCTGGAGTGCAAACTCACTCTGCAAGGTCTGTCTGCACTTCCACAGTCTTCCTCAATAACGTTCCGATCACAGAAATAGAAAAGCAGTGACTTGGGCATCTGCTCGTACATTTGCTGAACACTTTGCAGTCACCCGTGACTCAGCATTTGCTGCTGTATTTGGCTCAGCTGTACTATCTTCAATATTGGACTCTGCTCCGAAGCCCCACCACTCCATTAGGGGCACTGCTGTAGTCACCTAGGGTGGTGCACCCATAGGGACGCTACTTTAAGAAGAGCTCACCTTGTGCCGTAACTGGTTCTTCAAGATGTATCCCCCTATGGGTGCTCCACTATCTGCCTTCCTCCCCTCTGTTTTGGAGCTCTTATCAATGAGCTGTGCGATAGAGAAGGAACTGAGGGTGGTTTGTCTGCACAGCACTATATAGCAGCGAGGCAAAGCATGAGATGGGGAGAGCACACATGCAGACCGAATGGACACTGCTACCTAAAATCTCCAATCTGAGGTGCAGAGACACGAATACACTTAGAGTGGAGCCCCATAGAGAAACACATCTTGAAGAACCACAGTTACTGCACAAGGTGAGTAACCTCTTCTTGGTACAGCTGCTGAAAAATAGTCTGGGACAGTCAAAACATGAGTTTCCTTGCTCTGTTCCATTTTGTTGTATTGTGTAATCCATGTCACCTGTAACTGGTGTAGACAGATACAGTGTATGACATACTATCCTTGACAAGCTATGAACTTGGTAACTAGAAGCATCATCTAATCTTAACTGTCTCTACAATGCTAGCCTAGGGAAAAGATCAGCTCTGTCAGGATTGCACTCTTGCTGCCCATACACAAGGCACTTTTACAGTGGCACAAGTAGGAGCATCAGAGTGAAATAACTACTTCTGCCAGCAGTTCTGGTGAAGTGAAATGTGCCAGAGTGGCATGGGACTGACACTTTATTGCTGGTAGGGAATGAACCAAGTGGAGGCACTGAGGAGGGAAATAAAAGGTTAATAATTGGTTCCTTTTTTTCTACTAGTAGCAGAAAGCGGTCACCAGGCTGCTCCAACACACAGCATCTACCTACCCATGGTGGCAGTAGAGGAATAAAGCTGAGCAATATATCGGATTCTTTCTGCCATAGCAGCAGAACTGTATTGGAGCAGCCAGGTGTTGTTCTCCTAGATAGGATTACGATGTCAAATATAAATTACTGGAACAAGCTATTCTGTGTGTTCAGACAAAGAAATTGCTTAACATGTATTGGTTACTATCAAGTTTTAGTGAGTAATCAGTAAATGGAACCATTTTCTTACTGAAATATTTTACTCCTTGCCTCGTTTTTAGGTTCTTGCTACAGCATTTGACACCACACTTGGTGGCAGGAAGTTCGATGAAATGTTAGTTAACTATTTTTGTGAAGAATTTGGGAAAAAATATAAATTGGACATCAAATCAAAGATTCGTCCATTGCTGAGACTATTTCAGGAGTGTGAGAAACTGAAGAAGCTGATGAGTGCTAATGCCTCTGATCTCCCAATGAACATAGAATGCTTCATGAATGATATTGATGTTTCTGGAACTATGAACAGGTATCTTCAGATTGCTTAGCATAAAGTCTGAGTTGATTTAAAAACTGCAAAAATAAGTAAATACAAATGTTTTGATCATCTTTGGTACATTTAGGTCACTGGTTCTAACTTGAGTTATTATCAACAGAGTACTGAACAATGACTCTTTAGTAGCCTACATGAATTAAAGCAGGTAGTCAGAGTTACTAGTGTCCCAATCAGTCTGACCATAGGTCACAGTGTGAATGGGAATAAGGATTGAACCATCTTCTTGCCCTTACAGGTGTCATGTTCACCTGTGTTCTAGTATTAGAACTAGTACAGTGTTATCTCCAGGGCAACATTCACAAACATTTCTGGGGAAATATGGGAGAAATATACATTGACTCTTTGTATGTTGTACATGTGATCACTAGGGGATTTGACCATTTGAATTACTAAACTGTTAATGTGGCACTTTCTAGATCACTGAAACTAGTTAAAAGAAGGATTTCATGTTGGCATTTAACAGGAAATAGGAAACTGAGGCTCTCACTTAAGGAACAACAAACTGGTACATAGCAGCATAGCTTATAAATAGCAATAGTTTAGACAATGAGCAGGAGAAGAGGGGAAATGACTAGTATACACTCTTTCATAGAGAGTGTCACTACTTTTGAGTTAGTAAGTTTCCCCATCTCTTGCCCTACATTCTGTAACAGAAGTTAAGAACAGCTTGTAAGCACTTAGTTAGAACCTAAGTTTGAACCTTGTTCATCAGCAGTAGTGAGCACTTATCTTCAGACTTCATGCTCCTTGGTGGCCTGTCAGAACCCAAATCTAGGGACCTCCAAATGCAAGGGAAGAGAGACATATTCAGTTTAGCATTTGATTGTTATTTTTTGGTGATGGTTGTAATTAATGCATGTAATTGCTATAAAAATGATATAATGTAAGTTCTTCAGGACAGGGACTATAAAAGGTGGCTGGAGTTGGAGGGATCATGGCAGAATAAGTATCATTTGTACATGGGACTCTCTCCAAAAGTATATACCAAAGTATCTTACTCTTGATGGGTTTTCTTTTTGGAATGGGTGTAGGGATGTTGTAAATCTCACACACTTGTATTGTGGAATATTCAGCCTTGTTTTCTTATACAAAAAATCGCTTAAGTGAAACACAAAACTTTATAAAATACTGAAGGATTCTGGATGGAGAAATAGAAAATTTACACTTTGCAAACTTAAAATTGTCTTTCAATTTCAGCTGCATACAGTTGTATTTTGCAGTTTAAATTTTTGTTCATGGGAGTCTAACTTGACATATGGCTTTTTCCAACAGGGGCAAATTTTTAGAGATGTGTGATGGTCTCTTAGCTAGAGTAGAACCACCTCTTCGCAGTGTTCTGGAACAAGCTAGTAAGTGTACATGCGTTCTCTTGACTACAATGCTTAATGGTATACATACAGGAGAAAAATATATCCCTGGTTTTAGCTTTCCTTAGACGTTTGCCAAATCTTAAATTAAATTTTGCACACTTAGTGTTATGTAGCACTTTAATTGCAAGTTGCATACAAATTGCCTTAAAATAATCCCTGTGTAAAATAAGATATTTTGATATCTGTGAGAGTACAAAACTTTTACTGGTGGCTAGAATAACTTTAAATAAAATTTCTAGAGATTTTATTGTAATCAAGTGCAATATCTTGTTCCTTGTTAAGAGGAATTAATTGCTGCTAATTTAGTGTAGGAATTTTCATATCACAAAGTTGCTAATGTATGTCTACTTTTTTTTTTTAAGAGTTAAAGAAGGAGGATATTTATGCAGTAGAAATAGTTGGTGGTACTACAAGAATCCCTGCTGTAAAGGAGAGAATCAGTAAATTTTTCGGTAAAGAAGTCAGTACAACTTTGAACGCAGATGAGGCCGTTGCACGAGGCTGTGCATTGCAGGTAAACAATTGCCTGTATGCTAGGGGTCTCCTGATTCTTTGTTGTTGAAGTCAATGAGCATTTAAGCCCAAGGGCATGTCTTGCTAGAGTATCAGGCATTGTGAAACTTATTTCACCTTTTGAAGTGCATATGTGTTGAAGTGATTTGATTCTACATTAAGAAGTAGGCAGTGGACAGGTGAGATTGACTCACTGCATAGACTGTTTATGTTGGCTGATCAACTGAGATGTCTGGCTGGGGCAGACAGCACAACCAACAACTTGGCATGGTCCTCTAGAGTTGGGTATATATTCCAGTTATGACTGGAAACAATAGATGCTATATAAATATGTAAAATATTAGATTATTTTTTCCACTGCAAGACTTTTACTGGTATCTTGGCAGATAGTTCTACAGAAGAATTTAGCTAACACTAAGAACAGGTTGACATTAAAAGTAATCATGAAATTAGGCAAAGCAAGATTACATTGCATTGTTGCTTAGTTCAATGTATTGCATATATTTTTATAGAAGTGAAACATAGTTCAAGTAAAGAATAAGATGACATGGCTTGACTTAAATTCTTGCAAATAAAAATTACATTGGTGTGACGCTTGCTATAGCCAATCCTGGAGCAGTGCTAAAGTCATTCGTAGAGTGACAAGTTTAAAGGTCCAATAACTTGTGTATTACCTGAGCTAGAAGCAAATACTATGTATTGTTTCAAGTGCTCACTAATTGTCATTTTTGACAACTGCCTTTTCAGCCATTAGTATAGTGTAAAACATCTGTTTCTAGTTCTAGCTATTCTCAAGAAAGGGCCTTTGCTTTAATTGTTGTATGGCACTTGAATACCATGGTGATATGCCCCTTACAAATCCCTGTTAATTTAAGGTTTTGACTCCTACATCATCTGTTAGCACTAAAAACATTTTATTGGAGCCATTAAAATATTCAGAACCAGAAAACTTGCCACCAGATGGTCTGGAATGAACTGGAGGAGAAATTTGATTCCCTTAGAATGAATACAAACAAAACATGACTGTCCCTGAAGTTGTCTGATAACTGTGCGCTAAACTATAGCAAAAGCACATGATTCCATCAGAACAGAAATAGGATATTTTAAAAATTTAGATGTCTTTAACTTGGAGTTAACATATTTGTAATAGTAATTAAACAAACTAAATTACCGTTCTGCTGTTTCTTATAGTGTGCTATTTTGTCCCCGGCTTTCAAAGTGAGAGAATTTTCTATCACAGATTTGGTACCGTACCCTATTTCTTTAAGATGGAATTCACCAGCAGAGGAAGGGTTAAGGTAAGAATTTAACACTACCAAAACTTTAACATGCCCTATAAAAGGCTCAAAACAGAAGCTGCCGAAACTTAAACCAGATGGACTCACTTATTGTGAAAGTTTTTAAAGCCTAAATGCCAAAACTTCAATTGCCACTCTTGTGGTGGTAACAGTAAAAAGCAATCTTTGTAGCTTTTGTCTAGTTAAATACTTCAGCTTTTTAAATACACCCATGCTTTAATTTGTATCATTGCTAATGAGCCTATGGTAAAATGCTGGTCAATGTAAAGCCATATGTTGTCCAGTAAACTTAAATTGTCACCTCTGTATCCACCTCTGTCAGGCATTTTAGTGCTTCTGTTAGGTCTTGCTGAATATTTCCCACTAGATGTTATAACAGCTACCTACTTTCTTACATCTTTCCCTTCCACAGTAACTGTGAAGTTTTCCCCAAGAATCATGCAGCTCCATTCTCCAAGGTCCTCTCATTCTTCAGAAGGGAGCCTTTCACTCTTGAGGCCTACTATACTTCTCCCAAGGAGTTGCCTTACCCAGATCCTGCTATAGGTATTTAACAAAGGGGAAGAAGAAATAAGAACTAATTCCATATAGTTAGAAAAGAACATTGGGTGGGGGTGGTGTGTTGTCAACTTTCTGATCTTGTAGGTTGGACTTTCCCATCTCACTTATTATGGTACTGATGGTGTGTTAGCACATTAGTATCTTTTGGATACATTTTTAGTATGACTCTGATTGGGTTTTAAATCCATGTGAGTGGAGAAGAAAATCCTAAACTCCCAAGCCACATTAATTGGTGTAGGAGAAACCTATGCCAAATGGAAAAAGATAGTTTCATATTTGGGAAAAGCTAAAGGTTTCCTAAAAGTACTCACAGCCATTTTTCCAAATGCCACATTTCCAAACTTTAAGTGTATCCAGGAAATAAGGGACAAACTGCAAAGCAGAGTAATGTTACTATGACTAATTGAATAAAATAAATCATTTGGTTCAGTTATTTTTGGCAAATGACTTCCACAACTGGATTTAATTGCAGTCTGTTATCAGCAATAGTCCGGATCTGCTAAATGTTCACACTTGATTATTTATCTTAAGTAAATATATCCTTTTTTTTCTCTTCTGGAATGTTTAGCTCAATTTTTGATTCAAAAGGTCATGCCACAAACAGATGGATCCAGTTCAAAAGTGAAGGTCAAAGTCAGAGTAAACATCCATGGTATTTTCAGTGTTTCCAGTGCATCTTTAGTAGAGGTTCACAAATCTGATGAGAATGAAGAGCCCATGGAAACAGACCAGCATGCGAAAGAGGAAGAGGTAATGCATTTTGTTGGTATGGAGGTCATCTAGGAAAGAACTTGGGACTGAGAACAAACTGATTGCTCATAATTTGGTCTCAGTTTCAGAAAAAAGCCAGGACTAGCGCATTAACCCTCTCAACCAGATCAAGTAACAATTGTAACCTTTCCACCCACATTGCTGCTTAGGCATCAGATGGATTTGAACACAGTGTATGAATGTTGCTTAATTAATCTAGATTATGATGCAAGTATTCAAATGTAATGCATTAGCCCTGACTTTTCCTGAAACTAGGGCCAAATTATAGGCAAGTCACAAGTGGATAGTTCTTTCCCAATTTGTGTACATCACAAAAATCACCACTCATTTGTCAGTCTCTGCCCAGGGAAAGCCCATGACTAAAGGACTGGGTTGGTGACACAGCTGTAGATTTAAGAATGTTGCTAAATACATAGGGAAGATAATACAGGGCTGTACCTTTATTTCATACTTAATAGTTCTGTATTTTGGGAATACCAGCCTTGCACAATGCTATTTCAGATGAGTTAGTAAACAAACAAACAAAAAAGACAAAACTAATGTCTTTAGTTTAAGGAACGGTATTTGGTAGCTTACAGGCAAAACTTGTTTTGTAAATGTAAACTTCCAAGTTTTTTTTGTTTTTGTTTTTTTCCCCCAAGGTTTTTTTGTTTTGATTTAAATGTTCTCCTGCAGTTTTTGTCACTCAAACACTTGTATCTGAGAATAATTGAAAATGAATGAAGGGCAAAAAGTAAACATGTATTTGGTAAATGCCAACAGTGTGCTTAGAGAGACAAAGTGGGTGAGGTAATCTTTTGTTGGACCAACTTCAGTTATGAAAATATCGTTGATGTATCCGGTATATCACTGGATTCTTGATGCATTTGTCCAGAAATTCTTCTTCAAGGTGGCCCGTGAAGAGGTTGGCATATAGGGGAGGTTGGTCCAATAAAAGATATTCCCTCACCCACTTTTTCTCTCTTAATATCCTTGGACTGACATGGCCACAACAACAGTGCATACAACAGTGTGCTTGGCACTTGTACATAAGAGTGAGTGAACTTGTCTAGAGGTACTTAGTCTAAATGGACAGACAGCGAAACAATGTATTGGGAGTACGATAGGGTGCTTCTGACTTCCAAGGCAACACACATAATACCCTCCAAATCAGCAGACCACACTGCCGTTGGTACTGATCCCTTGGCACTGACCCTAGCACCTGGTGCCTTGGTACTCAAAGCCTGGGCACTGAATGTCACTCACAGTAGCCCCAGTACTTTCCACCTCAGTGCTGACTGCCTTCCATCTCTGCACTGAAACTTCATATAGTGTCAAGTTACTTATTGGTGGACCTGGTACCATAGTCACTTCTACTCAAGAAACTGAGGTGCCTGCCAAACTACCAGTGTTGGAGGCACTGATGCATCAGGCTAGTGGCAGGACAGAGGAAGCCTTCCACTCCCTAAAAGATTCAAGGATGACTGTGCTCTTTGGGACTCTTATTTCCTGACCTCAAGGAGGAAGCAGACATGATAAATCATCTTTTTAGACGGTGCTCTTCTGTCCAGTGTTAGTCAGCTACAGAGATCCTTATAGCTGGTGAGGAAGAAACAAATTCCCCTAGTGACTACCCTCTGCCACTTCCTCCTGCCACCCTACAGTCTGGGGCTTCCATTAGGTAGCAGCTTTGATGCAAATGTCAAGAGCCTAATAGGACCAACAGAAATTTTTTGTTCTCACCCCCTGCATAAAACCTGTAAAAGTTTTAAGGCCTCCTGCAGTTATGTCACACAGCATGCCAGACTTCACCTATGCTCCATGAAAGGATGATTGAAATCAGGACATCCTACCCAGAGACAGCAGATGAACAGGGTCGTGGTACCACAAGAAATCCTCTCCAAATTAAACCGTGGAAAGACACTCTTCAAGTATGCAACAGAAAATCCTCCTCTACACTTTCCTACCAAGGCTCTGATGGATGCATCCACTCATTTAGATGGCCTTCAGATTAAAGGCCTGTGGTCCCCTCAGGAAGCTCTTCTCCACATAAACATCCTAGAGCTCAGGGCCATCAGTCTGTCATGCAAAGCGTTCCTGCCTCTTTTTCATGGTACAAGTGGGGACAGACAAAATCACAGCAATGCACATCAACAGTCAAGGGGGAGCAAGATCATCCGTACTCTGTCAGGAAACCATACATCTGTGGAATCAGTGCATTCTGAACCAAATCACAGCAGTGGCTCTGCACCTTCCTGGCCTTCAGAACACCTTGGCAAACCAGCTTAGTAGGCATTTCTATGACCATGAGTTATCTATAAGAGCATCCTTTGCAAATGGGGATTTCCAAAAGTAAATCCACTTACAACAGATAAGAACAAGTGTCAGATATTCTATTCCGGTGGGTGTGCAAGCTCAGGATTCCTAACAGATGCCTTCCTCATCCCTAGAACACTGGAGTTGATGTGTACCTTTCGACTGATCCCCATGATCCTGAGGGTCTTGAGAAAACAGGATGCACGGTACAGGACTGAAAGACCCAGCATGAGTTAGGCAGTTCTGGTATTAGGATCTGATGAATCTTTCAATGCAGCTCCCCAAAAACCTTAGCTGCTTTGACTGATAGTGTCCCAGAACAACTGCCAGGTCCTGCACTTGAACCCAGCATCATTGTACCTGACAGCCTTGGTACATCCACTGAAAGAGGCTATTCACAATGGTGTGCTCTAAAGCAAGAAATCCATAACCAGGCTGACTTACAAAGCTAAATGAAAGAGGTTTTCTATTTGGAAAGAAGGGAGAAAGGTGGTGCTGAAGTCCAAATCTCAGTGATACTGGACTGTTTCAGGGCTAGCAAACCATCTGGATTTTCTGTCCCTTCCATAAGGGTCCTTTTAGCAACAATATCTGCACAATGCCCCCTGATCCAGGGCCACACTGGATTTTCCCCGTCCTATAGCAGCAAGATTCCTGAAGGGCATCCTGCTTGTTTTCCCCCTAGTTTGGGAGTCATTCCTTCTTTGGACTTTGATACAGTTTTAGCAGAATTGATGAATGCCTTCTTTGAGCCCTTAGCAACCTGTTCTCTATACCACCTCTCAATGGAGGCTGTCTTTTTGGTAACCATTGTATGAGCTTAGGAGGGCAGGGGAGACTTGAATTCTCAATATACAGTATTTCATAAGGACAGGATTACTCTTAGACCTCCACCCTAGCTTTTACTAAAGAGTGTCTTAGAGTTCCATATAAAGCATTTCTAGTTTTTCGTTCCTAAACCTCTCAACCCCCAGAAGAATGTAGGCTTCACATGCTTAATGTAGTAAGAGCACTGAAAAATCATCCAGGAACATACTATTTGTAGTTGATGCTATGTTCTCTGTCCTCGTGGAGGTTATCCTAATGCAGGGGTTCTCAAACTTCATTGCACCATGACCCTCTTTGGACAATAAACATTACTATGCGACCTCAGGAGGGGGGACTGAAGCCTGAGCCAGCCCGGGCCCCTGGTGGTGGGTAAGCCAAAGGGCTTCAGCCCCAGGCAGGGGGCCTGAAACCTGAGTGCTGAAGCCCTCAGGCTTAGGTCCCAGCAAGTCTGGTGACCCCATTAAAATTGGCTCCCAACCCACAGTTTGAGAACAGTTGTCCTAGTGGGTCTCCGAGTAAAAGGAGATATGTTAGCCAAGATAGATCTACTTAGCCAATTGGAGCTCATTCCACTAGAGCTCAGGCAGCCTATGGCTGAGGAACATTCCTGTAGCAAATTTGTAGAGCAGCTATATGCAGCCTAAGCCACACCTAAAATGCCATTCCTTAATCGAGGCTTCCAGGCTGAATGCAGTAATTAAACCTGGTGGTAGTCATTATTTAAGTAGAATTCCTGTTTCCCACCTCCAAGCAATTAGACAACTGCTTAGTAGTCACCAAGAGTGGAATCTGTGTGGACAGTCGCTTGAAGAAAGAACAGTTATTTACCTACAGTAACTGTAGTTCTTGAGATGTGTTATCACAGATTCCACAACCAACCTTCCTTCCTTCCCCTTGGCTACAGAATCCTATTCCTAGGGGAGTCGGTATTGGTGAAGGAACTAAGAGACAGTTGGGCCCCCTGCCCTTTAAGCCCTTGAGTGGGGGGGTTCCAGGGCAGACCTGGCCTCAAGGTCACTCTTGGCCAAAACAATCCAGTCTCATGTGCATGTGTACAGAGCGTGGCATTTGTGTGGACAGCACATCTTGAAGAATTGCAGTTACTGTAGGATAAGTAACCATTGTTTTTAAAAACAAGTACAAAACAGTTGTGCTAATGTGTATTAGAAATCTCAGTATGGCAAATATTTATCAATAAAGGTTAGATGCAAAGGCTTAATTAACCCTGTTACATAGTTTCTAGCTTCACTTTAACTAAATTTAGATTTTCACTGCAGGACCTGAAGCGTACTAACTATACAATCACAGTGACCAGTCCAGAAGTTTAAATTGATTATACACTGGGTCATATAAAACTAAGTCTTTGAAACGTAGCTCTACATTTAAGTGTTTTCTTCTAATTTCAGAAGATGCAAGTAGACCAGGAGGAGCAACAAAAGAATGAAGAGCAGCCGCAAGCGCAAGCTGACAGTAAGGCAGAGTCTGAAGAAATGGAGGTACTAAGTGTATTTGATGTCTTATTGTTCGATTAGCTCATCTGGTTGGACCATTTTGCCTTCTGGAATGTTTGCTCTGTAATGTATAATCAGGACCCATTCTCCACCCCTTGCCACAGAACTAGGCTCGGGAAACTAAGCTTTCACTTAAAAGTATTCCTAGTTCTCCTAGTTGCGACTAGTGCCTTAAAAATACGAACAGAGCATAAATTGATGCAATGCTGTCTCCCTGAGACTGCAGAGAACTTGAAACAGTAACTCTGGGATTTGTGAACTGCCCCATTCATCTGAAAGGATTGTTCACGCCAAACACTAAACTGACTATTTAAATGTCAATGTTAACTCTAAGTGGTGATTGTTTAAGCAAAAATGTGCTTAGCCCAGTCTCAAGCTACACTCCTAGTACCAAATGCTCCCACTGTCTGCTACTCAGCTGCCAAAACCACAAATTTCCCCGAACAATTTGTACCAGGTAATTTTGCCTTCGATACAGAAATATGTGACATGTTTAAAACAGAAAATTTGGAGCAGCATAAAACTAACTTCAATTTTAAAATAAATAGCACAAGGCTATTGTATTGATTGCATTCAGTTCAATACAGTATTTAAACAAGTCTTCATTTTTAATAGAAGTGAAGCTGTTGCAGGGTTTCCTTACTACCAAGCTAGAAAGCTGCAAAATCTGTAGACTTTGTCACAGAATTTCAAAGCAGCTGAGAATTCCATTCAGAAGAAATGAAGCAGCACTGACTGATAATTTGCTCTAGTAACTTAAAATGTTAATAAACATAGTAATAAAAAAATTAAGACAAATGTGACTTGAATTGGGTGTCCCTTTAGTGTGGAGGTGGGCGAACTTTTTTGCCCGAGGGCCACATGTGGGCATGGAAATTGTATGGGGGCCATGAATGCTCACAAAATTGGGGGTTGGGGTGCCAGCCCTGGGGTGGGGCCAGAAATGAGAGGGCTGGAGCAGGAGGTTGTGCAGGTGGGGCGGGGGGCTCCAGCTGGTGGAGCGGGCCCTGGGGTGCAGGAGGGTGGGACCAAGGGGTTCGGAGGGCAGGAGGGGGATCAGGGCTTGGGCAGGGGGTTGGGGCGCTGGAGGGGGTCAGGGGTGCAGGCTCCGGGTGGCACTTACCTCAAGCAGCTCCCGGAAGCAGCAGCATGTCCCTCCTACGTGGAGGCGCAGCCAGGCGGCTCTGTGTGCTGCCCTGTCTGCAGGCGCCGCCCCTGCAGCTTCCATTGGCTATGGTTGCCGTCCAATGGGAGCTGCGGAGGCAGCACTTGTGGCAGCATGCAGAGCCTCCTGGATGCCCCTATGCGTAAGAGACGGAGGGGGGACATGCTGCTGCTTCTGGGAGCTGTGCGGAGCCACGGCACGTGCTGAGCGGAACAAGCTCCTGACCCCGCTCCCCGGCGGGAGCTCAAGGGCCAGATTAAAACATCTGAAGGGCCAGATGTGTCCCCCAGGACCATAGTTTGCCCACCCCTGCTTTAGTGACTATTGTGCTCTGAATGTTGGGTTTTTTTTTTAATGCAGACATCTCAGGCTGGATCAAAAGACAAGAAAATGGATCAACCTCCTCAAGCCAAGAAGGCTAAAGTAAAGACTAGTACAGTGGACCTTCCCATTGAGAATCAGTTGCTGTGGCAGATAGGGAAGGATATGCTGAACTTATTCATTGAGAATGAGGTAAAATAACTGATACTTTTACCTCTATCTAGGCCATAGTCTTACAAACATGGTCTGCACAGAGACTGCTGGTCACGACGTGCTGACTCTCCTCATTTCCAGCTGGAGAAAGGCAGGGGAGAGGGTGAGACGTTATGAACAGCAAAAGGAGACAGAATGGCTAACTTTCTCCAAGAAGGGCAAAACTAACTGCACTAAAGACAGCTAAAAATACACACCTTATCCTAATGAGCATCTACTATAACTTGATACAGGGATATTCTACAATTGCAAATAGGGAATACGGCTACATTTTAGAAAAATGGCTTTGTGAACTGACACTAAGTTTCTGAACCCATAACCTAGGTATTTATTACTGCACTCATGTTAGTTTCTGAGCACCTATCTAATGTCTTGCAAGTTAGTGTTTTCAGTGGAAAAATGTTAAAGGTATAAAAAATGCATTTAATGTTGGCCGGAATGGGACAATTTAATTATATAATACAAACTCCAAAAGAAAAGCTTGCAGTGCATTTTTTGCCACCAGAAACGGTATTTGGGGAGCTGTTAATAGGTCAGTTAATGAAGGCTGCTCACTTCAAATCACAAGACTTCAAAGTACATCTGAGACCTTCTTAAATGGTAAAAACACCACAGTCTGAGGTAACCAGTAGCTCCTTTTTCTTTACAATGGTGTAAAGAATTCAGTGTGATTAAAAAAAAATCCTGTGCACACTGTTTACAGCAGCTAAATTTTTCTGATTCGTATTGATTATGTTCTTTATTTCAGTAGTACTGGATTGCTTTATAGACTTCTTGTTTATTCTGAAGCTCTTGTCACCTGCTCCAATCAAAGTCAATCCATCTGGTTCCCTGAATGTCTGCTACTAAATCATTGGTATCTCTTCAGATGGCCATAGCTAGAGCACTTGTCCTCCAACTACGTGGGCAATTCAGATTGTATTGGCCTGGGAATTCTTGCTATGTTAGTCAGTCTTAAAACTGGAAAACTAGGGTACCAAATTTTCAGTTGGATCAGTATGCCGCTTAAATTGAATTCTGTGTTTAAAAGTAATGGTTTTACTGTGGTTTACTGTGGTTATTCAGCTTTCTGAGACTGTAAATTTTTTTTAAGCCAGGGATTGTCACCACAGCAAGCAACACAATGAGTTCTCAATCCTGACTGGGGACTCTACATTCCACTGTAATACTAATAATACAGCCTAGCCTGTAGGTGTCATTGTCGTCTTAAGCGAGATGTCTGATATGGAATTTGTTCACCACCACCTTCCATCTTTCACAGTTGCAGCAAAGTTGTAAAACTGTATCTCATTGAAATACAAGTCCATATGGCAATGTTTCTTATGTAGCAGCCTCTTTATCCTCTTCCTGATTTGCCTGTGATCTTGCTTGATAGTTTGAGTGCTTGAAGTGAGTTGTTCTATGAGCGACAAGCAATGTGTTGGCTTGCTGCTGAAATCTAAGGACACTGGGTTGGCAGACGCACGTGCTGCTGTGCTAGTTTTTTCACTGGCTCAGGAAGTGTTGACTTTGCAAAGGGTTGGAGAATGGGGGAGAATTTCTGGAGTCTACTGGCTGGTGGGAGGGGTCAGTCCCAGCCACCTGAAACATTTCCTTTCTCCCTTTCAGGATATAAGTCCTACTTACACTTGGTACTCATCCTCCCTCAGCAGAGGAAACAGAGCAGGATGATAGCACTCTGATCACCAAAAAGTACTTCCTTTCCAAACAATAGGAGAATTGTGTTCTCTGCATCTCTCCCTTGGAGATATCAAAGCAGAATGAAAGTGCCCAAGTAATGCAAAGAAGTCTAATTAGCAGCTTCAGAATTGGATTTGGCTCCTAAAGTCTAGGTTACCTTTACATAGGCATCTCTAACTAAAAATACAGCAATCCTTATGGAAAGCAAGTTTCTTCTCAAGGAACCAGCAAGCAGGAGAATAAAATCATTCATCAATTAAAATTTAAGCTTAGATGGCACAGATACCCTAAAGGCTGACATCAATCTGCTTCTCAATGGCTGTTGTAGTATGGGCAGATGAGCTTAAAAATGCATTTCCCCACAAAAATACTCAATTGAAATTGTCTCTATCCTGATGGCTTCATTCATCTCAGATGCATCCATGCATTTGTTTATACTTGCTCCTCAGTATGTTGTCTCTAATGCTATTATAAAAATTTTAATTGAGTTCTAATTCTTGAGTAAGATTGAACTAATTTCTTTTCTGCAGGGTAAAATGATCATGCAGGATAAACTGGAGAAAGAGCGGAATGATGCCAAGAATGCAGTGGAGGAATATGTGTATGATATGAGAGACAAGCTCTGTGGCTTGTATGAGAAATTCGTTAGTGAAGATGTAAGTATCGCCAATTTGACTAATACCTTTTTTGTTCTTTGTGGTCTAAAATTTCAGGTCTCTTCTGTTAACAGTCTTTAAACCAAGGGTGTCAAACACCCTGGATGTGTTTGTGGCCTGCATGTTACATTCAGAAATGTAACTTTCATTTTTTAAGAAAAGTAACTTTCTAGTCCTCATGGTTATGAGAATAAACATTCCAAACATGAGACCAAGTATAAACTGATAATGCCTTTCTTAGTTTGCAAACTACCTGAGATAAGAACTCGTGTCAACTCCTCTGCCCTACATTAATCTCAGGGAAATGTTAATTCTAGAACCCAAATGATAACACTTTAAAAAGTTAATATTTGCATTAATTAGTGATCATTCCCAGGTGAAATGGAGAAAGGAGTTGAAACAAAGCTCAAAGGAATGAGAATGGGGAGTACTTTATTGTCATGGTCAGCCTCACTTGGTGGATAAAATAATCTCGTTTTTAGGACCACTGTTTTTTTTACCCTTGATCTCAATGCAAATCTCCCACAAGTTCTGCTGTGAATTCAAAGATTCCAAGGCCAGAAAGGACAATTGTGATAATTTAGAACTTCCCCCAAAATAATTCCTAGAGTATATCTTTTAGAAAAAATTCAGTGATGGAGAATCCACCACAACCCTTGGTAAACTGTTCTAATGGTTAATTACTCTCACCATTAAAAATGTACACCTTATTTCCTGTCTGAATTTGTCTGGCTTCAACTTCCAGCCATTGGATTATGTTATAGCTTTTTCTGATAGATTGAAGAGCCCATTATAAATATCTACATGGAGAACAAATATTTAATAGACTGTAATTAAGCCCCTTCGTTTTCAGTTTAAATTGATTTTTACTGAAAAAATCCCAGGTTTTACAAAAAAGTATGTTTTTTCCAATTTCACTCTACTTTTGTATCATTCAAATATATAAAAAAAACTTGTTTTATTAGGAAAATACAATACATTGCATGAGATATATGTATTACGATAATACATTAGTCTGTGTGTATATGCAAAGCTGCCTGTTAAAGTAAGACTATGTATTGGGGATCTAGAAGATATACATATACACAATAAAAAGGCGCACACACACATAAGCTCTGAAGTGCATGCACATCTGAACGTACTGATAAATCTCACGTACACATTTCAAGATATTAGCAGATAACAGTTTAAAGATTTGACACTAAAAGGGGAAGAAAATGAAAATCTGTATCAGAATGTGTTTCAGAACACAAGGGAAGTATTCAAAAGTTCAAAAACGAGAAAAGGATGAAGCTGAGAGTATGCGCTGCAAATGGTGTGGTCCAATTATTTAATGTAAATATTATTGGCTAATAGTTCTAAGTCTGCAACAGTACCTGGTTTATTCAAATGAAAAGTTTTTATTTGGGGATTAGAGATGTATTGTTTTCTTAAACTCAGAGGTGGCATTGTGTTTTGAGTTTTTAGTTCTGCAGCAAACCACATTGAATTCTATTCATCAGAGCATTAATCTACTGAATACTTTGCCCCCGTCTTTCCGTCCACCAAAATAACCCCCAAAATTTACCCAGAATTTTTTTTGCATGATTTTCATCTGTTTTTGTTGTAGTAATAAACACCAATAAATTCCTGAAAAAATTAAATAAAATAAAAACTGAAAATGAAGGGCTCTAACTGTTGGTCACCCCTTAACCTTTTCTTTGTTAAACCAAATAGATTGAGTTCTTTGAATCTATCTTGTTTTTTATTGTTTTATAATTCTTGTGGCTTTTCTCTGAACCCTCTCCAATATATTAACGTCCTTCTTGAATTGTGGGCACCAGAACTGGAAACAATATTCCAGTAGCAGTTGGAACAGTTAAATCACCTCTCTATTACTCAAAATTCCCATTTATGCTCTCCAGGATTGTTGGCTCCTTTGACCACAGCCAATTGAAGGTATCCGTTCTTAAATTTATGTTCCAGCCCACAAATGAGAATAGAATTCAGCCCTTGTCATAGATTGACATCCCTTGCTCTATGATCTGTCTTACAATAAGGCTAGGTGTACACTAGAAACTTTTGCTGGTAAAATAACATTAGGGGTGTGATATTTTTTTTGCATTTCTATACCAGCAAAAGCTCTAGTGTAGATGGCAGTTATACCGGAAAACAGGCTTGTGCCAGTATAGTTGGGCTGGCAAACCCTTTCTAGGGTAGACAAGGCCTCAGTTTAAAAAAATAAAAAATAAATTCTACTCCAACACTTCAAGCTTTTTTTAAAGAAAATATTTAAGTTCTAACAGACCAGACAAAATGTCCGTCATGTTTCAGGAAAGAGTATCCAAATGACACCAGATGTTTATCACTTTTGTTTTATGGGAGATGATCTCTAAATTCAGTATTCAATTCCTATTGGTTGTTTCTGGTCTCAGGATAGAAATAGTTTCACTTTGAAACTGGAAGACACTGAAAATTGGCTGTATGAAGATGGTGAAGACCAACCCAAACAAGTTTACATTGATAAACTAACTGAACTCAAGGTAAGTGGCACTTCCGCACTGTAACTGTCATCTTCAAGCCTCAATTGAATTTAGTACACTTAAGCTATAAATCAGGCCCTAATGAACAATAAATTATTTAAATAAGTTGGGAGGTGGTGGTGCTTGCAAACATGAAGAAAATAATTTAAGAGCATAGGCAGGAGAAGCTTTTAATTGAGCCTAAAGTGAAAGGAAATGCTAGTGATGCGAGTGCTGCATTGTGTAGGCTTTTATCTTTCTCCTGAATCTCTTTGGAGAGGGAAGGAAAGGTAGATGTGAGAATTGCTACTTGCTCTTAAAAGGCAACATAGGTGACCTATAACCGGAAAACGGTTTTATACAAATGAGCTTTAAAGTTATGGAAGACTAATTTTGGAGGGTAGAAGAAAACTACCTTGCCATGTGATTTAATCCTAATGTTAGTCAAACTTAATCTCCTGTGCAGTTTATCTAAAGTAAATTGCAAGTAAAAGGATAGCTATATTCTGTATTGGCAGCAGGGGAGAAGATGCTGTAATGTCTTTAGCTGGAATACTAGTGAATTTGAAAGCATTCTGTAATTTATTATGAAAAGGTATAATGAACTATTTTAATGTTTTTGAATAAGATAAACTTGTAATTAGTCTTGGCAAACCTTCCCCAGTGTGGCTTTTGTTTTGATTTATAAAATATTTTAATATGTGAATAAGTAGAGCCCTATACTTTCACTTGACAATAGTGATGAAATACACACAATACCAGTATTTGACAAAATGTGGGACATGCCCCATGAGGTGGACATTAAAGTGAAGTAGGGAACTTTTAGTGCACACCGGCAGGGTCTACACAGATCAGATAATGTGCAACATGTTAGTATGCTATAGAAATCACACCCCTTTAGTGCACATTGCTGCTTCGTGTACACAAGCCTTGAGTTGGCAGAGAGCATGAAACAATAGTTCAGAGACATGAATTGCCTCTTACACTTCACTTTGTGCTAACTAGAATGCCAGTGATAATCTAAATGTCAATAGTTAACTTTCACTTCCCATCAAAGCATGTAAGAAAGGGGAGGAAGCAGCATATTATGAAGAGCTACAATATGGATATGCCTTCAACGACACATGGCAGGGTTGGAGGAGGGTGAGAGACTAATTTCATTTTCCTAAAATGGGAGGAGGGGACTCAGCTTTCAAAAGTTGGGAAACACTGCCCTGTATTAAAAAGTTACTGTAGGTACAATACAGTGCTGTGTTTAAAATTTCAGTAAACTGTTCTGTCCTTTATTTCAGTCTCTGGGTCAGCCTATTCAGGCACGGTTTCAAGAATCAGAGGAAAGACCAAAAGCATTTGAGGATCTGGGGAAGCAAATACAACAGTATATGAAAGTTATTCATGCATTCAAAGCAAAGGTATCTTCAGTTTTTCAAATGTTTTGCTGATGATTATAAGGAAGTGTTGAAAAGCTATCTTGGATTTCTTCTTTCCACCTTTTTTCAGTATAAGATGTGGTGGGAATGGCCAACAAATAATGCAGTCTCCTGGTTTGGGAAGCAGTGGCAGGAATTAACTTCTCAATACTTAATGTTGACTTTCTTTCTTACGAATAAAACTAGGACTCTTGTATGTTCATATAATTGGAATGATGACTGCCAGTGATGCTTGTAAACCAGCTTTCTCCCAGACAAGTTCCCTCCACTGGGGGAAATCACAGAGCATTATGAAGTTCTGTGGCTGCCAGCTCTCTTCCATTTGACCATACTCAGAATGGTACAATGGGCTGCTCAGCAAAATTGTTTGCCCAGCTAAGTGTAAAATAAAGTTTCCCTTTGGGCAAATTCCAGCTGATAATCCATTCTGAAATTGGAGGATAAGATTTGATGGAGAAGCAAAACAAATACGTTGCCTAGATGTTTAAAATAGTAGTGTCCTTACTGTGCAAATGAAATGTAATGTAAAATGTGCTGTGTAATTTTTTCATACTTTAGGATGAACAGTATGACCATTTAGATGCAGCAGATATGGTAAAAGTGGAGAAGAGTGTAAGTGAAGCTATGGAATGGATGAACAATAAGCTTAATCTTCAGAACAAGAGAAGTCTTACTTTGGACCCCGTTATAAAGACTAAGGACATCCAAGCTAAAACTAAAGTAAGATCTTGTTTGACTTTGCAGAGAAATATGAAACCAGTTTCATTTTGCATAAGTGGTATCAGTTATTGTTACCAGTTATTGTTATAGTTACCAGTATTTCTTTATGCTCAGAGAGGCTCTGAGGAGGAGGGAAGGTGGGAAATAAGAGTACTATTTTCAACAAAACCTTCCAAAACTATGTAGTGGCACTTCTGCCTTCAGCTGGGAACACTCAACTAGTGTTGTCGTAAGCTGCTTTAGGCGATGACTGTAGGTATAAGCCTTAATGTGTGCTCTAACTTAAATTCTCTCAACTCTTATTTTAGGAATTGACAGGTATCTGCAATCCTATAGTCACAAAACCAAAACCCAAGGCAGAAATCCCTAAAGAGGAGCAAAATCCAGCTGAACAGAATGGACCAGTAGAAGGCCAGGGAGATGCCAACATAGGGTCCCAGCCTGCTGAACAGGGCACTAATACAACTGCTCCAACAGCTACAGAAAAGAAACTCCCAGAAATGGACATTGACTGAATGTCAGCACTTGTTTATATTACAAACTACAATAAAGCTTTAAATTGTCAACTTCGTATGTTCTGAATATAAATTGGAGCAAGTGAATACTACAACTTTATCACAGCAATGTTTGGAGAGGATTGGTCAATGTATTGAGAGTCAGAATACTTAAGTAGCTAACTACTACTCAGTCAAGTATATTGTATCTCTTGCCATAATGAGTGTATTTAGAAGTCCCTAGTAATTCTTAATAGATTTACTGAAACAGCCATCAACTGATCCTGTTTTTTTATTATGTTCATGCAGAGTCTTGTTTTAAAGAAGTAAGATGGCAGAACTTGAAACTTCTAACTTACCACTAAGTTTCTATTGTAGTTTTCAGCAACTATGTTGTAAGTGTCCATTAATATTTCAGACTACATGGAGATGGCAGTGAGGTTTTTAGCTCTTTTCCAGAGCACAGAGGAACATAAGCTAAATGAAATACCATTTGAATCTAGTTCTTATTTCTCATTAACAGACACAATACGGACATGTTCCAGTGTGTGTGAATTCCACTAATTTCATGTTTGCACTTGTGCAGTTGATAGGTATGGAGCCATGGGTGAGGTGACCTATATACCTGTGGTATTATGTTCCTAAGAACTGAGCTCTAAGATCCTTCCTCAGCTGGCGTCCATTCTCCATTATGGATAGAGTATTAATACAGCGTATAAAATCAAATTCATATATCTGATATGCAGAGTAGCAATTGTATACATCTATATTTCAGACTATCTGAACCTGCTATTAGATATGCAAGTGTGTATGTTCATGGTAACCCCCCCGCCTCCCAGCCATCTAAATATTGTACAAAACTTTTGTCCCTAGTTAAATTAGCCGCTTGTAGAGAGGTTGAGGGTTTATACTCCTGGCTGCTTGCACTGATGGATGATTTTGATTAGTTGCTAACCATTGAAAGAGAGATACTTGCTTCCATGACACCTGCATTTGAAATGCTTGGTTTAATTATCTTCCAGCAAGAGAAAAATTCGGCTTTTTTTCCATGAGCTCCTCTACCCATGACTTTGCTTCTAGTATTGATAATTGTCATATAAACCTGAAAACGTTAATTTGTATGTGTTTTAAATCAAAAGTTGAAACCTCCACACATATTACAAGAAATAAATGCACTGGATTGTACTGGATTACTTTTTTAAATTGTCAGTTATAGTCAAGGCAACAGTTGCAACTTGGGTTGGGGATGAATTGATAAGTGACAGCAGCCTCAATTTTATTTGCCACAGTGATGTTTTTGAAGGAACAAGAAGTTGCAGTGTGTACAATCTGCTCCATTTGCTCTTTTCAGACAAATGCAAGAATTGAATGGTGTTCCTTTAATAAAAAAAATCAATTAGAACATTGCGTGCTTCTACACTGGCTCACTTAAATCCATTTTATGGGGCTTCAGAAATAGTATACATCTTAATATCTTAAGGTAAAGGATTGTGACTAATGAACTTGCTGTTAAATGATACTACCACATGTGCAATATTTCCTGTAGAGTGGCTATTAAGAATTACCTTGGGGCTTATCCTGTTGACAGTATTTACAACACCCATTTCAAGTTCTGGAAACACTTTTTTTAAGTGTTGTACACTCAAAATTAGAATGCTTGTGAAACAGTACAAGTACTGCTCC
Source organism: Terrapene triunguis (assembly GCF_002925995.2). NCBI lineage: Eukaryota > Metazoa > Chordata > Testudines > Emydidae > Terrapene > Terrapene triunguis. Next base: position 4,776,693 of record NW_020664980.1, on the reverse strand, counting down.
AAATGCACTGGCTGAAGGCAAATCTTAGAACTGCATTAGCACTCATCAGTTCAGCTTGAATCACTTCAGTGCTAGCTCTATTAATATTAGTTCCATTAATACTCCCACTACACTCCTGTAATATTTCCACTCATCTTTCAGTGACAGTACTGGAAACCAGCAGTATCACACATCTCTCCTCCTTCCATCCTCCAGTTCCACCAATTTTAAATTTTTTTAAGAACTGCAAACAGTTATCTCTAAGACACAAGATCACAGGCTGTTGTATCCTTGCTTTGCATTGTTCATATTTTTCATATTACATATTGCGCCTTGCTTCAAAGTTGTTAGCAGCATATGTCATGTTGCTGTTATCTGGCACTGTCATGGGATGTTGCTTCCCAGGTGCTGGAGTCAACTTCATTGGAATTGAGGTTTGACTTCAGGGTGTCTATATTGTTGATGCTGGCCAGCAGGAGAATAGGTGCCTTGATTTATCTGACCATAAAATATGGCCTTGGTTATTCTTGAGTCTGCTGTACAAATGAGATGCCCAGACCAATGTAGCTTAACTTTTATGAGCATGTTTTGAATGCCAGACAGCCAACAACTAAGAATTTCATTATTGGGAATCTTATTGCACCATTTGATCTTGCAAACAGACCTAAGACTGAGCTTGTTTACATAAAATATGAATCATATTTTGGCAGCCCTCTACATACAAAACTGTTTTAAAACATTAATTTTAAAGTAATAGGAAAATGAGTTTTGTGCTGTACCTAAAATTGTGAGGTAGGTGACTCAAGCTGTGTATACATGATGAACCAGTTCATGATAGCCAGAATGGTAAATCACTTCAGAAGTAAAGTCATAAGGTTTTAGCTGTATTATAACAATGAAATTGTGCAGTCCTTTAGCAAAGAACTGGCCTATACTAATTAGTTAAATTGGATCAGAACCACAACATGATCAAACATGGCATGTCTTGTGCAAAGGCTGGCTATTTCTGTAAACTTTTTCAGGCTATAGTTGGCTTGCCTCCTCCAGAGAGTTCTGAGTTCCTTCCATCTTCTGTAGATGTGTGGGGGTTAGGGTTGTCTTATTTTTGGGAACATGCTCTAAGTTTTTGAAAAGGCAGCATAATTTGACTCAAAATTTGAAGTAAATTGTAAATGCTAGCTGTGGCTGAAATCTGGGACTTCTGAAAAGCATTTGTATACTCTGAAGAGGAAAACCAACCTACAAAATCATGTTCGTTTGATTTCCCCACACCCGTCAGTGGAGCTAGCAAAGGCAACAGGCAATGTCACCCATAAGATTAGTATTTTAACCAATACAAAAAGTATTTTCATAGTGTAGGCAGAGGCCAGAATTAGCACCTTTATTATGTTAAATATGTAAATCATGAGTAAATTAGGTCCTTGCCCTGAAGAGCTTATGTCTAATGGCAAGATTACATAAGGAACTGCATTGGGAGAACCAGGATTACAAGGAAAACAGCACTGCTCAAGTTATGAGTAAACCTAGATGTACAGCAGTTTCAGTATTAGCAGTAGATTCAAAGTTAGCAAATAAATAGCCTTTACTTGCAATCACCATCCCTTTCTGCTATATCAAATTTACACAAAAATGAAATGCTTCAACTACTAACTTGTATTCCATCAGTGTTTGTTTTGAAGTCAGTGGGACTACATGTCTAAATCACCTTCACCTTGAAAATTCTGCACTGAAGGGCCTAAATATGGTCTCTGAGAGTTTGGGCCTGTGTGTTAATAGGTTAAAATTACTGATTTTTTTTTTAAAGTAACAACATTAAAACACAGTTGCTTACAGTGAGAGAATTTAAAGCAGAGTTTTTTGTTTCAGGCTATTAGAGACAAAAGCTGGGTGAGGGCTAACAAAAGATATTACCAACTCCCTTGAGTGAGCGAAACAAGCGTTTGAGTTTACACAATCTCTGGTGGGATTCCTTTTTTACCTTTGGTAATTTTGCAAAATGAAGAGATCCTACCATTAGAGGCGTTTATAATTCAGTTCATTATCTGTTTTAATTTAATGTTGCACTAGCATTTTCGATTAGTTTTACAATGACCCCAAAGGCCTGTTCTGAGGGCGGCTGGCCTGTGACCTGCTGCTCTAAGGGGGGGGAATCTGCTGTACCCCTCCCCCATGGGCACCACTTGAGAAGTGGGTCCCAAACAGCGGCCTGGGGGGAGGCGGCTGAGGCGCTCCGAGGGGAGCCTGTTTAAACGCATGTCCCACGGCCGCGGGGCTCGCTCCGAGAATCACAGACTGGGCTCTATGCAACACCGTTTAGACTGAAGTCACGTCTACGGCTGCAGACGGGCTCTTGCTGCGCGGAGCGGCTTCTGTTCGGAGACGTTCTTGCTCCCCGGGCCCGCTTAATCCCGAGTGCTCCGTAGGTACGTGTGCAGCAGGGCCCAGGCGCTGCCAGGCCGGGGCAACACCCAGGTAAGGCCCGCGCTGCCTAGCCGATCACCTAGCAACCTCCAGCGCGGGAGCGCCTTTCTGCCCCTGCTCTCGTGGCGTCACACCGGCGGCTTCCCCCAGCCCTTGGGTCACCGGCGGCCGCGTCCCGCTCCGCAGGGCCCGCCTCCCTCCTCTAGGGGGCGCTGGCTCCGAGCCACGCTGCTGAGCGCTCAGCCCGGGCCGCCGCTCTTTGGCCCGGCTGCGCGGTGAGGGGCGGGCAGGGTGGAGGCCGCCCGCGGCCCAGCTGAGAGCCGGGGACAGGGAGTCCCGCGGAGTAGGCCCGGCCGCTTTCTGCGCCTCGGTTGGGGTCCAGGGGCCGGCGCTGGGAGCGGAGCGTGCGGGCCGAGGAGCGCAGAGGTGGGAGCGAGCGAGAGGCCGGGATATGGGGGCGCTGTGACGGCAGGGCGGGACTGAGGAGGTTGGGGGCGATGTGGTGCGGCCTGGAGCAAGGGCTGGGGGGCAGCGGTGAGGGGAAAGGGGGGGTTGGGGCAAGGGTGGGAAGTGGTGTGGGGCTGGCTAAGGGAAGGGTGGAGGGACTGGCCGGCGGGGAGAGGGGCTGGACGGGGGGGACGGTGGAGAGAGGGGCTGACTGGGGGGTGGCGGAGAGGGGCTGGCCGGGCGGGACGGTAGGGAGAGGGGCTGGCCGGGCGGGACGGTGGGGAACGGGGGGGGGGGCTGGCTGGGGGGGGGGGGGACGGGGGGGAACGGGGCGGGGAGAGGGGCTGGCTGGGAAAAGGGTTGGGAAACTGTCTAAGAATCAAGGGCTTGACTCTTCTATCCTAAGTCCCATTGGGGTTACCTGTTAGGGGCGCACTTCCCAGACCAAAAGTCTCCTTTCAAGTACTCTCTGTTCCTTCTCGTTATCTCACAACCCTTTCACCTGTGCATGTGAGAGTCGTCTTTACCCTGGGTGATGCGTGTTCTATGTCTGACACTGCTCTGGAGTTTGTGGGCTCTGTGGCGTTAACTCGACCTGTCTACGCTAGAGTTAACGGCTCCAGCAAGAGCGGTCACACTGGGAGTTGGAAATACTACTTGAGCTGTACAGTGTGATTGCATGAGCAGCTGAGAGGTTGCTCAAGTTGAGCTGTATCCCCTGACGGGCCAGCCAACTTGAGTTAAAAGTGTCACTGCACTTGAGTTAAGGTCTTTGTGCGTGGACAGGTGTTGTGTTGGGGCAACACTTGAGTTATAACAACTGCAACAAAGACAAGCACTAAGGGCATGGCTATACTTGCAGATGTAGAGCGCTGTGAGTTAAACCTGCCTTGGTAGAGCGCGGTAGGGAAAGCGCTGCAGTCTGTCCACACTGACAGCTTCAAGCACACTGGCGTGGCCACATTTGCGGCACTTGCAGCGACATTGGGAGTGGTGCATTATGTGCAGCCATCCCAGCATGCAAGTGACTGCAACATGCTTTTCAAATGTGGGGGGTGGAGTGGAGTGTGACCGGGAGTGTGTTGTGTGTATGTGGGGTTTTTGGGGTGCTGAGAGTGTGTGAGCATGCTGTCTTGTAAGTTCAGCCCCCCCACACACACACACTCAAAGCAAACAGTAAATGTTTGCTTTTTCTCAGAGCTGATAAGCAGCCGGCTTCTCCGAAAAGGAGCTTTGAAAGGGCATTTCTGCATTCTTGCAGCCAATTTCACAACAATGACAAGAGTGGCCACTTGACTTTAGAATGGGATGTTTCCGGAGGCTGATCACAGCGCAGTAATGCAACACCTCGTTCACACTGGCGCCGCGGCGCTCTGGTGGCACAGCAAACGTTATTCCACTCGCCAAGGTGGAGTACCAGCAGCGCTGTAGCTGTGGAGTCAGAGCGCTCTATGTGCCTTGCCAGTGTGAACAGAGAGTGAGCTAGGGCGCCCGGGGCTGCTTTATTGTGCTGTAACTCGCAAGTGTAGCCAAGGCCTAAGTGTTGCAGGAGCTGGAGGCCATGTTTGCTTTACAGCGGCACAGCTACAGTGCTGCTGCTGCGCCACATCAGTGTAGACGCTTCCTACAATTGAAGGGATTTTTTTGTTGGTGTAGTTAATTTCCCACTCAGAGGTTATAGCTAGGTCAACAGAAGAATTCTTCAGTTAACATAGCCGTAGTCCTCAGAACATGTAACTTCTTGCAGCACAGCACTGTAGCTAGGTTGATCTAATTTTTATGTGTAAACCAGGCCTGAGATTATATCTACACTGCAACCAAGGTGTAATTTTCGGCTTGTGTAAAATAGCAGCAGAGACATGTCAGTGTGGGCTAGTAGTGCAAGTATATAGCCAGGAGACCACAGTGGGCTTCAACAGCCCAGACCACTACGTCTTTGCTGCTTTCTTAAGTAAAATAGTTAGATTAAAGCTAGCCTGGATACGTCTACACAAGATGTAAATTATACCTCTGGTTGCAATGTAGGCATAGCATGAGACCAGAAAGACACACTCAGTCTTTTACAGCTGAACTTCACTAATTTGTACTGATGATTGAAAGCCCCTTTGCAAATTAATAAGTAAACAAGTCGTGAAATCAAGGGCATTGTATCACAAAATGTACTTTAATCATCCCTTTTGAGAGTTGTAGCTTAAACTATGTATTATTTGTTTTGTTTGGAAGCATGGTGAGACCATGCAGGTCCTTCGGAGAATTGTCATTCTGTTGCATTAGCTGAGTGAGAGTTAGCAGAATTCTTTATATGCTAGGCACAGTGGTATGTTAAAGGAAAGGAGTGATTTCAGATTTACATAATTAAAACTCTGAGTTTCCTAGTGTGTAAGGGTTTGAATTGGACTTGTATCTCTCCTTTGTTGTTGTTTTTTTTTTTGTTTGTTTTTTAAATGCACCTTTCTTGGTTATATTTACAAAAATAGAAGTGTATAAGTATGGACTTTTTTCAAAAGTATTATTTACTCATTTGAATCTCATGGCTAACTTCAAATGGTTTGAAACAGATCTCCTCCGACCCATCACTATTTACCAGTGAGCAGTTTTTCTGAGCTGTAATAAGGTAAGCTCCCAATCCTGCAATTGGATCCACTAGCATGGAACCCCATTGACTTCAGTAGGACTGTGCTCAGCCCAGGGGTCTGCACTAATAGATCCAATTGCAGGATCAGGGCTAACATACATCATTGAGATGTGTACTATGGAAACTTTAAAAACAAACAAACAAAAAACCTCTAGGTCATTGAGTGTGCATGCCAAGGCTCACTTGAGTGAAACAGTTGATGATAGCAGCTCATAATGGAAATGCTGAGAGGATTTTAATCCCTCTAATTTTTTGTTATAGGCAGCAGACAAATACTGAGCTTCATCACCATGCCTGCCCTGGCAACAGAACCTACAGTCTTCTTGATTTCCCACAGAAAAAGCTTGTGACTCCCAGTTCCTTCTGAAGAATGAGCAGTGTCTGTGCCCTGGCCTTACTAACGTGGCTGTGCAGGGTCACTAACAGTACCTGCAACTCTAGTTGCTACTGTTTTGCAATTGTAACTGAAAAGGTAATGAAATTGCAAAGATTTTTTAAAAAGAGCTCCTTTAAATTGTTTACTGAAATGGTATAGAAATGCACCAACATGTCTGTTTGAGGTCCGTGTGTTCTTGCTTGTCATTTGAAATAATTGTAATCAAAAATATATTTTTAGATGTACCTGGTAGGTGATAGTCAGTGTACTGAAAGAGAGCTACACTTCCTTTCCCACTCCTGTCTTTATCCCTTCTTTGGTCTGTGGTTTCCATCTCAAGCATTAACAAAGTGCCATCTTGATACTATTAGCACTCCATTGCATATTTCATTCTACAGTGTTCTTCAGCCTCTGACTTTCTAAGGGTTGGTCTCTCATTATCAAAGTTTTGAAGAGAGCCATTTTTTTATAACTTTAAAATTGCCAACAAATGATAGAACATGTGCAGGATCTTTAACCTGAAGAAAGAGTAATTATGTTTGGTAGTGTTTTCATGTTTTATTGTTTCTTCTAAATTTGATTCCAATAACATTAAATATATACATTAACAGACCGTTTGACTTTTCTGTTTAGTCCTAACTGATTTTTTGGTTGGTTTTCTTAATTCTGCAGAAAAGTTAAATGTCTTCAGAAGATAAGGAAGCTCAGGAGGATGAGCTGCTGGCTCTAGCTAGTATTTATGATGAAGATGAATTTAAGAGGGCAGACTCTGCCCAAGGAGGAGAAACAAGAATTTGTCTGGAGTTGCCCCAAAACTTCAAAATATTTGTGAGTGGTGAGTCCAGATGTTTTGCATTATCTTGAAATTAGGTTTTATTAAAATAGTCTATATTTTCCTACACATGTTCCAAAGGTGGTTACCCAAACATTCTTCATTTTCTCTTCTTAGAACTTTGAGGTCATGAACAATTTATCACAAATTACACCTGGGATGGGTATCACTCATACCTATAACTTCACAATGTTATTCTTGCTTTAAGTATTTGCATATCATTCTTAAAGATCAAAACTAAAGAGGGTGGACTTTTACATTTCAAATATAGTAGCTTCCTAGAATGGAATTTTTAATGGTTTGTTCAAATTACTTGCTAAGGAGAATTCATCTGTAGAGTTTCAAAATACTTTTTTTTTCTAAAATATTTTAAATTAATGTTGGAATATTTTTGTGTGAATTGAGCATTCATTAGACCATCGGGGACCCTTGGAGCAAACTACGTCTTTAAGTGTTGTTTTCATGTCCATCTGGTGTGCTTTTGCATTTCTGTAGTGCCTTTCATCTGAGACTGTGTTTTGAAATATTAGTTAAAGAACACTGTCAATTTAAAAATGATACTTCTCTTTGGGGGGAAAAATTGCATACTGTTACAGGTAACACCGAGCATTACTATAACTGTCAGTTTCAAGAAAATATTATTTTGTATTTGTTCAGGTGATTTAATTTGTTTATTTGACATCATTGTGCATGTGTAGCTGGCTTCCTTGGTTCCCATATGCAATCATTCCGTTTCCCTTATTTGTATGGGTCAAACTCAGCAACACAGGTAACAAATAACAAACCCACACTTTTAAACATTTGGCAGAGGAACTTGAAATTACCTTTAACTCCGTTTTTAATTTGACTATTTTTCAAGTTAATTGTGTCCTTTTAAGCTTCCCAATCTGTGAAGTGGTTATTAACTCCATCAGAGGTGCCTCTGGTTCAGTTTACCTATTAACTGTTGTTTGCCCAAGATGGTACATTGAAACAGTGACAGATCCACAATACTGTGCTCTGTCCACTAGACACTCCCTTCTCTGGAAAGACCTCTGAAATATGAATTTGCTTTTTCTCTAAGGAAAACTGTCAATGATAAATTATCAGAATTAGAGAGGCTTGTTCCTTTTCTTGTTCTTAGAACAACAAAGTATATTTACCCTTATTATTGAGGATTTGCCTTTCCAGACTATCTGGTTTGTGATTTATCTGACAGATCATAGTACTAGCAAAGTCAATATTCACTGATTCAGCCTCCAGCACACAACTGTTTATGAAATGTTATAGCACTAAAAAGGCACATTGTTTACTTAAATTTTTAGTTTAACTGGTTTACTCAGACCTATCAAATGAAAAGAGGTTTCTTGGAAACTTTATCTTACAGTTAAACTTCATTAGGCTGCAACACCTATAATCATAGTTCTATTGATCTTTCTCTCAACTTGTATCAATCAATTGTCTTTGGTTCAGGAAGTCCCACAGAGTGTCTCCAGAACAATGGATTTGAATACACAATTTGCTTTCTGCCTCCACTTGTATTGAATTTTGAACTCCCACCAGATTACCCATCAGCCTCTTCGCCTGTGTTCACACTCAGCAGCAAGTGGCTCTCCCAGACCCAGGTTTGGTTTAAAATCTTTTTGACACTACTTGTACCTTTCAGGAACATAAACAAAATTCTTTATAATTAATACTCTAATAGTTGTAAATGCAGCAGGTGAAGGAATAGTTGGATAGAACTTTGCTTTTAACATCCAGGTTCAGTTGGAGGAAACAATTAGCATCATGAAGTGTAATACATACTTCTAATGAATTGTATAAGAAGTAGTTTTTATTGGTGCCCTTTGCCAACAGTCTTTTTCTCTTCATGCTGCAAGATTCTTAAGGATAAAGGATGGGATTTTCAAAAGTATCTTAATTACTTAGGTGCACAAGTCTCATAGAAAATGAATAGAATTTAGGCTGCTAAATTCTATTTGGGTAAAATTTAGGGTAAAATTTTTAAAAGCATTTAAGTGACTTAGGAGCCTAAGTCCCATTGACTGTCAATGAAACATAGGCTCTTAAGTGCTGAAGTCATTTTTGAAAATGTGACTGTTCCTAAGTCACTTATGGCCAGAATTTTAAAGGTACTAAAGATGCAGAGAGATGCGTAGTGGTATTTTTAGAAGTGCCTAGGTGATTAACTCCCATTGATTTCAATGGGTATTAGGCACCTAACTTGCTTTAGGCGCTTTTGTAAATCTTACTGGGTGCTTATCTGCGTCTATTGGCAGCTATTTGGAAATCTGGCCTTTAGGCACTTTTGAAAATCCCAATCATAGCGATTCGATGTCCTGTTTCATCTCTGCTTATATCCTGTGCATTATAGAGTAGGTACATGTGAATATGTATATACTGTGCTGTGCAAATACAGCCTATATCTGAAAATCTTTTGTATTGTGTGTCTTGAGACTCAGGTGCCTTCCACCATTTAAGAAGGGCAGGTATTAATGTATAATCATTCTTCTTGAAATACTTTTTTTTTTTTTTTTTTTTACTATTTAAGTGTAAGATACTGTAAAATATTTTCTTGAAGAACAAAAATTTTTAGTGAAAGAACACATAAGTGTATGTATTTTTAAAATCTCTGGAGAGAGACATAGCTCTGTCAATAGCAGCTAAAGATCTTGAGATCCAAAGGCTGATAAAGGCAATACTAGATTAAAGAGATGCTATTAGGATTGATAGCCCCAGAATTTAACCTGCCTTTTCTGATGTTAGTAAACATGTGATGCTATTAACCCAGCATTTGTGAGCAATCAAAAAATAACAATCCAGGATGCATGTGTGGATAGAGCGCAGTATTCACTGAGGACACTTCAATTTCAAACTTGCAAGAAAGAGAGTAATTGGATTATAAACATAATGTAACTTTAAAGCATTTTAAATTTGCTTATTCAAAAACACATTATCAGAACTAACGGTGTATGAGATGTATACATTTTTTTAAAAAATTACACAATCCAAAAACCTGCGTTAGGTAGTGAGATTACACAGGACAACAACCCATATCATTTCATAGGTGGAAGGATGCATCCATTATGTTTGGGTACAGTGGGTATAACACATCTGGATACTTCCAATTGAACTCTTTATTATTGCATTAGCTATTTCTAATGTTACTGTGTATTTGCAAAATAGCTGGTATTCCTTGAATAAAAATTGTCTAACATGCAGCTATATCTGTTACATTCTTTGCTGTGCAGCAGTGAGTTTATATGAAAGAAGCATGTCATCTAGATTTTTCCCCATAAATGAACTAAAATTTCAGTTGCATAGGCCTTTATTTCTTGTATGCTATTATTGTATTACAGTAGCATCTACAGGCCAGCTCCATTGTGGTAGTCAGTGTACAAATAATTCCACTGAATATTGTGATCAAAACATTGTGCCTGATCATACAGCTAATAGACTGAGCACCTAGAGTTCATTGCTGAGCAGTGGAGAATTTAGTAAGAGCAACACAAACCTTGGTATGTGGAGGGGTGTCCCTTGTTTGTAAATTATACTTTGAGTTATTAAAGTTAACATTTATTTTCCTTCTATAGCCTGCTGTATAAGAGATCAGGGAGGAAGATAGAGAATCAGTTTCTTTCCATAGATTAGACTTTTTCAGAGAAAACATCATCCAATTAACATGTCCAGTTTTTAGTCTTTGGGAAACGTGCACTCAGGTGAGGTGATCACATTTGAGTTAACTTGACTTTTACTGAAACAGCAATAATCATTGTCTGAATTAATATGCAGTAATTGTAGCATGAGCTGTTTTAATGCACGAGCAGTGATTGGTTAGTATAATTTGGAAGAGACAAACTAAAGGTTATGAATGGGAACGTGCTAATTGGCCAAGAATTCAGACTGTCTTCAAAGTGCACTGCTGCTAGTGAACTAACACTCACAACAAATAAAGCTAGTTGCAAGATAAGCAGAATACTCATATCCTAACTATGTTTAAATTACTAAGGTAATTATATAAAACTGGAATACTAAAAGTTCACTGCAAGTCAGGCAGAAGTAGAAGAGGGGGAAGTCTCTGGTACAAAGCAGATGTCTATTCCAGTACACAACATTAGAATGTGTTCAGTGTTTGATAATGAAAGCCCAAAAGGCAAATGCTGTATGAATTAGTGCAGGCATGTAATATCTATTGTATATACAGATTTTAATGTTTTAAATAACACCATTAAAGTACATCAGATGATAAAACACTTAAAGCATTATACTTAAAACCAGAGGTGAGTAGTTGGCTGAATCTTGAATTGACTTCCAAATGTGCTACTTTTAGTCCAGTCAGAATAACGAGGCTGACTTCTTTCATTAAACTCAGAACTTCAAAGTTGAGATTGTAAATATGCATCATAGTTACTTTGTTTTTGTTGTTCACTAAAAATAACTTCCTCCTGTAACCCAAAATATCTAGATCAGTATGTAGGTCTGGCAGTAATTAGAGTGTTCTTACCTATTCACTTGAAAGGAAATGAGTTCTGATTATGCTACAGGTGGCTTTTAATTTATAAGTTTAAATGTGACTGCAAAGCTGGTGGGAAATTAGGTGTCCATTTTTTCTGCCTTATGATTTATGAAGAAGGCAAGATATTATTCAAAATTAGTTTTTCCTGTATGTGTTTTACTTTTGAAATTGAGGCCTTGTCCTACCCCATCTTTCCTGGAAGATTCTGTGGACCAATGGAAAATTTGGATATCAGATTATCAAGCAAGTGAAAACTGATTTAAGAAGGGGAGTGATTTTAACTGACTGTTTAAAACTTCTGTTCTGTGTACGTATTTAGTTCAGACATGCAGGGAGCAATTGGAAGGAAAAGTATATTTAAGATTGAGCACCCTGACACCTAAGGACTCAAAAAAACAAACAGAAATCCTGCCCAATGTATAGTTGAGTCCTCAATTAAAAATAGGGAAGACAAGACCTGACATTTTGATATTTCTGAGGGAAAATCCAGCAGGAGAGAGACTTGAAAACAAACTATTCAGGCTTTCTTTAAACATAAAAAGGCCGGGCACCAGACATATTTTAAAAATATTTTAGCTAGGTCACCTTGAAGCAAATGTTATTTAATCTGTACAGTAAAGCATATAGAACTGTTATCTAAGTTACTTATCACATCATATGATTTTTATTTCTAAATCTACATTTCTTAACAATTACTTGCAATACTTTCTAATATTTTGTAATGCAGTTGAGTTTTTCTGTATAGCGTAAGGTGTAGACTGAGGATTTATGCTTTGGAGGTTAGCAAGTGATCAGGTGAGGATGTAAAGTGATGCTCTCGTATTATTTCCCAGTGAGTACAAACAACAAAGACCTTGTTAAACTAAATTAGTTCATGGCCTAAATTTGAAATCTGAAGCTACCATATTAGAGGGAAATTGTTCTAAGCTGAGTCAGGAGTTGCTGGAAGATGGAGCTATTCTTTTTGGATTCTAAGCTCAAACTTTTCTTTTCTAGCTTACTGCACTTTGCAAGCACTTAGACAACTTGTGGGAAGAGAACCGAGGCTGTGTGGTCTTGTTTGCCTGGATGCAGTTTCTTAAGGAAGAAACACTAGCTTACCTGAACATCACCTCCCCTTATGAACTAAAAATGTGCCATCAAGAAAATGGGCAGAGCAGGACATCTCTGTTTCCTCTGAACTCTGAGCTGGATGGTTGTGGCGCAGCAGGTGCTGCAACAGCACAAGAAGAAATCCTTGATGAAAGAGCTGTACAGGATGTGGAGTCTCTGTCAAGTCTGATAAGGGAAATCTTGGATTTTGATCAGGCTCAGCAGAAAAAATGCTTTAACAGTAAGATGTTCTTGTGCAGCATCTGCTTTTCTGAGAAGCTGGGTAGTGAATGTATGTACTTCATGGAGTGCAGGCATATATACTGCAAATCCTGTTTAAAGGACTACTTCGAAATTCAGATCAGGGATGGTCAGGTCCACTGCCTCAGCTGTCCAGAACCAAAGTGTTCTTCTGTTGCTACTCCTGGCCAGGTAATAGCAGAAGTATATAATCAATGCATGCACACCTCTAGCTTACTAATAAAGCTGAATTGTATATAATTGATTTTTGCTCAAACCATAGTTAGTAATTAAAGCACAGAGTTTTTTCATGCTACCCAGAGGCCACTTACATACTCCTGAGTTAAAATTTTTTGCCCACTATTAGTTTCAGATGTCTTGGACACTGATTTGAATTAATATGATCCCACTTACTGTGCTAATTGTTTTCACTATGGGACTCTAAACTGTCAGTGCCAAGGATTTGAATTGCTAGTGAATCTGTTCTTCAGAATATTTAAGATGACCATTCAAAGAAGCTGCAGATTTAATTAGAGTATCATCAATAGTTTGTATACTTTCTGTCTGATTATTGCAGTAATCTCCTGATCAGAATGAGAGTCATGTTTAAAATGTGCTAAAGCAAATTCAAACTAGTTGTTGGTACTCGTGTCCTAAAAAAGTTTTTTCTACCAGAGCTAATAGATTGTACATCTGAATCCAGCAAATATAATGTTGTTTGATCTTTGTTTAGGTTAAGGAACTGGTTGGAGAGGAGTTGTTTGCACGTTATGACCGCCTACTTCTGCAGTCCAGCTTGGACTTGATGGCAGACGTGGTATATTGTCCTCGTCCATGCTGTCAGACTCCAGTGATGCAAGAGCCAGGTTGCACCATGGGCATATGTTCCAGTTGCAACTATGCCTTCTGTACCCTCTGTAAAATGACTTATCATGGAGTCTCTCCATGTAAAGTCACTGCAGGTGAGTTGCACTGTTTTGAAAATGGAACACAAAGTGAATTGCAGCTTTCATTGTAGAATAGAGTGACATTAAGTAGATACTCAGAAACATTTCTACTTCTGTATCTGCTATAGTAAGGGGTAAGTGAGTTGACACCTCCGTCTGTGTGGTGGGACTCTCTGTGTAATGAGGATGAGAGGTTAAATGTAGTTGACGAGCTGGCCTCTGCCCTGAAGAGTTTACAGTTGAATGTCTAGACATGCTGCAACAAGTTAGATGAACAAATGACACAGTTAAGAAGGACAATGGTTATGGCACTGTAGTTGCTCACTATACCCATTTGTATATCTTGAGGTTTTTAAAAACAAAATGGTCATTGATAACTTAGAGGGAAATATGATACACAGGGTACATTCCGGTTTCCCACAGTGGCTGGTAGCAGACGCTTGAGGGTAGGTGCAAGAAACCCTAAAGTGGACATTTATGGAATAACATGTCCACAGGAAGTTTCTTCCAGCCTTTGAGGAGTTTACCCATATGCCATGAAGCATGAGGGTTTATATTCCAGACATTTTAAAATCCATACTAATGTAACTCAAGATATTAGCTATATAAATGTCCATTCCTTTTTTTTAATCTTGTTGAGCATTTGGCCTTGATGTCTTGTGATAGAGTTCCACTAAATGTATGGTGTTAGCAAAAAATATTTCCTTGCATCAATTTTTAATATGCTACCTATTTCAATTTTGACAGTCCTTATTACAAGAGAGGGTAAATACAAGTGTCTAATCTACCTTCTTTCTACTGTTCATTCTGTATACCTTTATCGTGTACACTCTTATGTCTCCCCTCTGAACTAAACAATCCTAATCTTTTCAGTCTCATGTCATATGATTTTTTCCCCCCATGCCTGTAATTGTTTTGGTCACAAACCTTTTATTTCCACTTTAAGTTTTTTGAGGTAGGGTGACTAGAACACAGCATTCCCAGCGAAGGTGATTCATATGATGGAATTGCAATATTTTCAATATAAACTTTCATTCTGTTCCTCATGGATCCTACCATTTTGTTGCTTTTTTAACTGCAGCTGCATATTGAGCAGATATTTATGAAATAGTACAAGGAACATCTTGTTTGAGAATCTCAAACATAACATGTTTTTTAAAAAAGTATAAAGTACTTGTCCCTGGTGTGTTCTGTTTTGTTGGTCCTGGAGTTTCCACAGCTGAGAGGTGGTAGATTATACTAGTATCAGCAGCTGGGTAGAACTTCCGGGTGGCTGTTGCTGCCTCATTCTCCTATCAGAGTTATTGGAATCCTCTTGACCCTTGCAATCTTTGGAATCTCCTGAATTATGTTTACAATGAGTGTGACTTCCATATGCAGTGCGGTATGTAAGGCTAATGTGTTTTTCTGTGTCTTTATTTCACTCCTTAGAAAAGCTAATGGATTTGCGTAATGAGTACCAAGAAGCAGATGAGGCCACTAAAATATTTTTGGAGCAGCGCTATGGCAAAAGAGTGATTCAGAAAGCCCTCGAGGAGATGGAAAGTAAAGAGTGGCTAGAAAAGAACTCAAAGGCCTGCCCTTGTTGTGGCACTCCTATAGAGGTGAGTGTATTGGGCCAAACTTGGAGAATCACATTTGTTCTTAATTGTTACTGTCCTATGTTGCTAATGTGATTCACTATGCGGACCAGTGCCAGGGAATTAGGACTTTCATTTGTAGGGTCCATATGATTCCATTTGTGCCTCATCCCTGCTGCTGTGTATTACATTTAATAAAAAGTAGGTATTTTCAGTTTTTAAAGGTATTCATCAGTAGTTCCCCAGGTGCTGGGTAATTGCCAGCAAACAGTTCAGGAAAAAGTGAGGTTTCCAGTGTGTTTAGTAATGCAGCCAAATAAAGCTTCTGTGACACACAAGCTACTGGTTCACAAACAGGGAAAGACATTCACCAATATTGTAGACTTACACTTGTAATAGAGCTTGTCCTCACTTCTGCAGCCAGCAGAAGCAGTTGGCATTACAGTAAGAAGAAACTCCTCCTGTGGGTACACATCTCCTGAAACCAGACTGAAGTGAGGACATGCAACAGACCTCACAAGGATACTAGATTTTATGGTCCATTTTCTGTTTTGGTTGAATCAGGCTCCCTGTACCACAAGGCAGGTAGTGTTCCGCAGACACCAGGGAGATTCTCTTGCTACCAAATATTCTGTAAACTAGGCAAAAGTGTACTGAGCTGGGAGACAAAAGACCATAATTTCAAACCTCACCTCTACTGATTGCTGTTAAAATCTGAAATGAATGGAAATACTATTATTGACCATGGCCTTGTATCCCAACCCTAGAAGGCAGTCAAGTATTCATCTCCCATTGTGCAAATAAATGAACAGATTATCCAAAGTCACTTCAAGGAGAATTGGGAAGAAAACAGAGGTCTGTAATATAGCAGAATCAAGTTTTAGCCACTATGCAACACTGCCTTTCAGGCTAAATATGCCAAAACTAGGTATTTTGATTATCCTATCTAACCAGTACGTGCCAGTCCCTTTCCAGAGTCAGAGATAGAACCCAGAAATCCTGATGTAGTAGTATACTGCTGTCTAACAAATAGCTATGTAACTGTCTGGCATAATTGTCTTAGGTAACTTAGGTCCCCCCTTTAGTGGCTAGTCCAAGTGGAGGATAATTACTCCTATAATTCAAGTAGGCAGAGATCTGAGCTGGGGATCTGAAGATCCAGCGCTCAGGCCCAGCTGGTGACCTTATTGTTGAATGAAATAACTGGTGATGAAAAGTTATTTCTTTTGAATAAAATTGTTCGTTTATTCAGACAGTGGGTAAACAGCCTATAAAAAATCTTTTATAGTTAACATTTTTGTAGTCTGTCAAAGATGGTGTGACATGTAGTAAAATACTGTACGGATGTTCCATTTCTGAAAATACACATTTCTATCGTTTGTCGCATACTGATTGCTGATGTTGCACAAAGGCAGGTTTGAAGGCTTAGAAGTGACATGAGATATGGTTGATTCTTACTGCTATTCCCTGTTTGTTCCCCCACCAGAAACTAGATGGTTGTAACAAGATGACATGCACTGGCTGCAGGCAGTACTTCTGCTGGCTTTGTATGGGTTCTCTGTCTAGGGTGAACCCATATAGGCACTTCAATGATGCATCCTCCCCATGCTTTAACCGGTACGTATTCACGATATATGCCCTCAAACACAATACAAGCACCATATGTATAGCATTTTTCTTGCAAGCCCCTCCTCTCCCATTATTTTTTCACTTAATTATATAGCTAGTTACAAAGTTAAAATACAAATGTAGGCAAAAGAATAAAATGTTTTCAGATATGATTTGAAATATGGTATGCCTTTGAGGGATTTTTTCCCCCTGTTGTTGGAACAGTTCATTTTCATGTATAGGTGCTCAGATATCACAGTGGTGAGTCTGGTATAAATATGTAGGAAGGCAGCTCCAAAGGAATTGCAGAACTGGAGGCTAACGCCATCAGCATTGGGATTGTGAGGAAGAATAGAGGAGATCATTGCTACTTGGGTAGATGGTAGGGGAAGTGGATGAGAGGTATAATAGCATGAAAGCTTGGTTCACTGACTTGCATTGTGTGTCTTGGAATGTTTTGCTAATCAAGCAGGATCGAAGAATTCTTTACAATTATATTCCATTCTAGATCTTTCTGTGCATGTATAATGTACCCCTCACTGTGGTATGTAGGTGTCATATCAAATGAATACTAAGACCACATTTTTCATCCCTCCATTGCTTATTCTGCTTTCTTAAATGGATGTGTTCCGTAATATTTATCTCCATAGGAAATGTTGCTGGTCATTGTGCAGCCATTTTTGAAGTAAATGCTGTGCAAAGAGGAGTGTCATGCATTATGCTGTAAAGGCAACAAGACATGGACTCTTCCTAACCTCTGGGGGTAGGAACTTCCCAGCAACAGGGCGTTGGCTGTAGCTCTGGGCTTCATCAGCCTCAACAAAACCTTTGATCATAGCAGGTTTTAGCAAAGGAAACCAATGTCTTATTGTAGCCAGGCTTCCAACCATTGAGGGCTTTAAAGATTAGCACTAGGACGTTGAGTCTCTTATATTAGACATTGTATTGATGCTTCCATGGGAGGGAATAGGAGTCAGGACTTCTTCTGAGTTCTATTCCTTGTCCTCGAATAAATGGAAGTCAGTAGCAAAAGTCCGCTACTTTCTGTGCCTCAATTTGCCTGCTTGTAAAATGGGGAAAGGATCTATGTTCAGAGAATTGTTCATGACTGGACTTTCTGGCCTATGCTGATTGGCTGTTTGCTCCAACCCTCCCTCTTCCTCCCCCACACTCTTCTCCTCTCCTCTCTTCAGTTTCACTCCACAACTACCCTTCTCTCCTTCCCTGCCCCACCCCTCTTACCCACCTTCCCTTCAAAGTTCTGTCTCCCTTCTCTTTTCTTTCCATTTAGCTTATTCCCTCCTAATTTAAACCCACACCCCCAAAAATAGATTAATCATTGAACTAATTTGATGTGTTTGCTGCATCACATTTTTCACTCTGCTTGTGTGTTACACCCCGTTCTCCGATCCTTGTCTACTTAGATTGTAAACTCTTCAGGACAAGGTACTCTCTACTACTGTTTGGACAGTGCCTAGCACAATGGGGCTCTCTTCCAGTTTGGTCTTAGGCACTACCATAATAAAAATGATTAATAATAATACTCTCTGGGATCTTTAGAGGCTTAATTATCCATATCATTTATTTTTATTACCATAGTGCCTAGGAGCCCTAGTCATGGACCAGGACACCATTGTGCTAGGCACTGTTGTTTGAGTCAACTTTGGGCTGTTGCAATGCATGCATTTCAATGAAATGACAAAAATAAAGAAGCTGCAAAGTTCAAATCATAGTTTCAAATTCAAGTTGCTGTTCAGTGATTCCTAATACAGATTCTTGCCTGTCTCACAGGTTGTTTCAAGCTATGAATGTTGATGGTGACTTCTGGGATGCTGAAGATGAAGACTAGTTATGTTCTGTATCACCTAAAGCTGAAGAAACCAGAAATGAATCTTTTCTGCTTATGTCAAGTTTGTTTGCTTTCATATGATGAGTGGTAACACTTCACACTGCAGGCTGCTCACACAACCATTTGGATGGTATTGCCACAAACAGAAGAGACCATTTCCCTCCTCTTCTAATGGTTTAGGTCCCTCATGTACATGTCCAGTACTAAATAGAGGGAACAAACTGTCATCCGAAGGCTTAAAAAATAGTTGAGAAAACTCTAAATACCATAATGTGCCCCTTTTTCTGAAACACGTCCTAGAAATTTCTGTTTGGGAATTTCTCCAGGAAGTTTGGCCTTGCAAGGATCTCTGGATTCCATCCTGCATACTTTGCAGTAATCTTTCCTATCGCTGAGGTGGGCTAGATGTGCTCTCCCTGGAGCCCTTTGGTAAGCTTCTTGTGTCCATTGCAGGAAGACTCATTAAACATAGCATAAGAATTTCTCCCCTCTCTCAGAGACTGAGCCAGTTGCTTTCATAGCATTTCCTGACCTGGATCCAAACAGATTTTTCTGTGGTGGCTCACTGCTCTAACCCTGACACACTTCACTGGGGTGGTAGAGGTTTATAAATTGCAGAATTTTTGCCCCCCATTCCTTCTCCTCCTGTCCTTCCACCACCACAGAGTAGATCTAATGCCTGGGTCCTGTGTAGACAATTACTGACAAACATTTCCTGTTTTCATAACTCTCACTTTTTTTGATTCAGTTTCAGTAATTAATTTCCATGTTGCTATCATATCTTAACAGGGAAGGAATTTATATGGTCTGGTGATTATTTTCATAATGATGGATATTAAAACAGTCTGTGTGCCCAATCTGTAAAATTCTGTGCAGTGTTTCTTGACTCAGATATTAATGAGGTGCTTAAATTAAAAAAAAAAAAAAAGCGACCTGAGACACCGAACTGAAATTTTACAGGTACACAGTCAATTGTGACTTGAATCCCCTAACTGCATATTTTTCCTTCCCAATTTCTAGTTATTAAAATTTGTGAAATTAAGTCCTTTGGCCAAAGACCTCTAGATAAATGGCCGGGACTAATGTGCGGCCTTTCATCTGAACTAGCTCACTCATTCACGCTGTCGTCATACTTCAAAATAAGTTATTGGAAAAACAAATCTCCCTCCCTGTAGTTTTACAAACAGTCTCAAATATGAGAACAGTGCTTGGATTACATTTTTAGAAATACTTTTCATCTATAAGATGGGCTAGAAAACAGCTGCTTTGACTTTTTAATGAGAAATATACCTTGTTCAAAATAAGACAGCAGGGCCTGAATGGCTCAGGAGCTAGGTAATGATACAGAAAGTCAAGGTCAACTCTTGATATGCTGCTTTGGTTGTTAGTAAATAAATCTTTACTCAGATGTCTGTTTAGCTGAATTGAGTAAATAGTTTTAGGCCATTTCTGGAAGGGACAAAGATTCCTGTTACACAACTCACTATCATGCATGGTAGCCTGAGAGAGATCAAAGATAGAATATGCATGGAGACAGATTCCCCTTGCCTGGAATTGGTCCACCTTAATCTTGGTTGAGGCGGGTAGGGGAAGCTTGACTACTCCTGTGTGTGGATTGTTTAATTTGCATTCCAGCACCTTTCACATGCACTAACTTCACCTTTTTAAAAGTAAACTCAATTGTCTTCACAGTTGTGTCCATTATGGGATGTATATCAGCGCATAGAAAGTCACTCTATGGAATATATTATTATTCTGCTTCTGGGCAGCAACTGTGATGATCACTTCAGCTGGTAAATTAGCTTAGCTGTTTGTAGTAATCATGTATATTAAAATGGTAGTGTCTACCCCTGGTGCATACCATGCAAAGTGTTTGCTAGCTCTGTATTCTTTTGCTCTAACTGTTTAAATACAATGATCAAGAATTCAAACCCTAAAGTTAATTCAGGTGGAGGTTTCCTATTTAAGCACTGTTTCTGGAATGTGCTTGTTTACAATTCAGAATGTTTTTTTAAAAACTCATCCTGTGGCATATCAAGTATTTGCAGGGAAGGATTATGCATATAGACTGGATAAAGTGTCTGCCTCCTAATCTCTCTCAATCTAACTTTTAGTTTGCAAAGCATTATTTGCAGAAATAGCTATGAGATGTTATGCAGTAAAGAGGCTGGTAAGTTTTTATCCTTTAAAATAATGTTTTAATGGTTCAAACGAGCCTTGTTCCCTCAGTTTTGTAAAAAGGATGTAAATCTATATTACCACGATGAATGTAAGATGGAGATGAATAAATGTTAATTTAAAAATGTCGATTATTTGCTCTTTTTAACTGTAGAACATGCATCTAGGCTCAGTGCTTTTGCTGCTGATTTCACATCCTTGACATTAACTTTCCATTTCCTTCTGTGGACAATTTGTGATGCTCAATACTGTAGTATTTGGTACAGCCTGACAAGCAGACAGCTAAAAGCCAAGTTTTGGCCTTAGGTATGCCTGTAAAGATTGACAAGTTATGGAAGCTGGAATAGTTCTAGCTACTTAACAGTATCTTACTCATAGCTGTTAGAGGGCCCAAGTTATGGTTCAAGCAAAATACTTAATTTTTCTGCAGCAGCTCTGTAAACTTTTCTAGCAGGAGCATATCTATTTACTGTGTATGGCCTGCTTTAAAAATGGGCCTCCAGTTTTTCTGGTGCAATTTCACACAAATTTAGGATGAAGGCAGAATTCTTGCAACAATGGAAGCTAGCTTGAAGGAGGTGGCTCTGGAATTGAGTAAACATGTTTTCCTGCCTATTTTTACAAGTTGCTTTTTAAATCCAGAGGTGGTAATAGACAAAATGTATAGAAAGCCAAGATTTGCATCACTTTTTAGGTTCCGCTATATAGTGAGCAATGTATTCTGGTTGTTTTGTCTCCGTTTAAAAAAAAGTTAACCAAGCATTTAGCATAACATTTTTCAAGAGCATTGAAGTCCTATGGACATGCAGTGAGTCCTAAGTAACTTCGCTACTCTTGAAATGTTTACCTCCAGTTCTACTTCCATCTCTTCCTCTTTCCACAGGAGCCCTTTTCAGTGGGCAGTGACAATCCTTACCATCAAGCTTTACCCGCCAACGATCTTTCTGATACACCAGCATCTCTTTCCCCTACAATTATTTTTGTCTGGCCTTGCAGGATGTTTTAATTCCTAATAAAACTTTGAGAGTTAATGGGTAAAGACAGTCAACATGACTCAGTTTATTTGGATTAAAAAATACTGCATTTAATGTAGAAAGTTATATTATGAATAGTTTGTAGGATTTCCATGTAAACAAATACATATTCCCCCACTTAAACAGCACCAGTGACTTACACTTCAGTAGTTTGATGTAAGCCCTTTTGGTAGTAGCATGGTCTATAGCAGTAGAGGATTTCATTAACCACCTAAATCCAATTTGTGATGAAATATATGGGCTAAGTTCATGGACAGCTGAATCATGACAGGTCTCCCTGCATGTACCACCATGATTTATGAGGAAAGGCAAGAGGGGAACGGGCTAGAAGATTTGGGGGAGGGCAGTCGGCCCTACAGTGCTACAACTAACAGAACACTTAACGGCATTGGGGGGGGAGGGGACTAAATCCACACAAATATTTAGACTTGATTGTAATGACAGTACCTTAGTCTTGACATACAGTGGCATTCACATAATGTTTGAATTTTTAGAATTCTGACCATGAAGTGAAATAGTAGCCAGAGTTACACAGATGGATAAGGAACAATTGCTGTTTAACCATTTGGTGGCAGCTATTTCATTAAGCTGAGAACACTGAAGAGCCAGGGTAGGTGCAGCGTTTGATTTTGCTGAAGTGGAGGGTGCATAGCATATATACATCAATGAACACTGAAGTTAGTAGCATCTCCTCAAGAAAGCCCCAAAACTAAAATAGTACAAATTAATGCAGGGGAGCTTTGAGGAAGTTTATTTAATGGCTAACTCGAGTTAGTGCTAGTACTTCAATTTCATGATGCTAGTGCAGTTGAGATTAATAAGTGAAGGGGGGCAGAAGAGAGAGAAACCTAAATATGTGTGGGTAATACATTCTACAATTACCCATTTGATTTTACTTTCTTTCATATTCCTCACCTTTGAGTTGAGGGATATCTATTTCCTGTTCTCATTTACTTGCTTTATACATTACACACCTCATTTCAATTGGCTTCACCACTAGCGAGTGAGTAGTTTCGAGGTTGCTAGAACATAGTACATAAGGTCTCATCCTCATCTAATTTATTAAACCCACTGTACTCAACATTCATCTCTTTTAAAAGATGGAGACAATAAATGAGCACATCTCTGCTGATTTATGAACAAGAAGAATTGGAGAGGAGGAATCCCTACACGTGCTGATTTCCAAGAGAAGAGCCTGCTTAGCATCCTACCAGCCCCCAAGAAACTAGTCACTGTACGGCTTCTTAGACTGTCTTCTTTCTGCTCCTGTTTCCTTCATACTGTATAAGGGTTCCACAAGCTTGTTATGAACAAGCATTAAACCTGGTGCAGGGGGGAAAAGGAAAGGTTAAGTATAGGGAGTAAGTGCAATAAATGGAGGACTTTTGCTTTTAGTTATGGCCACTAGTAATATCCTTACGTTTCCACCTTCCCACACAACCCTCTTAAAGTATTTTTCCACCCCATTGCTGTAAGCTTGATATTAGAGGGAGTGTCAGCATAATTAATTTTAAAAACTCCTTAGTCATTTACCACCACTACAGACTAACAATTTTTTAAATCTACTTTACATTCCATTATGTACAGAAAGAGGGACATACTTCACTCAGCTTGGAGAATTAAGCTAGCCTCACTCTTCATTTATGGCTTCTAAGCAATAGCCGTTTCTAGTTTTAAGTTACTAACTCAACATAGGGTTAGTAACACTATAGTGGAACATTTAAATGTTACCCTGAATAGATTTCTAGTCAGTGGAGATTTTGTATTCTTGTTTTTTTTTTTTAAAAAACCTTTAGGGTTGAGAGTTATTTGACAGCACTTCCTTCAAACACAATTTTTCTGACAGGAAAGATTTGCTAAATTAAATGGTAGCCCTTAAAGCAGAGGTGGGCAAACTACAGCCTGCGGGCCACATCTGGCCCGGCCCCTAAGCTCCCATCCAGGGAGGCTAGCCCCCTGCTGTCCCGTCGTAACGCCACCATGCGGGCAGCGCGGCTGGCTCCAGACGGGCGGCAGGGCTGCGAGCTTCTGCTGCTGAGCAGCATGGTAAGGGGGTGGGGAGGAGGGTGGGGGTGACAGGGGGGCTGTTGGATGGGGTGGAGGTTCTGGGGGGGGGCAGTCGGGACAGGGAGCAGGATGGGTCGGGAGTTCTGAGGTGGGTCGGGGCGAGAAGTGGGAGGGGGCCAGGCTGTTTGGGGAGGCACAGCCTTCCCCTACCCAGTCCTCCATACAGTTTTGCAACCCCAATGTGGCCCTCAGGCCAAAAAGTTTGCCCACCCCTGCCTTAGGTATATCTCCATTTTTTTTTCCTATACTTTATCTCATAAAACTGGAAGGGACCCTGAAAGGTCATCGAGTCCAGCCCCCTGCCTTCACTAGCAGGACCAAGTACTGATTTTGCCCCAGATCCTTAAGTGGCCCCCTCAAGGATTGAACTCGCAACCCTGGGTTTAGCAGGCCAATGCTCAAACCACTGAGCTATCCCCCCCAGCTAACTGGAAAAGTGGCCTGATCTGGCCAAATACTTACCTTTAAAGTATTTCACTGTTTTAACTTTGAGTTCTAGGGTGGCATCCTCATCACACACAAAGACAGTGCTGGGATGCTGCTGAAAGGCAGACACTGTCCACATGTGGTTCACCCCTTCCTCAATGGCTTTGTACAAAGCAAACGCTTTATGGGCTCCTGTGATTAGAATCATAACCTGAATTAAAAAACAAAACAAAAAACACAGGAATAACATTGTTAGGTTTTGTGATGTACGTTTAAAGGGAACACACCCAAGTGTGATTTGAAGCAGTAGATGAGTAAGTCATCCAAAGAAGAAAACTATTTTAGTCCTCCCCAGCAGTGTTTCACTTCATTGACTGGGTACTGTTCACTTTGGCTGTATTGTTTTAGGTAGTAAAATTATAGCTTGTCTGGCCATTTTAAAGTTTATCCACTTGTTACTGTGAGCTCTCCCTTTAGTGTTTATGCAAAAGTAGACTAGAGCACTTTAGACAGCTAGGAGGTGGTGATTAATGGTTATGAACTACAGGTGTAAAAATAAATTCAACCACATACCACCTTGTGACTCTCACAATTTGCTGGTATACCTCTGAGTAAGTCAGTGGTTCTCACATTTACCTTGTGAGATTGTCCCCTGGAAACCTCCCTTACCCAGCCCCCCAGGCTAAATACAACTGTATTGCATAGTTACATGAAAAATGTTAAAGTAGCATAATAGAAGCCACATGAATAAGCTCATTTTGATGTAATGCATATGACTGTTTGGTAAGCCAACCCTTCTTTTCTTCTCCCTGCAGATATGGCTTTACTTTTATTAGGACAAAATCTCAGCCATCATGCTGCATTTATAATATAAGCCCTTCAATTTGTGTCTAATTTGATCATGGCTAATTTGATCTTTGCAATCAAAGCCCCAGGGGAAAAAAGCTATGAAGTAGTTGTGCAGGGTTCAAGAAGGTAGCTGGGTTGTTTGTTTAGTTGAGCAAACTACGCTTCTGGAAGCCCAGTTATAATGCCTGGGGCTGGGCTGCAGAAAGTACCACTGCTTGAAGACTAGACAACTGTTTGATGCTCCATGAAGCACGATATTAAGTCACTGTATTTTAATTCTAACCTCTCTAGCATCCATGACTGTGCCTACTCCAACTGTGAGAGCCATTGTGGGGACTTTGGAGAGGTCGCCATCAAAGAATCTAGCATTAGCCAATATGGTGTCCATAGCCAATGTCTTCACTCTAGTTCTGGACACCAGACTTGAGCCGGGCTCGTTGAAGGCAATATGACCATCTGGGCCAATACCTGTGTTGGAGACAGTTTAAGAACTGTGTCACTACCTTAACACATCATAGGAAGCAAAGCCAACATCATTCTTACTGTAAGGATGCTATAGGCTCCTAAGAATAGCTACAGAACAGGTGAAGCACATTACTTTCATACAAGAACTTGCAGCTTTGCTCAAGCTCCAAGATCCTGCTTCCCTTGAAGTGAATGGCAAATTTCCCACTGAAGTCAGTAAGAGCAGAGACACTGTTCCTTTGCATTTTGGGACGCAATAACTAAAGTAACTTGGATGTTAGCACCCAAAAGCATCAGGTTAGACGATACCACTGTCTCAGAGGGGTTATAGCGGATTACAGCAGTTACCTGGTAGAACTTGCTATTGTAAAGGTTGCAACACAGTTTTGGTTAGCACACCTTCCCTTCCCCCCCCCCCCCCCAATTTTTACTACTTTTCTAAAGAATTCACCTATTGAAAATTTCAGTCCAAATCTAGATCTTAGATGAAATGGCAATTTAAAACAAATCAATAAATTTGAACATCTTTAGCTATTTGACTTCTGTGGAAAAAAGTTACACTCCTTCCCCCTTCTGGCCAAATATACCTCAAAAATGGCTGAACTTTAAAATTAAGCATGTAAAGAGCACTCACTAAGGATGTCATCCACTGCCAAGTGGATCAAAACCACTCTGCCATCATCCCCTACCCTTGCAGCCTGAGACTTTGGAGCCAGTCTATGCTTCACATTTTGAGACCTATCTACTTGAGCAGGAGGCACATTCCACTGACCTAGTATGGCCGTAAGGCTTGACCAGGGATGGAATAGCTACTAGGACAACCTGAACATCTCATTGAGACAGAAAAAAAACCCCAAACACACATACACCACAAATGAGTCACCTATGCATAGCATTTGACCCCATCAATGCCATAGAAGGGAATGGATAGAGGCGACACTTAACAGACAGATGCGCATACACTAATTGGAAATGGGATGCACATGTGGCTTTACTGACTGCAAATCTAATAAGTGGCTCAAAAACAAAACAAAACAAAAAAGGAATTCCCCAAAGTTAGCTAGAATTATGGCAAAAACAAGGCTGTGTTCTCTCCGAGTCTGTTATTCCTTCAGATTTTCACCTCCAACAAAGAGTTCGATTCCACCAGCTGCTTTGATTTTCCCCTCAAAAGCATCACACTCCGCCTGTAGGTCAGCTGCATTTCCATCCAGAATATGGGTGTTTTCTGGAGAGATGTCAATGTGCTTGAAAAAGTTATTCCACATGAAGGAGTGATAACTTTCCAGGTGATCCCTTGGGAGACCTGTTGACCAGGAATATTTATTATTTCATGTTTATATTACAGTCACACCTGCAGACCCCTTCAGGACACAGGACCCACTGTGCTGGACATTGTACAAACACAATCCCTGCTTCAAATGCTTACAATCCAAGGCCCCATTGACTTTCACACACTGATTGCTACAGCTTTCAGGACTGAGGCCTCAAATGACAAGTAGGGGCAAGAGAGAGGGATACAATACTCTATATAAAAACTTTTACATATATTTGCATAGACATCAGGGGTTTTGATTACAAATCAATGCCAGTATCCCCATCTGCCCTTCAAGCTGGGCTTCCTTAACTTCCATGAGTTTAAAAAATAGTCACAATAGCTCCAGTAAGATCACAGTGTTACGGAGAGGCAGATCATCCTAGTTATATGGATAAGGTGCATTAATATTATGGAGCAGGTTCTCCAAAAGAGCAGATACACAGCAGGTCTAATTTTTCTGGTCTTTACAACATTCTGCAGAATTATTGTTAGTCCAAGCTTGTTAACACTATGCCAAAACCAGAGAAGCCATTTTAGTCTGATTCAATCAGGGAATTCTTCCAAGAACTCCCTGATTGTTATAGAGTCATCCTTTATAGAACTGTCTAACCCTAACCCGAAGCTCTCAGACTATGATTATTCACAGAAAAAATCTGTCCACTCAAATCAGGAAGAGAATGCAATAGCATTAGGGCCAAAGAGCAAACTTACACACATATTAAGCATGTATGTTTGGTACCTTGATAACCAGAGGATTTGTTCACTTTTCTCTCTGAACCAGCTCTGAGAAGGGAATATTACATCACAACTTTACAAACAAGGCAGTCCTAATCTAACATAATAGGACCACATATCAGTAAGTCTAAAGTGCAGTCTTGCTGGAACACTGCCTGTCTCGGTTATTAATTACAGACAGGGCTGCAGCATTCCGTCCAAACCAGCCAAGTAGCAGTTTCCCTGATTAGAAGAAAGCTGGGCTAAAATGGGAACTTCAGAGATGTTACATACAATCTACTAACAGCATCTTCAGTGGGACTTCTTTAATTATATACTCAGGTAGTATATCACTCAGCTTTTAAGGGAGTTATAGCTAATGTGATTTCTCTAATTGGAGGGAAAAGTTGCAGCTTGTTAATTTGTATTACACAGCATTCCAAACTCCTCTCTTTCTCCTCTCCATCTGGTTTTGGGATCATTTTACCTTGGGTTCTATACAAAGTGATTTTGAATTAACAAATGTCTGATTTCATTTGATTTTACTCACCAGAATAAATAAAGTTTGGGGCCAAAAAAGAAAAAAAGCTTGATTGTGTCCTTACCACAACATTTCATGAAATAAGATGACTCACCTACATATTCATCCATATTAAAGGTTTTCACATATTTGAAGGACAAGTCTCCATTCTTGTAATACTCAATCAACTTTTTGTAACATCCTAAAGGAGTGCTTCCTAAGAGAGATACAGGGAAAAATTTAAAAATAGTTAGTGGAATTAGTGTATGCACAGCACTGTGAAACACTGAGCTGCGTAAGAGCTATACATCATTAATTCAATTATTCAAAGTGTTTTATGTTACTGAAAGACCTAACTATTTAATTACAAAATATTGGCTCACACATATAGAAAGCCATCTCAGCAAATTCAGTTCTGGTGCCAGCTCAAAATCCTACTCAGAGCAGAACCTCACTAATGACTGGGAGACATTGAAAATGACTAAGTATAGCAAATAACAACCACTATCACATTGTCTCTTTGGGCCTCAGCTTCCCTATGTGTAAAATAGAGACAGCATTCATCTACCTTACAAAGCAGGGAGTTGTGAGACAGGCAATGTCTGAACACAGCTGCTTTGAAGATGTTTAGCACTAAATATTATAAAACAAAAATAAAAGCAGCCATGTGTACCAAACAATGGTTTTACCAAAACATCACATAAGTAGCCTGGGTGAGACCAAACTAGCTCCTACATTGTGTGGTGGGAGGGGCAGCCCAGTGGGTTGCACTTCTGATTCTGCCTCCCCAAAAACAAGAATGTGGTTGGATCACAACCCTAATATTAAAAAAAAATAATATGGAAACAAATCTACATCAACTTTCAGCTTCAATAGTATAGAGTCCAGCTCCTGTTGCTCCAAGATTACAGACCCTTACTACTTGAACTAAAGGAGAATCTCCATGATTAGCCATAAAGGGGCTATGACACACAGTTGAGCAGTTCCAATTCTGCCCAGTTGTAATAATCCAGCTGAGTGTGTGCTACGCTACCCTCAACTGGACAGAATCAGAACTGCTCAACTGTGTGTCAGCCCTGTATAGCTAATATTGGAGATTCTCTTTTAATACAAGTAATAAGGGACTAATCTTGTAAGTAGAGGAATGCTTTCTCTATTTTACACATTGGGGAAGCGCACAGTTCTCCAAAGCATCACTGACTATTCCACTTATGTGAAGGGGTATTTCGTCATGCAATGCATCAGCTTCTATATTATTGTTATTTGGGAGGCATCACTCTATATAATTTATTTACTTTAAAAACAGAGAAAGGTTTCTTAAGCTAAGTAAATTATATAGACTGTTGCTCCCCAAATAACAGAACCGCCCATCTATATGTTGCGTAAGGAGACACTCCCTTCACATTAGGGGAATATTCTGCCACTTAAATGCTCCAACTGGTGAAATAGTCAGGATGCTTTACAGTTGCTTAAACAGAAGGTACCATCAGCATCTTCATGAATCCTCTTTCAAAACCTACCTGTGGGAAGTCCAAGAGTGAAGTATTTGTCTGGGCCAGGGTTAAACTGGATAATTCGATTCCTAATGTATTTTGCAGCCCACTCACTGGCTTGCGCATAGTTCTCAAGAATGATGAGTTTCATCGTCTCCTGCACATTTAAAATAAAGAAGCTTAAACAAAGGAGTTCACTTTCTACATTGAAATACATATTGGGAACTCATATCGCTACCAATTTTTCTGTACAGTTACATTCTCCCTCCACCTCTCACTGCAAGAGGTACATACAATATCTGAGTGCATTCATGAAGCAATAACCAAGTTACTTTGGCCCTGTGAAAGGAACACTGTTAGCCAAAGCAGATTTAAAAGTTTTCTTAAGATGATGTTAAAAAAAAAATAGTGAACAGAGTTTGAGCATAGAAGTTTCTGGTTATCAGGGAATAACATACAGATCATCGAGGGTGCAAAGTTTGGTTTAAGATAAGGTGGCATGAGGAATACATAATCTGCAATATCCCCAATTGGGGGTAAAAGGTTGATGGGTCAAAGTACAGACATCGAGATATGAGGGTATGAAGTTCATAAAGTGGCTATGTTCGGGTGTGGATAATAATGAGTGGATATGATGATGAGGATGGATTGACCCTCATTGGTGAGATTTAATGTTCAGGGAGTTTATGGTTCCAGTTCATATGATCCAACGGAGAAGGTCACTTAGGCTTGGTCTACACTTACCCCCCAAGTCGAAGTAAGGTACGCAAATTCAGCTACGTGAATAACGTAGCTGAATTCGACATACCTTACTTCGAACTTACCGCGGTTCAGACGTGGTCCACACGTGGCAGGCAGGCTCCCCGTCGACTCCGCGGTACTCCTCTCGTTGAGCTGGAGTACCGCAGTCGACGGCGAGCACTTCCTGGTTCGATTTATCGCGTCCAGACCAGACGCGATAAATCGAACCAGGAAGTTCGATTTCCAGCCGCCGAACTAGCGGCTAAGTATAGACCAGCCCTATGTCCCTTTCTCATAGTGGGAGAACGATGTCACTCTGGCTCACGCCTCCTGGTACTGTCGGTGGCCGGTGATGTGCTCGGTGTAGATGTCCCTGGACCATCGGATGGCATCTGAGACCATGAGGCGCTGCATGAGACGTGCGTAGCGTCGACCGATCCCGCAGGTCCGCAGCACACACTCGTTGCAGGGGTCCCAGGCGCCCATGGCTCCGACAATCAGGGCGTCCATCTGCACCTCATAGCCCTTCGCTCTCAGGGTGTCAGCCAGGGGGGCGTGCTTTTCCAGCTTACGAGCTCGGGCTTCGCGAAATGCCGGGGTCCTGTTCTCAAAGGAGACCGTGACGTCGACGAGAATGATCTTTTTCTGGGCCTCGTCGGTGACGATCACGTCAGGTTGTGGCTGGCTGTCGGTACCGGCGATGGTGCAGTTCACGGAGATCTCTCCCAGGCGTGGCGCGATGGCTTTCACCAGGCGGTTCTGGATGGCGTTGTGGCGCAGCTGCCAGGCTCTGGAGTGGGGTTTGCAGCTGCACAGGACGTGGGGCAGGGTCTCGTTGGGGTAGCCGCACTTCCTGCAATGCTTGTCTCGGTTCCCGTGGCAGACGGCTCCGTTGAGCGGGACGCAGTTGAGCCGGGCACGGTGGATGAACTGCCAGTCGGCGAAACGGGTGAAGCCGCCCCCGGCGAGGAAGTGGTTGCTGGCGTCCCACTTGCTGGTCAACTCAAAGGCTTTACCCTGGTCCGGTTTACGCTTCAGGGTTTCCACGTACAGCGAGCAGATGGCGGCCTTCAGAGTCCTCTCCAGCAAGCCCCTGGCCGTCGGGGTGACGATGGTGTTGTCGTCCGACCTGATCTGCGGCACCCGGACTCCCAGCTCCTGGCGCTCCTTGCACCACTGCCAGCGGCAGCCGATGCACTTCCCCAGGCGACGCGTGGCGTTGCGAGTGCGGGACCACAGTGAAGCGATGTCGTGCCCGTCCCGTCCGAATTCCCCATCCAGGGAGCCGCTCAGGAAGGTGGCGATGTCTTGGTTCGAGGGGGCTCTGCCGATCCGCTTCTCTGTCGCATCATGCAGGGCGTTCGCCGCCATGTTCCTCACCGTGGCGTCGGGACATGTCAGCAGGCGGAAGGCATGGGTGATCACCGCGACGTCGCACAGGTATCCCATGTGGGGGACATTGGCGCCGCCGTGCCTGTGGGCGATGTAGACCAGCTCGTTGCTGGCTCTCTGGGGAAGGAACAGCCACTTCTTCACCAGCTTCCGGATGATCTTGTCTGCCTTGTTGAGGGGCACCTTCATCATGGCGGATCCCCTTAGGGTGAACGAGATGCATGGGATCAGGAAGGTGTTCAGGGCATTTATCTTCTGCCACGGTGCCAGCAGGGAGGCATCAATCTTGGCGGCGTCCTGCAAGATCTCCTGGATGGTGTCCTCGAGTGTCTTCCGGACACGGAACCCTGTTGGCGTGCCCAGGTGCTGGTATGCCTGCCCCTCTGCCAGGGGGATGACGGGCTCACCCTGGATCTGGAACCCCGTTGTCTGCACCGAGTCCCTTTTGCTGCCGTCAATGTGCAGAGTTGTGCACTTCTTCGCATTGAAGCGGAGCCCCATCCGGACCAGATCGTCCGCGTAGGCCAGAATGCTGAGTTTCTTGCCGTGCAGGTCGAAGCCGGTCGGGCCGCTGGAGATGGCTCGGATGAGCAGTTCCATGGCCAGGTTGAAGATGATGGGGCTACGGGGGCATCCTTGTTCACGCCACGGCGGATGGGGATGGCGTCCGTCTCTCTGTCCGTGGCACGGATGGTGGCGGTGCAGTCCTTGTAGAGGTCCTGGAGGATCTGGATGAAGGTTTCTGGCATCCCAAACTCTCCCAGGGTGGCAAAGATGTGATGGTGGGGTATGGACCCAAAGGCGTTGGTCAGGTCAAGCCATGCTACTGCGCACTGCCTCTTGGACCTCCTGGCCTCCTGGATGGCCGTCTGAAGGAGGAAGTTGTGCTCGTAGCATCCCTCGCAGGACATGAAACCCTTATGCACTGAGCTGACGGCGCCCCCGCACACTGACCAGTCTGTGATCCTTGCCGCGAGGCAGCTGGCATACAGCTTGTAGATGGTGGAGCAGAGGGAGATGGGCCTCCAGTTGCCGGGGTCGTCTCGGTCGCCTTTTTTGTGGATGAGCACGATCATGGACTTTTTCCAGGAGCGGGGAACGCGATGGAACTGCTTGCATTTGTTGAAGATGGCAGCGAGCACCAAGCAGCCGGGGTCTCGCTTCTTCAGCAGGGGGCAGCGGATGCCATCTTTTCCAGGGGCAGTGTTTTTGGTCCTCGACAGCCTCGCCTGCACCTCCTGCGGGGAAAAATCTCGCTCCAAGTCCTCCGTGAGGTCGATCCGGGGTAGCGGGGAAAGGCACTCTGGGTGTCGCAAGTTGGTCTGGGCCTCGTGATCGAACACATCCTTGAAGTAGGAGTAGAGCCTCTCGGGCTGGATGGCACAGTAGGAGGAGGTCCCGTCGAGGATCTCCCTCATGGCTTTCGTCCGGTTCATCCTGTATAGTTTCTGAATACGGGATGCAGCTGCTGGATCGTAGCAGCGGCCGACATCCCCTTTCCTGCCTTCTCTGGCGGTGTTACGGCTCGGCGCAGGGAATCTGCGAGTGGCCCGTGCGGTTTCCTGGGGTTCCCTCCTTCTGGCCGTAATTTCCGCAGACAGTTCTTCAGTCAGTCTGTCCATCAGGGTGTCGAAGTTCTCAAAGTCCTCAGCCTTTGCCAGCTCCTCCATCCAGGCGGATTGCCACGGCGTGGCGACCTTCGCTCGTGGCCGTCGCTCCTCCTGCTGCGTTGTCTCTGCAGGTTCAGGTGCTGCGGGGACGGTTTGCGGCCTTGTTGTCCCTCGGACTGTGGAGCGGTGTTCAGGTGGGTCTTGAGGTGGGGGTCCTGGTGTGGCAGGGAGGGCAGCTCTCGGTGTCTCCGAGGCAGCACTGGATCTTCCGGGAGGGAGTGGGGTTCTGGAAGCACTGGTGCTGGGCTTTGTCGGGGCACGGTCGTGTTTGGAAGCGCTGGGGATGGTTCTGGTTCTTCTGCGGGCGGTATCCGGCTGGTGGGTCCTCGGTGGGGCATGGGGTTTTTGGCGGTCAGAGGCTCTTTGGGTAACCTTGGAGGAGGTGTTGGGTCTCCCGGGGGCGGGGTCTGGCTGTGGGATCTGGGGGCTACGGGAGGCTCCTCCGTTGGCTGGATCTCACCGTGCAGCCTGGGGGACGATGCTAGTTGCTCCTACGGCAGGGCGACATGAGGTTACCTGTGGGGGAGCGCTGCAGCGTCTCGCGTCCGTGTTGTGCCGGATAGTTTTTATGAGGTCGCTGGGTTTACTAAGCATCCAGTTTCTTGAAATGGTGTGGCATTTTGGATCTGGAAGAAACTGGATGTAGATTCCTAAGGATACCCCTCCTCAAATCAGAGGAGGCACAGGGTAATCTGACAGACCCCATGCCTTCACGCTGACTCTCCTTCCCAGCTGTCTCTGACTCTTGGCGGTATAGCTTGGCAGAAGCCATACTACAAGGGGTTCTCTGCAAGCCAGTGCCCCAGAACCTGCCCAAATAGGGTTACCACTTAGAAAGGGAAAGAAAGGGGCAAGTTAACATTGACCAGATCAGCATTAGCTTACCCTACCCTAATAGTTTGGGTTTTGAGGGGTATACAGCTTCCTCCACAGGACCCTGTCTCTTTCCCACCCCCTGCCCCAAATCCTATGAACATAGATCAGCCAATGGGGGTGGGAAGGAAGGCAAACAATGCCATGGAGGCAGCACTCCCTGCAGGGCCGGCTCTGGCTTTTTTGCAGCCCCAAGCAAAAAAGCCTCCCGCAGCCCTCCCCCCCCCGGGGGGGGG
>NW_020664980.1:4655438-4717216 GCF_002925995.2 Terrapene triunguis | reverse complement strand
GCTTGGCGTGGTATGTTGTCTGCACAGGTAACCCAGGTAAAAAGGCGCGAATCTATTGTCTGCCGTTGCTGTGACGGCGGGGGAGGGGCCTGACGCAATGTACCCAGAACCCCTCGCGGCACTGCTTTGCATCATCCGGGCATTGCGATCTCAACCCATAATTCCAATGGGCGCCGGAGGCTCCGGGAACTGTGGGATAGGTACCATAGTGCAATGCGCCGGAAGTCGACGCTAGCCTCGGTACTGTGGACGCGGTCCGCCGACTTCATGCACTTAGAGCATTTTAGGTGGGGATACACACAATCGGCTGCATACAACCGGTTTCTATAAAACCGGCTTCTATAAATCCGACCTAATTTTGTAGTGTAGACATAGCCTTAGAATTCTTTGAGGTGGGGGTCAACAAACATGTGAACAAGGGTCATCCAGTGGATATAGTCAGGGCAAGGATATTTTGCGCCCTAGGTGAAACTTCCACCTTGCGCTCCCCCGCCCCTTGCACATCGGTTCATTGAGGGGCAAATCCCAACGAGCCTTTATAGCTCTAACTTCACCTCTTGATTTTTAAAAAAGATATTTCTTAATGATCAGTAATGAATACAATCATACAATACAAGGGCAGAGGGGATATTTTATTATTGGGTTTGTGACAAAGTTCCTCCTCTATCTTGGTGGGTCCTGCGCTTATTGGCGGATTTTCTTGCCGCAGAGATTCACCATGTGGGTTGGGGAACAGCCCAGAGACCTTCCCCTCTGGAAGAACCCCCAGTCCAGGTCAATTGGGAGGTTTGGGGGGAACTCGGGCCAACCCTCTACTCCGGGTTCCAGCCCAGGGCCCTGTGGACTGCAGCTGTCTATAGTGCCTCCTGTAACAGCTGCATGACAGGATAAGGAAAAGTTATTTACTTATTCCCATAATACAAGAACTAGGGGTCATCAAATGAAATTAATAGGCAGCAGGTTTAAAACAAATAAAAGGAAGTTCTTCTTCACGCAGCGCACAGTCAACTTGTGGAACTCCTTACCTGAGGAGGTTGTGAAAGCTAGGACTATAACAGAGTTTAAAAGAGAACTGGATAAATTCATGGTGGTTAAGTCCATTAATGGCTATTAGCCAGGACGGGTAAGGAATGGTGTCCCTAGCCTCTGTCTGTCAGAGGGTGGAGATGGATGGCAGGAGAGAGATCACTTGATCATGCCTGTTAGGTTCACTCCCTCTGGGGCACCTGGCATTGGCCACTGTCGGTAGACAGGATACTGGGCTAGATGGACCTTTGGTCTGACCCAGTACGGCCTTTCTTATGTTCTTACGACAGCTACAACTCCCTGGGCTACTTCCCCATGGCCTCCTCCAAACACCTTCCTTATTCTCACCACAGGACCTTCCTGTCTGATAACGCTTGTGCTCCTCAGTCCTCCAGCAGCACACTCTCAGCTCCTTGCACCTCTTGCTCCCAGCTCCTCACACTCGCACCACAAACTGAAGTGAGCTCCTTTTAAAACCCAGGTGCCTTGATTAGCCTGCCTTAATTGATTCTAGCAGCTTCTTCTTAATTGGCTCCAGGTATCCTAATTAGCCTGCCTGCCTTAACTGGTTCTAGCAGGGTCCTGATTACTCTAGTGCAGCCCCTTCTCTGGTCACTCAGGGAACAGAAAACTACTCATCCAGTGACCAGTATATTTGCCCTCTACCAGACTCCTGTACCCCACTGGTCTGGGTCTGTCACAGGTTGTAAATCTTTTTCTCTTATAATATAAATCATACATGCTGCTAAGATGGAAGGTCTTGTGTGTGAGTCACATGCCTGGAAGTGAGAAGATCCATGTTCTATTCCCAGCTTTTCCTCAGAATTCCTGCAACACACAGATTCTTCTCCCTTGAAAGGCAACTCAGAGGAACATCTAGAAGAGCTGGCTCTTACATAGACATATCCTTGGGCCAACACGACACCCAGATGCCTCATTTTCAATTGAATAGGCACATTGCCTACCAAGAACTCCAGAGAGCAGGGATAGGGAGTGTGCATGGTACACCATCCCTAGAGGACATGCTACCATATTTGCAACCAATGTGGAGAAAGGTGTAAGGGGAACATGACCAAGTCTGCAGCCCAGCACCTTTTGAGGGAATTTGTTCACCAAGGGTACCCAGAGCGAGTCCCTTAAGCAGGACTATTTGCAACCATGTACTATGTGTCCTAGGGTGCAGGACAGGGCTGGCTTTAGCAGGTGCGGGGCCCCACGCCGGGACGTGAATTGTCTCGCGCCCTCCCGCCCCAACTCCGCCCCGGCCCTGCCCCGACTCCGCCCCCTCCCTGCCCCATTGGATCCCTCCCCAAATCCCTGGCCCCGCCCCCTCACTGCCCCATTGGATCCCTCCCCAAATCCCCGCCCTGGCCCCGCGTCTTCCCCAAGCATGCTGCATTCCTCCTCCTCACCCCTCCCTCCCAGGCTTGTGCTGATCAGCTGTATGGTGGCACAAGCGCTGGATGGAGGGGGGAGAAGCAGGACGCGGCTTTTTTTTTTTTTCCTGCTCCGCCGGCAGCCCCGAACGTTGCGGGGCCCTCTTAGGCGCGGGGCCCCATTCTGGGGAATCGGCCGAATCGGCTTAAAGCCGGCCCTGGTGCAGGACAACACTAATCTGTCAGTTTATGGTTAAAGAGCAATACAGCACTGAAGCACTTGCATAACTTCAACCATGTGAGTAGTCCTGCTATGTTTAAAGTTACTCACATGCTTCAGTGCATGTAGCATGGGGGCTGGAGAAATGCTGCTACTCTGGATGGAGTTATGTATTACAATTCCTATGGCACTGTGTTTTAAAAATATTAATATTAAACATTTATATTGCCAGAGGCGTCAACCAAGTTG
The DNA here is from genome assembly GCF_002925995.2 of Terrapene triunguis. Classification (NCBI taxonomy): domain Eukaryota; kingdom Metazoa; phylum Chordata; order Testudines; family Emydidae; genus Terrapene; species Terrapene triunguis. Next base: position 4,714,345 of record NW_020664980.1, on the reverse strand, counting down.
GGGCCCCATTGTGCTAGGAACTAAATTGATACACAGTAAATGATAGTCCCCAGGTGTTTACATGATATAACAGTGCATAGACAAAGAACTGGGGCAGGTTGTCAGTGGTGCGTATGGCTGTGGGATGTTTCTTTTAGAATGAAATCCAAATTAATAAATAAAGTCACTTGGCATAGCCTACCAAGAATCAACTTTGCAGTTGACAAATCCCACTCAGTTATTTGCTCATCTGACTTTCAGCAACTTTCATGAAAATCTAGGCTCTTTATCTCTTAGATAAAAAATATATTTCTCTCTCCCCATCCTCTGGAAACTGAACTACTTGGTGGCTTAGTTGATATGAGTTCATTGTTTTTCATTTGACTTTCAAAATATGCTGTGCAAATATTTGAGTAACAGTACCTCAAACGGCAGAAAAAAACAAAAACAAAGAAAAAGTTGTTTTTCCATACTCAACTTTCAAAGTCATTTTCTTTCTTTGTGAATTTTTAACAATATTAAAGTTAGTAAAACAAGACTTTTTTTAAGATGTGATGGTCCAAGTATAAACAAAATCACTTTGTATAAACACATTAAAATACTTTATATTTACTTCTCAACCATGTAATTGGTCTTTTTTTATCTGAAATCTGAAGAATATTCCCATCTTGCATGATAAACTATAATCTAGGGCTACTTCTGAATTCTGTACCATTGTTCTGGAATGTCACCAAGATTTTCAATGGTGGACACAGAATCTGCTTTTCAAACACAAAACACAAAAGGCCAAAAATGCAATGTGATGGGATATTATGTTATTGAAAAACTCTAAATATGCATTTATGCACCGGCCCTCGTGCACCCCCCGGCTCCTCCCTTGCCGCACTCAGGCTCTGCGGCTCCTGGGCATGTGAGCTGCCGCCGCGGCGTGAGGCCCTGAGCCTGCTCCGGGAGGGGCAGCGGCAGCTCATATGCCCAGGAGCCACAGAACCCAAGCGCGGTGAGGGGAGGAGCCGGGGGGCGCGCCTGCCTGGGCTGTGGCCCAGCGCCCCCCCCGGGGGGCTCCTGCAGCGGATGCATGTGGGCGGCGGCCCGCGTGCGCCCCCCGTTTCCCCCCCGGCGGCGGCGGTGGCTCACATGCTCGGGAGCTACAGAGCCCGAGCGCGATGATGGGGGAGCCGGAGGGTACACGGGGGCCGGTGCCTGCATGCATCTGCTGCAGCCTGCAGGAGCCCCCGGGGGGGGCGCTGGGCTGCAGCCTGGGCAGGAGGGGTGGGGGGTGTGGCTGCTCCCCGCTAGCAGCGCCGCCGCCTTTGCAGGGCTGCTGCCCCCCTGCACCGTGCCGGCTCCTCCATGGCTGGGGCTCGTCGCCCCCGCAAGCCGACACGCTGTTCAACTTGTTCTTTGCTTGTGTCCTCAGCCATGCCACAAAGGACTTAGATCAGGGGATATACATCCACTACTGACTCAATGGCTCCCTCTTTGATCTTCAAAGACTCAGTGCTAAGACCAAGATGCTGGAGAGACTTCTCGTCCAGGCACTTTTTGCAGATGACTGCGCCTTGATGACCCATAGAAACGATGACCTTCAGGTCATCATTGGTAGATTTTCTGAAGCATCCCAGATCGTTGGCCTCACCATCAGTCTCGGGAAGACAGAGGTCTTGTTCCAACCAGCACCTCATTCCAATGCCCCAGTGCCAGACATCTTCATCCAAGGCACACAGCTGGAAAATGTGGATCAGTTCAAGTACTGTATTTGGGCAACACCATCTCAAGTGACGGTTCCCTTGATAAGGAAATTTCCCCCAGAATTAGTAAAGTCAGCCAGGCCCTTGGCTGACTCCGAACAAAAGTCCTTAACCAAAACAACATTCGTCTCTTCACCCAATTGAAGATCTACAGTGCAGTGGTTCTAACATCTCTCCTGTATGGATCTGAGATGTGGACTCTTTATAGACGTCACATTAAACAGCTTGAGCAATTTCACATGCGCTCCCTCCACTCAATAATGAGCATTCGCTGGCGGGACAGAGTCACCAATAATAAGGTCCTTGAAGGAGCAAACACAATCAGTATTGAGGAAATGTTACTGAGAGCACAACTTAGGCGGACCAGACATGTCATCAGAATGGAAGACCTCCATCTCCCAAAACAGATCGTGTATGGGGAGCTTAGTCAGGGCAAAAGAAAGAAGGATCATCCATATAAGCGCTTCAAAGATAATCTGAAGAGCAGTGTCCGGTGACTGGCATCAATTCCAAAGAACTTGAGCAAATGGATTAGAACAGGATTCACTAGTGGTCTCTGACAAGATCAGCATGTAATAGGTTTGCGCAAGATCGACAAATTCATCTCCAGGCTGCATGTGAAAGGCACCACAGAGCTGTATCATCAAACATAAATACAGACGTTCCATGCCTTCAGTGCGGCCAACTCGGTGCATCGGGGTTTAGATTTCGGAGTCATATGCGTAGCCATAGATAAGAATGGCAATAATATCATCATCGTCAGCGATAGACTACCAACACACACACACATCAAAAAATGCTCATTCAGGTCCATTTTGAGGAGCCTGCTGCATGCCAAGGTTCAGTGAGGTGCAAAGTGGCCTCTTTTTCAAAGGGCTGTGATAGGACTTCAGGCGAGTGGGGTGAAATGGGCTCTCAGGAGCAATGATGTAATGCATTTAAAGGGATGATGTGAAGTCAGGCACATAGACCATGATTACACTATAGATTTTTGTTGTCACAAGGTATGTTGGCATAAAGCCGCTGCAGTTAGTATATCACCCAGGTGCATGCATACTTGACTTCTTGCTCCGGCGCTGTGTGTACTCACCAAGAGTGCTTGTGTCAATGCACAGTGTGGTGCACCATAGGTAGGTATTCCAGTGTGCAACTCGCCATTGCCCAGTGCACTATCTTGTGGGAAATGTGCACAAAGCATGATGAGGTAGAAACATAGGCAGTGTGTGCATCTTCTGTTTGGGGAGGCTCACACGTGAGCACCGGAAGCTCCCTAGCTGTGGGAATGGGGGCGTCGGCTCCTGGACCGTGGCCCCGCCCCCACTGAGCCTCTTCCCCTCAAGGCCCTGCACTCGTTCAGCCTCTTCCCATCCCTCCCCTGAGGTCCCGCCACCAACAGCTCTCTGTCCCCACCCCCGAGGTGCCCCCACCCGCTGCTCGCTCCTCTCTTTCTCTCCTCCTCTTCTCCCACCGACATAGCTACCACCTCTCGTGGAGGTGGATTTATTATGATGCTGACGGGAGAACTCTCTTCCATCGGCATAAAGCGTCTTCACCAGACACGTTACAGTGGCGCAGCTGCACCGATGTAGCACTTCTAGTGTAGACTAGTCCCCAGAAACTGAAGACTCAGCTGGATTGAGTGGAGGCAGGAGGGACTTTGCCACCCCTAAATGACTTGCTCCATACCCCTTACAAAAGGGATGAGCTCAGACTGGGAGGCGGGGGTACATTGTGGAGTTTGTTGGTTTCCATGGATTGGTAACTCTCCTGTACTTTTTAAGAATAAAGTGCATGGCTTGGTCTACATTGAAAAGTTATATTGGCATAGCAGTGTCATGTGTGGAAAAAAGTCACAACCCTGATCTATGTAGCTATGCCAACATAATACCCAGATTAGACATAGTTATGTCAGAAGCTGTCTTCAGTTATCAACATAGCTAACTTTGTTATGGGAGGTGGTAGTCCTTCACTGACAGAAAGACTCCTTCAGTCAGTGTAGATTGTATCTACACTACAGGTCTATGTCAGTATAGTCTCTATAGTATAGATGTACATTTTTTCCCTAAACCGGTGTTCCTTGCTTTACTGCCACACTGTTCCTGAAAGGTGAAACTAGGAAAACCAGAACTCACATGGCCAGGTAGATTCTGCAGGGAATCTGTTGGGGTATTGGGAGGGCTGAGGCAGTGGTTCCAGGTCTAGGGGACTGGACTGTATGGTCCTACTGACCAAAAAGGGTGGCAGACATGGGGTCTGCATCTGGGGACTGTATCAAGGGAACCAAGAGCTAGGAACAGTGATTCATCACTACCCAGACCCAGGGCGCTTAGCAGTGTGTGGGATTCAGCAGTTGTATCATCTAACAACAAATGATGTCTGTTTGGAGGGTAGGACTGGACCAGGCTGTGACAAGGACAGCTCCTAAACAAATATTTTGCCAATATTAATAATTAAACTATTATTATTGTCCCACATAGCTGCCCCTATTGGAATTGAGTTCCCATTGTGATAATTTCTGTACAAAGATATGAAAAGATATGATCCTTTTCTCCAAGCAGCTGTAGTGAATGGTAATGAGTGCTGGTTAATCAGGACAGCATCAGCCTAAAGATTTAATAGGGATGAATTTAGCTAGTCCCAATTCCTAAAGTGGTGGTCAGTCAGTTGTTAAAAAAATGGGAAATGCTAAGGCTTGGAATGGGTTTGTAGGATCCGGCCCTAGGATGGATATAGTAGGACATGACACCAGGGTGTCAGATAGTGCAAGGCACCAATTTCAGAAGAGGAGGGCAGGGTCCATACTTCCGGCCCTTAGGAAAGTGCTTGGTTCCTGCAGAAGGTGGGAAACTGGGAATGCCCCAGCGTTACTATTTGTACCTATTAAACCCAATCAGTATCGAGCTGAATAGTGGCTGGGGGCAGGTGTGAGGGATGCCCCGGGGCTCAGGAGTGAGCCAGGGGAGGCGGCAGGGATGTGCCAGCGAGGGAGGAGGAGGGAGTGCGACAGCGAAGGAGAGGCAGGCATGTGACAGCTGAGGGAGGGCGGCAGCAGCGGGGGGAAGGGAAGTGGTTGGAGCTGAGCAGGCAGCAGCCAGTGACCCGGCAGCGCTGCACTTGCGAACCTCCGCCTCCAGCAGCAGCAGGGCCAGGGGCAGGCAGCGCCCATTGAGTGTGGGAGGCAGGCAGGGGTGTCTGAGCGGAGCCGCGCCACTTCCAGAGCCGCCCCGACTCGTCTCTGGGCCCTCCGACCCCAGCCAGCCCCGCGGGGCCTCCGCCCGGTCTCTTCTCTCCGCCTGACACTCCCTCTCCAGCGCCATGGCGGCGGCGGCCGCCGAGCCCAGCAGCGGCCGATACCAGCAGGTGAGGCGCGAGCGGGGCCCGGCAGGGCGGGTACGCGAGCGCCGCGGCTTTCTAGGCCGCACGGCTGGGGTTATGGGGCTCCGGGGAGAGCCGATTCCCCCGCCCCGGCCGACATAGGGAGCGGTCGCGGTCGGGACGTGGGACCCGGTGTGGGGCGGGGAGCAGAGCCCCTCCTCCGGGGGGGAGGGTGACCGCACAGCCAGCCCGCCCCCGGGCTCTGCGGGCACCCCGAGCCATGGGCCTAGGGGCAGCGGGAACCTGCCGCCCCTGCATGGGCGTGGGGCTGCGCGAGCCCCCAGGGCGCCCCACTGCTCCCCGGGCCGCTCCTCCCATCCGACTGAAACAACCCCTGCCCCTTGTAGCCTTGGCCGCTGGTGTGTGGAGGGTAGGGTGACCAGACAGCAAGTGTGAAAAATCAGGACAGGGGGTGGGGGGTAATAGGAGCCTATATAAGAAAAAGACCCCAAAATCGGGACTGTCCCTATAAAATTGGGACATCTGGTCACCCTAGTGGAGGGGCCCGGGAGTGTGCGACCATCCAAGGACAACTACTGTATGGATTGTAACCCCCCATTCCAAAAGTCAATGCCTGTTCCTTGGCTGAGAGCCCGTGACACGCCTCAAAATTACAGGTTAGGGGAAGAACTAGACATCAGCCTCCGGGAACAGAGGTCCTGGCCGTAATGCAGCCTGGCCAAGCGGGCATGAAAATCTGCACAACATCATCTAGGCCATGCTCATCAGTGTGATCACAACATACACAGATGGGGCTTCCCTGTGCCGGGTGGCATTGAATGCACATACAGTATTGCTTGGTGGATGTACCAGTGGAATTTGGGGGGGTCCGATGTGTCTTAGTATAGCCGAATCCTGTGTTAGCATCAGGATGATTTAATGGGATGAATTTACTTGGTGCTGATTAATAGTTAAGTGATCTTCAGTCAGGAGTAAACTAAACCAAGGATGTAACATTTATTTGGGTGTTTTGGACTTTTCACTGTCACTGACAGGTTAAAGCACCTTCTCCATAATAGGTCTTTGGATAGAAGAGTTCTAAACTAAAATCCCTAATTGTGGGAATTTAGGTGAGATAATTTAATGTATGTGACATTAAACTCATCCAAGCACAGAGGGTCAGAATAAGGTTTTGCATGCCACTTGAGGTCTGCATGGGAAGATGGGCATGAGTCGAGCAGCCACGTAGTGGTTGGTGCCTATCCTGTGATGGATTGAATGGAAGTTCTCTGTAGACTGGCATTAAATTGGCCATTGGCTGCAGACTGTTGGGGTTGGGGGGAAGGCGCAACAATGAGGATGGATCTGCACTTAAATATCTGCACTTGATTTAGCTAATCTTGATGTTCAGCTCATTTTCTTTCTTTCTTAGTTGTCTGTGTGTAATTCCATGTTGCAAGTTACTGCATTTAATGATCTCCCAATCCCAGTTGTCAGGGCCGCTATCTTATGCCGATATTTCCTAAAAACTACTTTCCTCTGCAGTGTCCATAAGCAGAGATAATGTTTTTTAAATTACTGTTTTCCCCTCTTCTAGATTTCCTTTTACATCTGGTCTTCTCTATGTGACTCGCTTAGATTAAAAAAACTCGTTTGGGCAGAAACTGTCCTTATCTGAGCATATTGTTTGTGATACACAAATAATTATTATTAACAATAAAGAAGATGAAGTGGAGCCCCACATTCTGCCCACATATTGGGGAGCTGAATTCCATCCCCTCGCTCTACGTGATTCAGGCTTTCTGTGGGAAGGAAATGTATATTGCTTGGAACATGTGTCTAGCAAAATATTTGAGAAACATAACTCTAAACTAGACAGACAAAGGCCTCAGTCCTGCAACTGACAGTACGAGTGGACCCTTGTACCCACACATTCCAACATGTAGAGTTGGGGCCTTAATTAAAACAAAGGAGAATAATTATGATCCGTATAAAAGCATTACAAAAATCTTTTGATTCTGTATATAGTTTCCGTTCCTAGTTTCAGTTTAGGTTTCACACAGTATTTATCTTCTCTTCCTGTTCTTGTATGCAGTGCAGACTCAGGGATCTGCCTGAGCTTGCTGGAAGGTTTCCTTTTGATAATTTTTTAAATTTTGTTTTGTTGTTTAAAGGGCCTATGTGAGATAGTCTCCAAAATATAGGTTTCTCATGTGGGCAGGTATTGAAAATTACCAACCCCCAAATTAAATTAATAGTTTTGATGTCATTAAAATATTTCTAATTAAAATAATGCTTTATTTTGAATTAAACATTCTCCTGCATTTGTAATTCAAATATTTCAGCATTGTGCTAGTGCATCAGAACTAGAAAGGTAAACTGACTGGTCTTAATTGTTCTAGCTGAGTGAAGTGCAGAAAGTAAACTAACAGTAGGGGCAGTGAAAAACATATTAGATTTTTAAGGGAAGAATGAATTTGTATGAAATATTTACTATCTACTACTTATTACAGTGTCATAGTAGTGACACTATAATAAGTTGTAGATAGTAAACCATAACGGCACTTTCTCTTTTCAGAGAGCTTTAACCTTTCAAAATGATTTCCCATTAGGATTAAATTTTTCATGATTATTCTCAACTCAGAGGTTAGGGTTTTTTATATATGTCTAAAAGCTAGATAAAGCTCTATTTAGTCTTTTAATATATATATTAGCGTAAGAAGTTTGGGGTGGGAGGAGTAAAGCTTTTTTAAATATCTGAGATATATATAGATTTTACATGTTTTCACCATTAAGAAAGTTTTCAGTCATATTTTTTTGGTCTCAGATATTTAAAAAAGCTTTACTCCTCCCACCCCAAACTTCTTACGCTAATATTCGCACTTCTGTAGTACCTTCTATCTCAGGATCTCAAAGTATTTAAACATTAATCTGTACGACGCCTCTGAGAGTCAGAAGCCTGGTCTACACTTAAAATTCAGATCAACATAGGTATGAGGCTCAGGGATGTGAAGAAGCACCATAGTGTAGACACTTCTAGGTTGATGGAAGAATCAGGGAGGTGAATTACACACAGCAATTGAAAAACCCCTTCTGTCGCTGTAGGAAGCATCTACACTATGGAGATGCTGCAGCACAGCTACAGCATCAAAGCTGTGCCGTTGTAGCACCCGTAGTGTAGACATAGCCAGAGTGTGGCCAGTTCTACACTAAAAAGTTAGGACGACCTAGCTATGTCGCTCAGAGGTGTGAAAAATCCACACTCCTGAGTGACATAGTTAAGCCAACCTAGCCCCTGGTTTAGATAGCTCTAGGTCGACAGAAGAATTCTTCCATCAACTTAGCTTTGTCTCTCAGGGAAGTGGCTTAACTACAGCAATTGGAGAACCCCTGACATCGCTGTAGTGGGTGTCTACACGGAAGTGCTGTAGTGGCACAGTATGTAGTGCTGCCTCTGTGCTGGTGCAGTGTTTCTAGTGAAGTCATAGCCTATGTTACAGAAGGATTCAAGTTCTGGTCTTATGGTCCCGAGCCCATAGGGGGTATATGTGGAGGAAGCATGCTGCTCCCTAGAAGGAGAATATTGTATTACTCTTTAGTTCCCCTCTGACTGATAAGAATGACATTACACAGTTCTCTGTAAGGAAATCAAAGCTGTCATTTTGCCAGGTCCTATTAATCTCTTAACCATGCACATAACAGGGTGGTTGTTGTTATTATAGTGCTGTAATTTTCCTGGTACTTTACAGATTAGAAAGATCGTCCCTGCTCCAAAAGGAGCATCAGAAAATGGAAGGTACCATGAAAAGGCTGTCACAATACAGAATCTTTGAGAGTAAATGTAATTGGAGTGCGGGACCCTAAGGGACATGCAGGAAAGGGGGAAAAAAATCTTAGTTTCTCAATTCTTCTTTTCTTCTCTTAAAAAATGTTGTTATTGGATTGATTGGTATGCTGTGGTCTGTCTTGCTCCAAAAGTGTATGCTATGAAAATAAAGATGCATAGCTGACATTTAGCTGTAGAAAGGATGAGGAGAATCATTTTCTAACACTGAAGATGTCAACTTTAAATCAATTTTATCCCATGTTGCTATGTATTGTAATGAATAAGTGAATAAGGATCAGTCACTTGTGACTATGACATGAAATATAGCCCTGAGTTAATAACCACAGCGGATATATTTAATTTCAGGAACTGGTAAACTGACAAACTGTGCTCCCAGAAAGCAACCCATAGAACAGGCTCATACATCGAAATCACACACTTAATTTTTATGTTACAGGATTATGAAAGGGTAGAGGAGGGTGGAAATCCTGATTTTAACGTTTTTTCTTACTTTTAATTTGTCAGTGGGTTTCAGATTGTATAATAGCAGTGGTGAATTACTGGCTGGTCCATGGCAAGCTAAATATAAGGGTTTTAGATGTATTATGACAGTATGGTAATTTAAGCCCCACTCCTGCGAACACTTATGCATGTGCTGAACTTTATGCGCATAAACATTCCCATTGAGTTCCTGGGACGACTAGCATGTGTAAAATGTTTTTATGAGTGTGTGTCTTCCAAAAACTGGAAGTTATTGTTTCAGAAAAAATGAGTTTGTCTAGATATCCTAAAGACAACAGGAATGAATGGTAAAATTCAGTGTAAGAAAAAAAAAATGTCTTCTTTCCCAGTACCAGTCCTCCACTGAGAACTGTGTGCAGGCCCCTATATCCGCCATGAGCCTTGTCTCGGTGCACGATCGGAGGTTAAGTCCCTTCATCAATAAGAGAAACATAAAAATGGTGTTTGATTTTGATTTTTTTTAAAGGTAATCTTTCGGCATTTTTAACCATTGTGATTGGCTCAAATACGAGATGATACTGATCAAAAATAGCATATGCTTGTGCTCTCAAAGTGATGCAACAATTAATCTAATAATGTATATTCTGCTTTCTATGGTTATTGTTTTTTCACTAGGCTCAGAGTCTGCTGTATTTCTTTGATAGATTTAAGTCATTTGTGGTGAGATCCTCAACCCCACTCCATCTCCTCTACGTTAGAGAAAAGGGGCTGGAGTAGCTTACAGGAGCTGGCCAGGGTAACTGCGGAAGACAGTTTCAGGCTGTCTTTCAGGGACCCCCTCATAAGATGTGGCATAGGGGGGTATGCCAGAGGAAGGCTGAAGTGGGAGGGATGTGTTGGGAATAGGGCCATAGCACACAGTGCTGTGGAAATTTTGGGCAGCACTGTGTCCCATAGGGGAGCCCCATGAAGCTGCCATAATTTGGCTTCTAGGGCTGTCTAAGTTATGCTGAGGGCCTCTTCAGCCTCTGGAGTGGCTCAGGATCAGGATGAGGTTATGTCTACGCTGCAAAAACCCCGTGGCCCCAAATCTCAGAGCCCTGGTCAATTGACTCAGGTTTGGGCTGCAGGGCTAAAAATTGCAGTGTAGACGCTCAAGCTGGAGGCTGGGCTCTGAGGCCCACCTCCCCTATGGTTTCAGAGCCTGGACTCCAGCCCAAGCCTGAATGACTGTGCTGCAATTTTTAGCTCTGCAGCCTGAGCCCTGTGAGCCATAGTCAGCTGACCTGGGCCAGCCAGGGTCATGCCGCAGGTCTTTTATTGCAGTGTAGGTGTAGGTAAGAGTCTGGGAAGATCCAGCCGTCTTTAGAAGTTGTAACTAAATATAAAGGTTATGGAGACATCAGTAGCAACTCTGTAGTTAAGGTTATATTCAGTTTTCCAGTTGAAGTGAGGTTTTAATCCCTAAGGCATGAAAACAAATGCAAAGGGCATGTTTATTTTATGCTTTATTGTGTGGGCACAGTTAGATTTATGATGTCCACAACTATTCATTTCCTTATTATTTAACTCTTGCAGTTAGTAGTGGATGTGATTGGTAAATGTACTAAAACTTCAGCTGGTATAAATTGGTCCATGCGGGCAGGGGACTGGACTCGATGACCTCTCGAGGTCCCTTCCAGTCCTAGAATCTATGAATCTATGAATCTATGTTGTCATTTAGGTGAAGTTCTGATGGCATGAAATTTCCAAGGGGTATTGGTGCTTTTTGTTTCTTCCTCAGTCTTGTTAGCTCAGTTGAGTTAGCTAAAGGGGAGTGAAGAGGCGTCATGTGCTTTACCGTGCAGAGTGACGCCTTGAATGATCCAGCTAGCATGAGTAACAATATTGGCTTCAGCATGGGGAGTAGAAGCCCAGCATGGTCCCTAGGTACGTACTTGGCTCGCTAGCCCATTCTGAAGCTTGCGCTGCACTGTCTTCATAGTTATTGTTACCTGTGCACAGCTTTTTCTGTGTAAACATACCCTAAGGTCGGAAGGCTCTTCTACATTTGAAAGTTGTTTCGGATTAAGGTAGGGTGTGAATTTCAAGTGCAGTAGCTATTCCTGAACAGTTCCATGTGTGGACACACTTTATTCCAGAATAAGAGTGCCTTGTTCCTGTTTTGCTTAACCTATGAACAAGGCACTCATTCTGGAATAAAGCAAAACAGGAACAAGGCACTCTGATTCTGGAATAAGTGTGTCCACTTACGGAGTTAAGAACAGCTCCATGTGTAGACAAACCCTTTGCCTGTGACTTAATGAGTGTTAAGATGGCTTTTCAGTTGCATTAAATTAACTCAGTTGAGCTAACAGTGTTGAAGAAAACACCCATTTTGTCCTTTGAGACAAGGCCACAGATGATTCTATGGTATCTATGTGTGGGTGGAGCTGTACAGAGGTTCACCTTCGTGTACCAAATTGCAGGATCAGGGCTGTGGTGCTTGATCCTGTTCTCATTTAAGTGAATGGTAAAAAACTTCCAGTTACATTAATGTGAGTAGCTTTGGGCCCACAACTCTCATTAAAATCAATGGACACAAAATTATCCACAATAAAAAACAGTTAATCACTTTGCTTAATTACAACTTTTTCTCTTTGCATGAATTTTCAGGGAGTTTTAGCAGTAATAGAAAGTTTGGAGATTTTGAGCTGGAAGGACCCAAAGCAACATCACACACAAGTCAACATTTCAAATGTTAAATAACTAACTCAAATTTAGAAATGTTTCTTTTTTCTCCTTCATAGATTGCAAAAATAGTTTCCTTTGCCTTTAAAGTAAATATGGCAGTTTTAGGTCATATCCTATTTCAAGTCAAAGTTATAGGGGGACAAAAATAGGGCTTTATAATGGAAATTACTTGTAACCTTTATATAGGGAGGCTATTGGCTCTCTGTACTAGTCTCTAATTTATTAGCAATATATACATTGAAAGTGTGTTTTGTTTATACTTGGCTTTCACAGCTTCTGTGATTTTCACTGTGGTGAAAGGCTGTAACTTTTGGTATTGATTCTTATGCAGTCTGTGACTGCAGTGTTTTCCTTTTAGAAATCTCATAGAACTCGTTACACTACCATAGAAACAGCATGAGATGTGAGATCAGATGAAAGTTATCTGCAGTTAGAGCTTCTTGTAGGTTATCACTATGGGACTGTTCAGCAATTCTGCTTGAGCACACCAGAAGTTGTGAGCATGTATTTCAGTAACTGAAATACATATTCAGTGTAGATTCTGCCCAGTAACACGGGTGTTACTGAGTACTTACCAGAGTTTCCTTTGAATGAGAATATACAGTTGTGAACTAGTGGCAATGGTAATTTTTCCAGTCTGTAAATCCTTTTTATTAAAAGATTTCTTAGTGATTTAACCCTCCAAAATCTGATTGATTAAATTTTAATGGAACAAACAGAATCATAGAAGACCACTGATAACAACTAAAGTATTGGATAAATGGTAAAGTAGTCATCTTTGTTGCATGTTTTAAATGATATTGGATTTTTTTTTTAAGTTGGAAACTTTATATTAAGGAACTTTTTAAAAACAAGAATGTTTGAGCTCGAAAAAATAATTAAACTTCATTGTCATCTTTTTGCTAAGCCCTCAATCCTACAAACACTTATGCGCATACTTAACTTCACTACCATGAGTAGTCAGTCCCTGTCACAGTAGTAAAGTTAAGCATGTGCATAAGTGTTTGTAGGATTGTGGCCCAAGACTGCAGCGCTCATCTGTTCTTTCCAGGCACTGAGGTCTAATTAATGTTTAGCAGTACTGAAACAGATCTTGGCTTATATCTACAAGATGTCAAATTAAAATCAAATGTAATTTAAAATTCACTCATTCAAAAATGGTGGATGAACTAATTTGATTGTGAACTTGTTAAAATAGACACAATCAAGGCATATTTTAGAACTTCTCTTTTGTTTAGAAATACCTCTTGGAAGCTAGAAACTGTTTCCTTATTTTTTCTCTCGCACCCCCAAATCTTCTTATAGGGATGATTGTGAGTGCTAGATTGGTCAGGCCAAAACTTTGACTTTCAATCTTGAGACCATTAGTTTGATTTTTTTTCAGGAACACTTGGGCATGGAGTTCTATTTAGAGCTTGTTTTGTTGCACACTGCCATATTGTCATGGCAGTAATATCAGAGACCCATCTGCATTCATTTATTTCTGCGGGTAATAAATAACGGTTTTGTAGAGTGATTTTTACAAGAAAAAAATTCAAAAGCTTTCTTGGAGGCTAATCTGTTTGATTACAATTTGCTTTGTGACTGTGGACATCTAAAAGGCAGGTTTCTACTCAGACACTTTGGCACCTGTTCCGTTCTATAGGATTGCACTTGGAATAGTTCAGAAAAGCATGGAGAATGGATTTCATTTTGTCTCTTTCCATTCCATTTGCAATAATCTTCTAATTTAATTTAAGTTAGATTCAGTTTTGAATGCCCGAGTTATCACATGCTGATATTCTTCTAAAGCATCTTGTTTTCTGACTATGGCTTTTTAAGAGTTAGAATTTGCTAGGAAATCTGATAGCTTTTGTAATTTGTTCAAAAGTAACCTTGCAGTGCTGTTGAGTAGTATGTCAACTGCAGATTTTACTCCTGATTATCTATAAAACACATTATCTAAATATGCTATTCAGTACCCAGGGTATGGATTTTTAAACACTTGTTTGGAATTGGTGTGTGAGATCTGTGGATAACTTAGACATGGAGTTTAACCAAAAGCTATTTCAGAAATGATACTATATCTGAACCCATGTAACAGTATATTTTGAAAGATTGCTAAAATAAAAATATTTTAGTTATTAAATGAAGACTTTGCATTTCAGTAGAAAAATATTCAGCCAACGTTCTCAAAGCATTTTACAAAGGTTAAAGTTCACACCAGCACTGTGAAATATGTAAATATTGTTATACACCTCTTACACAAGGAGAAACTGAGACACAGAGGGTGAGTGCCTTCCCCATAGCCTACAGTGACCTCATGGCTTCATTGGGAATGGAATATTCCAGGATCTCATCACATACTGTAACCACAGCACGTTACTGCTCCAATATCTAAGTAATTGAGGGGGAAATACTTAGCTGAATTTTTTTTAAACTAACACTCTAAATATCTACTAACATTTTAATCCAACGTTTTTTTCTTTAAAACCCAACAAAAAAGAATGTTCTTAAGGTAAAATACTTCAGTGAATCAAAAGGAAAGTAACTCTTGGCCTAGATCAGTGAATGAAAAAGCTCCCTTCTGACTTAACTCAAGTTGTGCTTACATCAGAATTCTCCTGTTGTGAGCAATTTTTTAGTAGCCTGAAGGGGGAAAAATCTCTTGCAAGAGCAGATAATAAAGCATTTTTAATTGTGTATGCCAGGTGCCTGCACCATCTTGCATGGAAAATGCAAGACTAGTGCTGTCATGGCAGTGTTGGGCCACTTGAGGCCTGATGATTCATTCTTCCTGCCACATGAACCCTTATTGTTTTGTTAATGAGCACTTAGTTGAATTTTAGATGCCTGGAAACATTAAAAAGGCTGCAAGGCATGTCTGCGTACCATGTGCATTAGAAGGGAAATCTTTTTCATATAACTATTTAGAATGTTGTGGGCCTTGGAATCTTCTAAACTCTTCTTAATTGTAAGAATATTTTTTGTTCTGCCCTCTTCCATCACATGTGCATTTTCTTCTTTATTATATCTTGTAATATTATGTCATTTAGCCAGCACTTTCACTTTCTCTCCCTTTGGGATTACATTTCTCAAGTGTCTAATGCCCCCCCTCCCCCCCCCTTTTTTTTTTTACTTATAAACATTAGAGAGGCAGTGGGACACTTCCTTCCACTGTTAAGATAGCAGGTGATGCTACTCAGAGATGCATCCGAAGAAGTGGGTTGTAGCCCACGAAAGCTTATGCTCTAATAAATTTGTTAGTCTCTAAGGTGCCACAAGTACTCCTGTTCTTTTTGCTACTCAGAGAGTAATAACAGAACATCTAGTTTGCCAGACCCTTACCTCATTCACTGTTAATGTAATGAATTTTTATGCAAGTTTATTTCTCAGCAGATTACATAGCTGCAGTTTTCTTGGGTAGTATTTTAGGCTTTCATTTTCAAGTGTAACTTTCAGGAATTGAAATGGGGCCTACACTTCATAGAAGGGGAAGACAGAAGAGTCATCGGGTCTGAATCTCTGCATTTTACGGGATTGTTCCCTAGATTACCTGCTGTGTTTTCTCCAACCTGTTCTTCAATCTCTACAGTGATAACTCAGCTGCCTCCTTCCAGAATACAATTACTCTTCAAATTGAGAATATTTTTCCCTAATGACCAAATTACATGCATCATTCTTGTCCCCAGATTACTTCATCTTGTCCTACCTATTGGCATTTGGACTAATAAAATAGTATTTAATGAACTGGGCATGCCCAGGAAATTAATCTGATACTACTTTTTATCTAAAAGCTTTTTTTAGATTATATATTTAAGATTAGATTGGGGGGGGGGGGAGTATGGTGTAGTAGTTAGAGCAGGAGACTGTTCTGACTTAACTCAAGTTGTGCTTACATCAGAATTCTCCTGTTGTGAGCAATTTTTTAGTAGCCTGATGGGAAAACAAACAAACAGAGAAAAGGAACTTGCCCAAAGTCACCAAGTAAGGCACTGTCAGATTGACTTACCACAGTGTCTACACCACGCTGTGTCGACGGGAGATGCTTTCCTGCCGACTTACCTTACTTGGGGAGCGCTCTCCCATCGACTTAGTGGGTCTTCACTAGACCTGCTAAATTGACACCGCTGCATTGATTGCAGCTTATCTAGTAAATGTAGACATGGCCTAAGTTGCTACCAGTGTGCCCATATTGGTAAATGAGTGGTATCCTAGCTAGAAGGGGAGGGTGACCTAAGTGGAAGTGGAGGGGATCCTGGTACGGAAAAGGGAGACTTGTTATGGAAAGGTTGAAAGCCACTGTGTCAGAATAATGGCAATTTTGGAGGCTTGTGGAGTTAGTAATTCATCTCCAGAATGAAGATTTGAGGAATTTAGGGAGACTTTATATTGTACCTAATTAGCCATTTGCATGCACAATTACCTGTTGTGTATGCAATCATGATAATTTTACAACTGAATTAGGCATGCGATTGTCCATTTAACTTTTTTTTTTTTTAATCTGACCCCCAAATATTTTCTAGCAAACTTCTAGGGCCTGATTTTCAAGTAACCTAGACACACACATGTTTGCGATGCACACATGCATTAACTGCACACATACATTACTTGAATATGTGGTCCTTAAAGTTTTTGAGGTTGACTTTCAGAAGCAGTGTGAATGCAGTTTGAGCCTTAGCTGTTGACTGTATGAACAGCAAAAAATACATACTGAACACAAGATATAGACCAAGCTCATGTAAAACAAGACCTTCAAGGTCTTCACATATGTGCAACTAAAACAGAAACCCAATCCTAAAAGTAATAGATCTGTTACTTCTGCAAGCTGAAGAGGAAGAGAGAGAAAATTTTGTTTTTAAGTACTTGGGAGGCAGTTAGATACTATAGTGAAAAGAGGTCATAAGTGTCTCAGTAGAGAAAAGGAAGAAAAATGTCTCAGATGGCTTCAAGGATATTAGCATTATTATGCATGAAGGGTAGTCAAGGAAGATATTAAGAAAAGAATTGCCATTTGCAGTGTTACTGTCATTTAATTATGATTTTAAAAAAAATCTCTCTTTTCAGATGTAGGAAAGTGGTTCAGTCCCAAGAAATCTTTCTAAATCTGAGAGTCTATTTGTTATGCAAGTGTGTGTGGTGTTTCAGTGATGTGCAATAGAAAGAGTGAAGTAGCTAGATGATAGCTAATACACTCTTCTTTGGACATGCCTAACCCAGTATTGCCAGCTTTTATGATCAAAGAATGTTTGCAAACTCTACATAATACAAGTCACATACTGTATATATGAAAAGCTGTATGCCTATTTATACTGTGTGTGTGTATTAATTCAAAACAGAGTGTACAGTTACAAATCTCACCACTGGATTCCCTCTTATCCACAGCATGACTGACTGATAAACAGTTTATTTTGCATAACTCAGCTGAGCACCAGTTTTCTTAGCAAAGCCACAGATGGTAATGGAGATTTTGACTGAATGTCTCCTACCATTTCCTCTTTTTATGAAAACAAATGCAATTTGGTCTTGTCACAATTAGCATGACCTGATAGCTTTTAAATTAGTGCTGAGGAAGTGGAAAGGTACAACAGTAAATACACATGGATGCGCTGTAGCAATCTGGAACCTGAAATGTAGAAATATGACTTAGCATACAAACTTATCATAACTGGCACGTTGATTAAAATCTACCTATGGGATTACTTTGGCTACCTCTGAGGTGAAATGTGTCAAGTGTTTAACAGTGCACTGCATTTCTGTACAACAGTTTAAGACAAGAAGAGATTGCCATATGCACCTGAAAGTGCAGGGGTAATTTAGGTAGGCAGAATGTAACTAACCCAATTGGATTTTGACCAGGACACCATGATTGTGTAATTTTCTGTGTTATGGGGGAGTCTGATTTATTTGTCCTTTTTCTTCAGCCCTATTAAAATGTAAATGATTCTGTTCAGTTGCAGAATGAGGAAGAGCCTGGAGAGACTGAACATACTGTGAATGATGCCCCTCCACCTTACAGCAGCATTTCTGGGGAGAATGCAGGTAAACTGAACAGCAAGGAAATAAATGTTGTTTTTTTTCTTGGTTTTCTTTCCCATCCCTTTAGTTGTTTCTTTTTCTATAATATGCTCACTGCTGTTTGACATTGCAGCATCTGTTAAGACTGGGAAGGATGGGACCTGATCCAAAGAGATTGTGGTTATTTGTGGTTTGAAAGAAAACATGTCATCTTCATAAAATGGTGCTCAAGTTACTTTCTACAGTGCTCTTAGCATACAGAAGAAGGTGAAAATGGTAGTGCAGTGAGGATTTGTGGTCTGTAATGATCTGGTATTTGAGTAATATCTTGCTTCTTCCAGTGATCTTTAACGGTATCTTTACTGGTGTCTTTTACTTTACTGTCCTTTTTCAGGGCTTCTTTCTTGGTCATTATGCTGAATTTTTGTCTTGTGAAGTATATACAAATGCTTTTATGATACTGTAGATTTAACAGTGCTTGAATGCATTACAATGTTTTAAATACCCGTCATCTGCAACTATAGAAAAAAAATGTGGCTGGAGCTGAAAGCTTGGAAGAGAGCTCAACTCAGATATAACATGGCAGTCTTCTTACTCTCTGCTAATTAGAGCAGAAATCCAGTAGAAATAGACCCGTTAAGAGGCTATGCTTATTTTTTTTCAGTAACTTAGCCAGTATGTGTTCTGTGGCATCAGAACACATAGCTGATAAAGCAAACATCAGTTTAAAATGAAGATATCAGAAAAGTTAGAAAAAATGCCTTTGTTCAGACCCATTTGATAAAATGTTGCCCCAAAACATGAACCTTGCACTTTTGTTCTAACAAATTCAATCTTTTGGTGCCTACTCCAGGGAGTAGTTTCCACAGACAGAGATTTGCCTCTGAGGGTATGTCTACACTACCCACCGGATCGGTGGGCAGCAATCGATCCAGCGGGGGTCGATTTATCGCGTCTAGTCTAGACACGATAAATTGATCCCAAGGGGCTCTCCCGTCGACTCCTGTACTCCACCGACACGAGAGGCGCAGGCAGAGTCGACGGGGGAGCGGCAGCAGTCGACTTACCGCAGTGAAGACACCGCGATGAGTAGGTCTAAGTACGTCGACTTCAGCTTCGTTATTCACATAGCTGAAGTTGCGTAACTTAGATCGATTTTCCCCCTCCGCAGTGTAGACCAGGCCTGAGAACACCCTTCCTCCAGTCCTCGAGTTCACTTCTAAGGACTTGGTAAAAGCCAGTTGATGTCTGCTGTCACACCTGGGTATAGGTGTAAAGGCAGTATTTAAGGTAGCCAAGTCCCAAACCAAGAAGACCGAGAGTGGACATAAGTTTTCAAGTACATAAAAGGTTGTTATAAGGAGGAGGGAGAAAAATTGTTCTCCTTAACCGCTGAGGATAGGACAAGAAGCAATGGTCTTAAATTGCAGCAAGGGCGGTTTAGGTTGGACATTAGGAAAAGTTTCTTAACTTTCAGGGTAGTTAAGCACCCTGAAAGAAATTGACTAGGGAGGTTGTGAAATCTCCACCATTGGAGATTTTAAAGAACAGATTAAACAAACACCAGTCAGGGATGGTCTAGATAATACTTAGTCCTGCCATGAGTGCAGGGGACTGGATTAGATGACCTCTCAAGGTCCCTTTCAGTCCTATGATTTCTAACTTTCTAGATTGTAATCAGCACCTTGAATTGGCACCTGTAAATAGATGTGTATGCAACACAGATGTAATATGCATGCACCAAAACTACATATTCTGCACTATGTGAAGGTTTGGAGTGGCATTCATTATATCATTTTCATTATAGAGATAATTATGATCATGGACATGATAATCTCTTGGTAAAAAGGGGAATGGAGACTGGTTAAACCTTCTAAGGAGAGTGCCCATGAGGAAGCTACCTTTTCTGCATGATCATACCTGAGTTAAAAGCCAATAATACTTTTCAGAGGAGCTATCACATTCATGCTGGTCATAATCTAGATCCTGATTCCTCCCCCCACACACACACATTTTCTTAATAAAAAGTCAGAATCACATTTGAGAATCAGGCACATCAGATGCATAAAGGTAGCATATGGAAACCAAGGTGAGAGGGGGAAAAAGGAGAAGATTAAAGATATCCCCATCATTGTGGTAACCTCCCCTCCCTATCCCAATTTATACTGCTCAAAGGAGTAAATAGACATTCGAAAGGAAACTGCGGTCTTTTTCAGACAAACTGGCCACCTTTGGCTGAATACCTTATGGGGATTCCTCTTTTACTCATCAAAACCATTTGAAATTTGAAAATATATCTTTCTCTGTCTCTTACTGAAATCAGAGGAGGCACAGCATGTGTTTCTGTCTCTGTTGCTCTAGATTGGGAGATGCCTTTGTGCACCCTCGATAAAGTGGTCTTGTTCATACTCTGTATCTGCTGTGGAGCCTTTATGTTTCAGTCCTTAAAAAGCTCAAGAACCTCTGTATGTGGTATCATAGTGTGCATATGTTTCTAACAAGGTTTCAACTTTTCTTGCTTTTCCTTGTCTAGGTCAAGATGACTGTCATACTAATTTATTTAGGGTGAATTCCCTTCCCCTTCTGAAAGTCTATTAGTATCCTACTGTAGGTCTCAAATTTGCTTTAATATTTTCTTTATTATGGCATTATAGTTCAATACATGTGAGTTTAAATTACAGTCTTTCACCAAAGAATACATGGTAATTTTAAAATCATGATCTTCTTCGTACTTTGTTTTCTTTGCTGGTTATAGAGCTGCTTATATCAGGCGTCAGAGGCGTATTACATCCTACAATTCATGTAAACTCTCTCTTTGCAGAGTATTTTGACTACAAAGATGAATCAGGGTTTCCCAAGCCCCCTTCTTACAATGTGGCCACAACATTGCCTAGTTACGATGAAGCGGAGCGAAGTAAGGCTGAAGCTACCATTCCCTTGGTTCCTGGAAGAGTAAGTTCACTTTGTGTGCTGAATGTCCCTAAAGGTCCATTTGTAGAATTTATATAACTGAATTAACCTAAATACTTTGTTAATCAAAATCTTGATTTATTTTTTCTCATTGTTTTTTTTTTTCCAGTGTTCTACAATATTTTTTTGAAAAACTTTTTGTCTGGTCCACTGGCATGATGTAAGACATGTCAATAATACTATTGCAGGGGTCGGCAACCTTTCAGAAGTCATGTGCTGAGTCTTCATTTATTCACTCTAATTTAAGGTTTTGCGTGCCAGTAATACATTGTAACGTTTTTAGAAGGTCTCTTTCTATAAGTCTATAATATGTATCTAAAGTAAATAAGGTTTTAAAAATGTTTAAGAGGCTTCATTTAAAATTAAATTAAAATGCAGAGCTCCCCGGACTGGCGGCCAGGACCCAGGCAGTGTGAGTGCCACTGAAAATCAGCTTGTGTGCCGCCTTCGGCACACGTGCCATAGGTTGCCTACCCCTGCACTAGTGCATGCAGTACTGATTAATTTGGCAAGCTGATATAGGCTACATGTGTAGCTTCGCTGTTTATCTTACGACTTACTAATTTGTACTTCCAAAGTACCTCCCATCAGAAGATTTGTCAGCACCCAATTTTTGAGTGAGTTCCTGTAGTTCAAATTCATTGTTATGAAACGGGAGTTGGCAAAGCTTCAGAGGTCAAGGCTCACTTCATACCTTTGTCTGGTAGACCATAGGGTCCAGAGAAGAGCAACAAGAATGATTAAAGGTCTTGAGAACATGACCTATGAAGGAAGGCTGAAAGAATTGGGTTTGTTTAGTTTGGAAAAGAGAAGACTGAGAGGGGACATGATAGCAGTTTTCAGGTATCTAAAAGGGTGTCATAAGGAGGAGGGAGAAAACTTGTTCACCTTAGCCTCTGAGGATAGAACAAGAAGCAATGGGCTTAAACTGCAGCAAGGGAGGTCTAGGTTGGACATTAGGAAAAAGTTCCTAACTGTCAGGGTGGTTAAACACTGGAACAAATTGCCTAGGGAGGTTGTGGAATCTCCATCTCTGAAGATATTTAAGAGTAGGTTAGATAAATGTCTATCAGGGATGGTCTAGACAGTATTTGGTCCTGCCATGCGGGCGGGGGACTGGACTCGATGACCTCTCGAGGTCCCTTCCAGTCCTAGAATCTATGAATATCCTACCCACTCATCAAAGAAGAACAAAACTTGAAAAGTAGGCGGTCATATTTTGATTTCTTTCCTACCTTGTTAGGTAACTTGGCTTTCCTCGTCACTCCTACTGGCTTTTCTGGTCTGTGAATAATAAAATCCATTGTCTCTGACGAGAGATTTTCCTTTTCTCTTCCTCCATTGCTGTCTGCCCTCCTCCCTCATGCTCCTTGATCGCAGCTAGCATTTGGTAGTAGTGCTACCAGCATCTGCTGTCTAATGCTAGTAGCTCTTCTCCCATAAGAGCCTGAGTCCCACTGAGACCACATATGATGTTGTCCCAGTGAGGGAAAATGTTAGAGAAAGACAGGGAGATAAATTATGTGGTCGGTATTGGGAGTATCCTTATTTGTTTTCGGGGGGGGGAGGGGCTACCTAAAAGAGGGAATCTCACCTGACAAGTCAGTATTTCATGTCTTATATTATCTTTAGCAATTGTTCAGGTACAAAGGGGAGAAGTCTTAGATGCAGAAATGTTGTTGTTGTCCTTAAGGAGTTTTTTCTTGAATGAAAAGATATTCTGTATCCTTGCAATGTGAGCTTTGTGATCTCTGCAAGTTGATAGTCCTTTCCCGTAAAATCTTGTGTAAGCTCAAAACCTCAGGCTTGCGGTATGACTTTGATTGCATTAAACCTGACCTCCCTCCATTCCCTTTTCTCTCTTCATTTTTAGGAGGATGACTTTGTGGCACGGGATGATTTTGATGATACTGACCAGCTGAGGATAGGAAATGATGGCATCTTCATGCTAACATTCTTCAGTAAGTACCCAATAGAACCTTGAACTTTTCCTCAGTCCAGACAAGAAGAAGTTAACCTTTTCATGTACGTGACGTAGAGCTGGAAAAACTAGATATGCCAGTATGAAATTCTGGGAAGGAAAAAATTTCCCTTCCTCCTCTAGAAATGATCTACCATTCAGGCAGGTGTCAAACTCTCCAAGTTAGTCTAGGGTTTCATTACAAACAAACCCCATCCCCTTCTTTTTCTTCTTTTTTTCACTAAAGCTCATCCCCCCAATATCTGTTTCTGTTGCTCCCTATAAACCTCATTAATAACATATTGTGAAGAGCTGTTCAGCTCCGCAAGGCAGTGACAAGAATGTGGAGATGCACCTCTTCATTCACTACTAAACCAACTCTTGCCTTATATATCTCCCATAATGCAAACCAAAATTTCTAGCTGTAGGGTAATAGCAGTAGAGACTCCTGCCACTCTATAATGTACCACTAGAGCGTGCTCAAGTATGGTGAATGCTGTCTCGTCCCCCCCCCCCCCCCCCCCCCCCCAAAAAAAAGAGGCTGCATAAACTGAATGGATGATCAGGAGTTCCAAGGCTGTTCATTCACATAGTATGCTGCTGACAATGCCATTGAGAGATCCTAAAACATCTCTGCTCTTTATGAAAACTAGTTATTTATTTGGTTCAGTCAAACTTCTGGAACTATATATATATATTTTATTTTTGGGGGGCAAACCCATACTCTGTTTGAACTCTTAAAAATTGAGTTTAGTTGGTAATGGATTAATATTAAAAGTGAAGTGGCTCTCAGTATTTTAGGAAAGGGCTAGTAGCAGTTGTCTCTGCGTTTGTATGTGAAGAGCATGAAAGCACTGGAAATATAGTGTAGCTAAATTGTCATGAGGCATTTTCTCTTAGTCTGAGTTAAAAGGGGGGATGTAGGGTTTCGCAGCTCAGAATGCACAGAGGGTCAGATATTAAATCTAAGTTTGTCTGCTGTTCATAAAGATTTGTGGGCAAACCCTGGTTGAAGCCAACACTCATTTCACTTGCAACAACTTGTGTGAAGTTTAAATTGCCTCCGAACAAGAGTGGGCAGGTCAAAAGTCAGTATGTGGAAGTGGGGCTGTTCCAGTGACCCACATACATGTGACTGTGGTGAAACACAAACAATGGAACATCTGTTAGTCTGCTGGCTCCTCGAGGAACCATGTACTGTGGAAGATCTCGGCAGGGCTACACATGTGCCCAACACTGGAAAAAACTGTGGTGTGTGGTGGACAGACACGAGAAGAAGACAGCCTAAAAATATGAAGAGGCTCTTAATAGATGCATAGATTCCAAGGCCAGAGAGGACCACTGTGAGCAGCTAGTCTCCTCTATAGCACATGCCATACAACTTCTCCAAAATAATTCCTAGAACAGATCTTTTAGAAAAACATCCAATATTGATTTTAAAATTGTCAGTGATTGAGAATCCAATTGTAAATTGTTCCAATAGTTAATTAATCTCAGTGTTCAATTTTTACGCTTTATTTCTAGTCTGAATTTGTCTAGCTTCAGCTTCCAGCCATTTTGACCTATTGCTTTCCCTTTGCTTTCTCAGTGGCTTTCCTCTTCAACTGGATTGGATTTTTCTTGTCCTTCTGTCTGACCACTTCAGCTGCAGGACGATATGGGGCCATTTCGGGGTTTGGTCTGTCTCTCATTAAGTGGATCCTGATTGTCAGGGTAAGTTAGTGCAAAAAAAACAAAAAAAAGGCAGCCCAGACAAACATAAGGCCTCTGTGTATTTGCTACATTGCTTAATAAGTGGCTCATCTCAGTTCACAATTAAATAGCTTTTTTGCCTGGCAAAACTTGCACCTGCAAAAGCCTGGGTTATTGGGCTTTGTACTGTCCACTAAGCAGGGTTTTTTGGAAGGGGAAGAATCCTGTCCTTTCCCACCCCATGGGCAGGGGTACAGTGCATCTGTGGCTAGTGCCCCAACCCACATGAGTAGCTGCTGCCACTCCACACCCACTGGTGGCACCACTCAGTCTGACATTTCAGCTTCCACAAAGACCTCTGCTCTCTGACTTGTTCAGGGCGGTGTGGAGTGGACCCCCACAGCATACAGGGGATATAAGGCCTCTCTGCATGGCTGCTCCCCTTAGGCAACTCACAGTAGGGCTAATGTAAAAAGCAACAGAGAGTCCTGTGGCACCTTTAAGACTAACAGATGTATTGGAGCATAAGCTTTCGTGGGTGAATGCCCACTTCTTCGGATGCATGTAATGGAAATTTTCAGAGGCAGGTATAAATATGCTGGCAAGAATCAGTCTGGAGATAATGAGGTTAGTTCAATCAGGGAGGGTGAGCTCCTCTGCTAGCAGTTGAGGTGTGAACACCAAGGGAGGAGAAACTGCTTTTGTAGTTGGCTAGCCATTCACAGTCTTTGTTTAATCCTGATCTGATGGTGTCAAATTTGCAAATGAACTGAAGCTCAGCAGTTTCTCTTTGGAGTCTGGTCCTGAAGTTTTTTTGCTGTAAGATGGCTACCTTTACATCTGCTATTGTGTGGCCAGGGAGGTTGAAGTGTTCTCCTACAGGTTTTTGTATATTGCCATTCCTGATATCTGACTTGTGTCCATTTATCCTCTTACGTAGTGATTGTCCAGTTTGGCCAATGTACATAGCAGAGGGGCATTGCTGGCACATGATGGCATATATAACACTGGTGGACGTGCAGGTGAATGAACCGGTGATGTTGTAGCTGATCTGGTTAGGTCTTGTGATGGTGTTGCTGGTGTAGATATGTGGGCAGAGTTGGCTTCGAGGTTTGTTGCATAGATTGGTTCCTGAGTTGGAGTTGTTATGGTGCGGTGTGTGGTTGCTGGTGAGAATATGCTTAAGGTTGGCAGGTTGTCTGTGGGCGAGGACTGGCCTGCCTCCCAAGGTCTGTGAAAGTGAGGGATCATTGTCCAGGATGGGTTGTAGATCACTGATGATGCGTTGGAGAGGTTTAAGCTGAGGACTGTAGGTGATGGCCAGTGGAGTTCTGTTGGTTTCTTTCTTGGGCTTGTCTTGTAGCAGGAGGCTTCTGGGTACACGTCTGGCTCTGTTGATTTGTTTCCTTATTTCCTTGTGTGGGTATCGTAGTTTTGAGAATGCTTGGTGAAGATCTTGTAGGTGTTGGTCTCTGTCTGAGGTGTTGGAGCAGATACGGTTGTACCTCAGTGCTTGGCTGTAGACGATGGATCGTGTGGTGTGTCCGGGGTGGAAGCTGGAGGCATGAAGGTAGGCATAGCGGTCAGTGGATTTTCGGTATAGGGTGGTGTTAACGTGACCATCACTTATTTGTACTGTGGTGTCTAGGAAGTGGACCTCCCGTGTAGATTGGTCCAAGCTGAGGTTGATGGTGGGGTGGAAGCTGTTGAAATCGTGGTGGAATTCTTCCAGAGTCTCCTTCCCATGGGTCCAGATGATGAAGATGTCGTCAATGTAGCGTAGGTAGAGGTGGGGCGTGAGTGGACGAGAGCTGAGGAAGTGTTGTTCCAGGTCAGCCATAAAAATGTTGGCATATTGTGGGGCCATGCGGGTGCCCATGGCTAATGTGAGGCATAGAGGGCTTTGTGCTGACTCTTCATGCCAAGAGTGAAATTTGCCCTAAATCCTTCAGCAGTTCCTTTTTGAAGACTAGCCTGTTTCCTTGACCATCACAAAAGTTCCTTGGGGACTGTTTTGATTCAGGTGTGATTTTTAAATAACCCTTTCTGCTTGCTTTATTCTCATCTGAAACAGTAAACTTGCCTGCTGTGGCACATCTAGCAGTGTGTTTTGGGAGTGGGGGCTCTGATAGACTATCTAGAGGTTGAAGAGAGCTGGTAACGTGACACTGCTCTGGGATGGTAGGATGGTCCTTGTTATTGTAATAAATAAGAATAATGTGCCAGAGGAGTGCTGCATTTTTATAAGTGTCTCTTTCTTAAGTAAAGCAGCTTGTGTAATATGTAGCTGTATGTTAAGCAATATTTGTTTAAAAGAGATACCACCTACCCCAGATGTTTTATTCTTGAAGTAAAAAAAAATCCTCTACGTGAAAATAAAGCAGGTCAAGAAAGCAAAGGCTTTTAATGGGGAAAGGAATGAAAAATTATAAAGCTATATCTTTGTGAAAACGTCAAAGCAATTTCTGTCCAAGCAAACATGTCATGTGCAGCCTGTGACTAGAAAAATTGCAGGCAGATGTGCAAGGGAAACCAATAAAAAAATTAAAAAAAATGGCTCTGAAGACCAAAAGCAAAGAGATTCAGAGTTAAGGTCATCACTTTATCCTTAATCATTTTGTGCCAGGACTCAGATCCTGCAAATATGACATCTAGTGAGATAACTGTCTCCATTGTACAGTGCTTAGGTACTACAGGTGTCTCATACAGAAGACCTAAGTGCCATTTCCTGAGATAATAAGAAAATGAAGTGAGAGAGAGTGGCAGCCTTAACTGTGAATTTGATTTCAGCCTTAATATCTAGTTTTTCTAACTTATCCTTCTTCTGATTTAAACTTTAAAAAAATGAAAAATCAAGTTAATAATCTACCACTGACAACATAATGAAATTGGATTCTATAATTATATCAGCACCAAGGGCACTTTTCATTTAATAGGAAGCAGTTTTCCCAGTAACAGATTTTCAAGTTTGAGGATTCCTCATACCTACAAGAGCTTAACTTCAGCATCACTGCTGTTTTGTTACATCATCCAACCTTGAAGTGTAGTTAGCAGGGGTTACTACTGCAAGCCTGGCCTTTCGCTTCCAAAATTGGCAGAGGCTGTTAGGCAGCTGGTGGGTGAGGGAGAATGGGAAGAGCTGTCATTCAGCAGTGTCTCCCTACTAGCTGATCTCAGGAGAGGTATTAGTGAGTGTTGAACTGTCTTGTATACATCTTCTTGGTCACAGTGGAGCAGTTTTTAATAATTGGGATTTGTAACGTGTGCTTCTCTTACAGTAAGGCTATGTCTATGCTTATGGCGGTGTGTCGAGTACATATACCGCATGCCTCCCTAGCATAGGTATAAAGTTAGAGTGTAGATGGGGAGGCACTGCTTAGGCAAGAAGAGTAAAGATGCACCAGAACCTTAAGGTATATACATTGTATGGCCCTCTACGCTCCCAAGAAATGCCTCCCCGTCTACACTGCTATTTTAAGCAGTGTAGTATCCCACTGCCAGAGCCTTTCACTGTCCAGTGTGACTACACACTACAGTGTGGATGCAGCCTGCTTTTCACTGTGGCTTGTGGATACACATATTCTACATGCTGCCTCCAGTGTAGACAAGGCCATAGAGGGCACAGTCTGGCTACCACTGACATCAGTGGGAGCAGGATTGGGCCCAGAAAGTATCAAGTGTTATAATTTCTGTTTCTTTTTTAGTTCTCAACCTATTTCCCTGGTTACTTTGATGGTCAGTACTGGCTCTGGTGGGTTTTCCTTGTATTAGGTAAGTCCTTATAACATTTGAAGTTATGCAAAAAGTGACTTTTAGAGACAAGTGTTGTTGTATTTGTTACCAGATGTTTAAAGGTGTATGGCCAAAATGTTATCTTTTTAAAATGATTTTATTCTGGTAGTGATTGTCTTCTAGATTTGTGTGTGTTTATTTAAATTCCTCTACTGTCATCAAAAAATTAAGGAGCAAAAGCATACACATCCTCTCACCAAAAAAGAGTAAGAAAATCAGAGAGCAGCACTTCCTCACACTGACAGTAGCTGCTAGGAGTTGAATCACTGGACTATGGCACTCAAGTGATTAAAATGCAAGTAGACTGATTTGTTCTAAATCCTATACTGAGTCTCAGACACTCTTGGGACCATCATGAGGACTGGTGGGCCCTTCGAGAAATTAATTATCTAAAAATATGTGGATCAACTTTGCTGCACCAAAACACCAGTTACATGGGTACCAAGTGATACTTAAGTTTGTAGTATCAATCTGTAATGCATGTCACTGTTCCAAATATGCCTTCTGGAGTTGTAGCCAGCTGATTCTGTTCTTTGACTCTGTGGCTAATATTTAGCTGTAAATCTACCTATGTGGAAGAATAAAAGTGATAGTACAGTGAAACTGGTACAAAAGACCACCTTTCTAAGCCTGAAAAGACCACTCCAAAGTCTCCCCAGACATACTCAGTACAATTCTGCTGCATCTTTTTGCAGTTGATTTTTGTTGGTTCCTAGAGTGTTGCCTGCGACACATTTTTACCTAATTGAAGAATCTTGGCATGTTTTGAGTTGCTTGTACTAGGTAAAGGAATTCTGCCATCAAGCGGCGATTTAATTTGTTGCACACAAAGGAGGTAAAATAATATTATTTAGTACTTCGATAGCATTTTCCATCTGATGCTCTCAAAAACTGGAAGAAGTATTGATGAACTAAACCTCCTGCAGTGAAAGGAGAAAAAATAATTGTAATAACATCAGAAGTGTGTAGTGTGGAACCAGAAACCATAGTGTTTGTCATGTTGGGAAAATGAGTAATATTTTTAATATATATTTTTCCCCTTTAATCTTCTACTGAAATCTACCTCAAAAGTAATTCAATTCAGAAACTTACTGGGTCTGTTCTTTCAATGGTGCATAAGGTAAATAAGATAAATCTCTTGTATCACAGTTTTCAACTTTCCATTTCAAAGACTTTGTTCTGGAGCTTGATCCTGCAAACTCCCTACTCAAGCGAGGGAACCCATCAAAAGTGGTGTATTTGGGGACTGGGGCTTCTAATTTCTAATTTGTAATATTTTAATAAAACGCCTTTATTTTCTATAAGGTTAAGTATAGAAAAAAGTATCACAACCAAATATATATTAGTAATAATAATCTCTTTTCAATAACACTCTTAATCTAGAAATCTCAAATCATATGTATAAGAGATATATAATCTACATATAAACACACAAAATAAGCAGCAACATGACAGACAATAAGGTTTCTGGTTCCACAATGCACACTTCTGATGTTACTACAATTATTTTTTCTACTTTCACTGCAGGAGGCTTAGTTCATCGATACTTACACAGTTTTTGAGAGCACCAGACGGAAAGTGCTACCTAAGTACTAAATAATACTCTACCTCCTTTATGTGCAACAAATTAAGTCGCCACTAGATGGCAGAATTCCTTTACTTAGTACAGGGGTTCTCAAACTTCATTGCACCGTGACCCCCTTCTGACAACAACAATTACTTCATGACCCCAGGAGAGGGGACTGAAGACTGAGCCCGCCCAAGCCCCACTGCCTGGAGGGCAGGGACACACAGACAAGACATAACCTGAGCCGCACTGCTCCGGGCAGAGGGGCCAAAGCTGAAGCTCAAGGGCTTCAGCCCCTAGTCAGGGGGCCTGCAGCCTGAGCCGTGCTGTCCAGGGCTGAAGCCCTCAGGCTTTGGCTTCGGCCCTGGGCAGTGGGGCTTGAGCTTCAGCTCCGGGCCCCAGCAAATTTAAGTCAGCCCTGGTGACCCCATTTAAAGGGGGTCGTGACCCACCTTGGGGTCCCGACTCACAGTTTGAGAATTGCTAACCTAGTACAAGCAACTCAGAACATACCAAGATTCTTCAATTAGGTAAAATGTGTCATAGGAAACACTCCAGAACCAGCAAAAATCAACTGTAAAAAGATTGCAGCAGAATTGTACTGAATATGTCATAGAAAATGATACCGGATCTTTAGTGACATAATCATAAATTTCCAAGAAACATGACTAAATTTCATAAAACTATTCCTCATTTATTTGAGTTACTACCTTTTCTAGATTGGCTTGATCACTAAAGCATTCATCCTGATCAGCAATTTAGATTTCTTTAGCTGACTTCCAGATTTGTAGAACTAACTTCTTGGTAATTAGGTTTACCCTTAAAATAAACTTTCTTGTTGTTCATTAATACGGAAATCCAAAGCTTTAATATCGTAGTCCAGAAACAAGTCTATATTCAGTTAAATGCCACAAGTGCTAAGAATCAGAGGCCTTCTCTGTAAGACATTCTGAGATGTCTTACTGTCCTTTCCTAAGTAGAGAAGAAAACATTGGAAATTATATAGATTTTGTTTCTTAAGTGAACAAATGTTGTTTCCCCCCCCCCCCCCCCCTTAGGCTTTCTGCTGTTTCTCAGAGGATTTATCAATTATGCAAAGGTTCGGAAGATGCCGGATACATTTTCCACTCTCCCCAGGACCAGAGTTCTCTTTATTTACTAAAGGTAAATCTTATACACTTTTGAGGGTTTTTTTGTTGTTTTTTGTTTTTGTTTTACTTTACTGGGCAATTTCTTTAGGCTGGGTCTGCTCTGCTATAATTTCACAGGCCAAAGCCAGTGGCTGATATTTTATTTCCTGGGCTGCCAGCTACTGTACATACTTCTTAGTCCAGCTTTCCTATGACAACACAGCAGGAGTTTAATTTGAAGTATCAAGTATCTGTTCCAGAATTTGATGAAGGGAATTTTAGATGCCTTAGATTCCAAGATTTGAAATACCAGAACAGATCCCCATTGCTTGGTACACTTGTGCACCCTGAAGGATGTGATTTTAAGAACTAGTAATGCGCTTGAAACATGTGGCATACCTTCAACATGAGTTAAGGTCACATACCAAGCCCGAGCAGAGGCATATAGCAATGTCTTTGGCTTATGGCCCAGAACCAGCACTTCATCTGAGTTTTCTGTATTACTCATTCTCTGCCAAGTTCTGGGAGAAACTCTGAAAGCCACTCCAACATGCCTTTAACTAATTGTAGTACCTGAATAATTTTAAGGTTTTTTTGTTTTTGTTTTTTTTTGTTTTGTTTTTTTAAACATCTAAAATTCACCCACTTTTGGGCTGCACATTAACATGTCTTGTTCTTGTCCTTTGCTGAAATCTTGGTGGGACCTTGATGGAGGCTAAAGTAGTTCAGCTTGTTTAGCGCATTTCCTTCATACAATAGATAATGGCTAGCATTAACTTTCTTTCTCTTGAGGCAGAAAAAAAATCCCTGTAAGAAAGAAGTTGCTTCCCAGATGATGAGTGCAACACAATGCTCCATGAAGCTAGTTTTCCCCAGGACAGAGCTGAAGCAGTTGTAACCAGGGCAATAGTAGAAACACAAAACTTTAAATCAGGTGTCATTAAATTGTTTGGCTCTCAAAACCAAGGCTTTGTTTTCCTGTTCCTGTCTCTTCACTAGGCAGGAACCACACACGTTGCAAATGGTTCTGCTTTATTAAACTGAACCTGAAAATGCTATAAAAAGAAATTGCTATGTGATGGGTTGGTTGTTTGGGTTTTCCCCTTCTTAGGGTTTGTGGTAACCTCTGAACCCCTCTTAAATTCACATTGTTACTGGTTGTACGCCATGTATTTAATACTTGAATACTAAAGCTATTTCTGGTCCCAGCAACTGGTATTCTGGTCGTCTTGCTCTTCAAGTGACTTGACTCTTCATTTTTTATAGGAGTTGCTTGGTTCCTGGTAGCATAGACCTTGAAGCCTATGTTTTGAAATGCAAGTAGTGATTTTGTGCCTACATTTTTGGGTCCCAACCTGAGACACATTAAAGGGGCTTGTCTTTCAAAGTGTGGGTCCTCAGCACTTTCTGAATCAGGCCTCTTTAAGGTGTCTGAAGTTGGGCATCCAGAAACACTAGGCACTATGAAAATGTAGGCCTTGATGTTTCCACATGCCCTAAACTTCACTCTGTTGGACTCTTCAGATAAACCTATAATGTGAAATATTGAAGAGAAGCATCTCAAAACACTTCTGGTATCACTATAGCATCCTTCCTCAAATCAGATTCCTCTTTTACTTTTTCTGGTGCCAGTGAAGGGAAGCTGCTATTTCATTACCTACCTTCTCACAATTTAAAAAACTTGATTATATATCTAAAAATTATTTATTATGAAAGTTAGAGGATGTTAGAGGTTAACATTAAATTCATACATTTGGTTCTAGTATCTAGAACAAGCACTACATGGTGATGTTCTCATTCTCCTGATTCTTTAATGCAGAAGTTTTGAGAAGGGTAGTCTTAACTTCATTCCATATTTGTATCTAGAAAGAAGGCGTATATTGTAAGAACATATATATTGCCATATATTAATTGTAGCTAATCACCAAAAGTCTGGTTTGTTTTGCTAAGAAAGGAATTGAGATACATATATACTAAAAGCAACAGAGAGTCCTGTGGCACCTTTAAGACTAACAGATGTACACTAATACATCTGTTAGTCTTCAAGGTGCCACAGGACTCTCTGTTGCTTTTTACAGATCCAGACTAACACGGCCACCCCTCTGATATATACTAAAAGGAGATTCTTTGGGATAGATGTTATGGAGGCTGAGAACAAGACCATAATTAACAGTGAAGATTAGGTATGTAAGTTAAAATTTTAATTGGCAGAACCAGATCTGAGTATTGCCTGCTCTTTACAAGGAGGGTGGGAATTTGATTCATGTGAGAGTGTTGTCTGTTGGAACTGTTCCTATGTACAGTAGCTTGTTTTCACTGTTTGTGTTTGGCTTATTTGTCTTCATAGCATAGAGAACCTAATTTTAAAAAAAACTATATGAAGGGGCCTAGAGTCCTTATCAGAATGGTTATGACCAGTGATTCTCAAACTTTTGTACTGGTGACCCCTTTCACATAGGAAGCCTCTGAGTGTGACCCCCCCTTATAAATTAAAAACACTTTTTAATATATTTAACACCATTATAAATGCTGGAAGCAAAGCGGGGTTGAGGTGGAGGCTGACAGCTCATGACCCCCTGAGGGGTCCGGACCCCCAGTTTGAGAACCCCTGGTTATGACCTTTTACTCCTCTTTGACTGAGACATCTCATGTATGGCAAAGCTTGTGCATGCTGTGGAGAAGAGTCAAATTTATAAAGTTACCCATAAATATTATCTAATTATACTAGCTGTGCCAGAGCGGACGACTGTTGTGTAATCAACACAGACTATTCAGTTCTGACAAGCATGTATATGCTATATATACTGAAATATGAGTTCTCTTTGACAGTCCTTTCAGATTCTTTGTCTTGTTCAAATTGAATATAATTATATGTGAGGTGTACATTTGACTACAGAGAAGACAAAAAGTTTTATTAAAGGATTTTGTGACCCTAAAATGTTGGATTTTCAGGCCTGTGTTAAACCACATCTGTTTTATTTACTTAGTTTTAAAACAAACTATACAAAGAGCTGTAGGTGCCCTGAAAGCCTTATAACAGCATAATAATGGTCATCCAGCAACAACAGAAATCCTATCTGGATATACACAAACCGCCAGCGAGTAAATCAAAGCAACAAAAAAGTTCTTTCTACCCTCTTCACTCTCCCCATAGCCCCAGGAATATACCCCCATCCTTCTCTAAACATGCTGTTTTAAGGATGAAATAGAGGCTAATTTGTCCATAGCAATAATACCAAAGACTGACTTGTGTAAGTCAACTATTTGGACTGCATTGCATATGTCTAAAAAACGTTATAGCACATATTTGATCAGTCCCCATGCAGCTGCTATAGCTGCACATATCTCACTGGGGTTTCTACATCTGCTGTGCCTCTATGGTCTGTGTAGGTGCTTTGTAGGAACAAAACACCAGCTCTTCCAGTTGCCCTTGTGACACTTCCTTCTCCTTCTGAGAGAGCTGAAGTAGACATAATTAAAATAAGACTTTTCACTTGTTTTGTTTTTAAAATGCCCTTAAAGTCTCCGAGAACAAATAGCTGTGAAAAATGCTGACCACTGAAGAAACGAAAATATTACTTCTAATTAGCATTTGCTTGCTAGTGCACTCCACCCACATCATAACACCATTGATGAGAGCCAGACATGCTGAGCTTAATAAAGAGGGGATATTATAAATACACAATTTGTAGTAATATTGAAGGTAGGTGGTGGAAAGAATCACTACCTATGTATTGGGGACCTTGTGAAGAAGTTAGTGTTACATTTTCTCTGTTTACTTTTCCTTAAAAAACAGATCCTTTTAGAATTAGATCATTTACATTTGGTGATGGAATCCAGCATGTCAGAACCTTCTCCAAATATGCCTGTACTGATTGACCTTGTGAGGACATGGAATGAGGACAGGGTAAAAGATTCCAAAGCATGGCTCAGGCTTCCAGAAGGGGCCCAAGGATCATAGCTTGCAAGTGGCTTGTGAACTTGGAGTGGGGATTTTCTGAGGATACTGCTTTTAGTTAACTTGAATTACAAGCCAGTGTGTATCACTTTTTAAAAAAAAAAATAAATAAATGAACAGAGCTGTTCTTGGATAAAATCCCATCCGCTGTTAGTGAGTGACAGAAGTGCACAGAACACTCTGGAACCTATCACTGTTAGGACGGTGATTGTTGGTTTTAGTTTTCTGAGGGACTGGGGAGGGCGCTTTATGCAAGCCAAAAGTAGTTAACAGTAAAATGAACCTGGCTGAAAGCTTGGCATATGCTATTTAAATACTGTGTTCTAATGGGTCATGTTATCTATCACTGCTGGAAATCTTCCTGGTATATGACTGCATGCAGTTGACGGGGCAAATCAGTATCCAAGCAGAAGATACAAACTACACTGTAGGTGTACTAGTTTCATACTTTATCCTTGGTGCAAAAACATCCCAGCCAGAGTAATCAGGATAGAGAGTTTAGGAGGTTTGGCTTCTCCAATATCCCATATGTTTGCTAGCATGTAGCCATATTAGGGGCGCAGACAAATCAAACCAAACATGGGGTCAAAGTTTGCTCTGCCATTATTCAAATACAGGTTAACTCCAATGCCTTGAGTGATGTTATTATGGATTTACACCAGCATAACCAAGAGCAGAATCTGGCCCGTTGTCTTCCTTTTTCTGTTGCTTTATGTTCTAAAGGGGTTTGAACTCTAAAATTGTCAAATAGGCAGAAAACTACTGTGTAATTGTGCCATTGCTATAAACTTGTAACTGTGCTCAGATGCATGTCATATGTCTTCCAACATCCTGCACTCTTTGTGAACTACATCCTTCTCTTAACCAAAATAACCATCTAACTATAGTTTCAATATTCAATATCCTTCTCTGACAGATGTTTTCTGGCAAATGTCTTCCTGCGTTAATGAATTCTCCCTCAAGAAGTAACAGGACACCTGCAGGAAGTGAATCAAGACTCTGAACACAGAAGAAAAAATAATCACCTGCTTTAAAATAAATAAATAAATAAAAGTACTGTTGAAAAAGAGAAGCATTTCTTTCTATTTGTTTCTAGGTGTAAAATTTTAATAGTTAATGCAGAATTCTGTAATCATTGAATCATTAGTGGGCTAATGTTTGAAAAAGCTATTGCAGTCAAGTCTGTGATGTACTAATAATGCCTTATATAGTATTTGTAGTATAGCATGAGCTATGCCCCTGTAGCCAGTAGGGGGCAGTCTTGCTTTATTTCATTCTCCATCTTAAAAATGATTCTGGAATCCAATATTTTAGTGTAAAATATGTATAATGCTGGCTATTTTGAAGGGGTGTTCTCAAAAGTTTAGAAGACTGTTTTGTTATGACTACATTTTTGCACATATCTATCTGCTGTTAAATCTAAAACTGTGCTGTCTCTATACCTGAAGGTAAAATCAGTGTGCACAATAGATTCTTTATGGCATAATTGGGGGGAAAGTATTATTTTGAAGGTGGAACCAGTATTGGGTTTTTTTATAGTCTCTTCTAAATCTTGCAGTATATTTTACTTTCATACTGCATACTTTTTGGACTATATAGGGATTTCCGCAATATATACTGGTTGTGTAAAGCTCAAAGATCATAACGCAACTTTGTATAAAAAAATTTGACCTTGCAAAAGAGAGGTCATCATTTTGTTGTTGTTGTCTTTGGGACTTTTGAGATGATCCCTAACATACCTGTAATTCTTGCTTTTATAATTTGTGTTAGCAAAAACTATGATGCATTATAAGTGTAGATTTAATGTGCACTTTCGTGCTTTCTGCCAAGTGGTAATTCACTTTGGAGTTTTACTATGTTAAAACTGTAAATATAGCAGAACATTAATAAATGTCACTTATGTAGCAATTTTTGCTGTAGACAAGTGTTTAATTTAGAAAATGAACTTTACTGGGATCTGGATATCAGCTGCCAATACCATCTATTTAATGTCTTGCAAACCAGTGTGGTACAAATGGAACTTTATTTTCTGCTAGAAGAAAGTTTTCTACACATCTATTTCCTGAAATTCAAGGTCTTTCTCCCTTTATATAAACAGTTTGTCAAGTCCTTCAGGCAATGTCCAAATACTAGCTATCCTTCTGGCAGTTTCAAAACGAGTGGTTATATGAACAATTTTACATTGTTTTTGTTAGTCTAGAATGTATAACTCTGTCTGTTTGTCAAATGATTTATTCATAGTCTTCATGATTATACAGTTGTGACAAATGAGCAGTTGAACTTACAAAGATCTGTGCAGGTTACACAGAGGCATCCTTTTTAAATAGGAATAAGTATACACATTTGCAGCAGGAAGAATTAAGTTTACCCTGCAAAGTAATATCTGCCGCATTAGAGAACTCTAATTCACATTTGCCCAAACTTGGTAGATTAGCCTCGTGTTTATTCTCTTGGCATTTGGGCCTTATTTGGTCTTGTATATTCAGAGAACTGGAATATTTTGCATTCCTGTTTCCGTTCATTTGGTGGCCAAAGACTTGCCCATGGTGTTCAATTACTCGTTTAAGATATCCGTTCTAGTTTAAGGAATCATTAGGTTTTTTTGGGGGGGGGGGGGTGTATAAGGATGTGGGGGGAATATTCTGTAAAAATGGGTGAATGGTTGGGCTTGAAGAATCTGCTGTTGTTAAATGGAGTTCCACACTGGCTTCTCTAAATTCCAAGTTCAAATAATTATTTTGAGGTTAAGAAGCAAATCTTATGGCAGTTAAACCATTTTATACCACACAGGTGGTGCTGACAGTTGTGTGATTAAATTTATCACACACCTTTGGCCTCTTCCCTTGCCCATTAGTTCATCACCCTAGGACTCCCAATATTCTAAATTCTTGAGCAAGTTTAAATAGCAGGCATGTTTTTTTTATATCAACCTTGCATAAAAATATATTTTTCCTTGAATGTAGACTATCTTCCTTCCTTCCCCCCTCTCCCCCCCCCAAAAAAGGATAGCGGCTTGAAGCCTAAGTTGAGTATTCACTTCTGCCCCAGTGACAGTTGTAATGTCCTCTATCTCATGCCATGGCATAAGCAGAATACATGATGGTGAGGCTTTATTGGCACATATTTGGGATGACATGTATAGCTTACTCAGTAATGCAGCCATCCCAAACTTATGCCTATAAGAGCTTTATGCCACACCGCTGTGTTTTCCTCTGTCTTTTTATTTAGATAAAATTGTATTCTGATCAAGGGCTTAGGTTAATCTTGCTAACCCTATACATACAACTCCCATTAAATGGAAGTAACATGCACAGAAATGCAAGAGGAACAGGTTCTAAGTGTGTGGTGGGGGGAGGGGGTGGCATGTGAAGTAGAGAAAATGCTGCAGAGGTCTATACTTCTCCGTTAGAATGACCCAGTAAGGGTTCACTTTGATAATTTAAAAGATGGGGTAACAGGAGAATTTACTTCTGGGAATCTAGAGGGCTTAAGCACAGATGAAGAAAGAGATTGACCCTATAGTGAATTACTTCGGGTTTAAAAATCTCTCAATTTCCATATAAGAAATGTCAAGCTGCTTTGGACCCTTTAGCTAGCTGTGTGTGGAATAAGAGATCTAGGAGACTCTGGGCTTGTCTGCATACACTAAATTATAGCACTTTAACTATACTGGTATAAAGAAGTACAACCCCCTAATGTGGATGCAGTTATAGTGATACCAAGGTGCTTTATACTGGTATAACTATTCCTGTATGGGAAGAGGAATAAGCTATATTTCTATGAGTAACCTTTATATCAGCATAACTGTCCCACACTAGAGGTTGTTACAGCATAGCTATTTCATTTAAAAAATAAATAAATCACACCTCTAAACAAAATTATTAAAAGATCAGTTGTAAGCACCTAGAGGATAATAGGGTGATACATTGCCAACTCGGATTTGTCAAGAACAAATAATGCTAAACCAACCTAATTTCCTTCTTTGACAGGGTTACTGCCCTTGTGGATAGGGGGGTGTAGTAGACCTGATCTATCTTGATTTATGGCTTCTGAAACAGTCTTACATGACATACTCATAAGCAAACTAGGAAAATGTGGTCTAGATGAAATTACTGTAAGGTGGGTGCACAACTGGTTGAAAAACCATACTTAGAGTATTTGACAATGAACCATTGATAAACTGGGAGGATGTATCAAGTGAGGCCCTGCAGGGATCTGTCCTGAGTCCAGTATCATTCAATATTTTCATTAATGACTTGGCTAATGGAATGGAGAATATGCTTATAAAAATGTAGTTGACACAAGCTGGGAGGGGCTGTAAGCACTTTGAGGGACAGGATTAGAATTCAAAATGATAAATTGGAGAATTGGTCTGAAAACAACCAGATGAAAGTTAGTAAAGACAAGTGCCAAGTACTACACTTAGAAATGAAAAATGAAATGCACAAGTACAAATTTGGGGATAGTACTGCAGGAAAGTATCTGGGGATTCAGACTCAATTTGTGATCCACTATGTGATGCAGTTGCAAAAAAGGCTAATAATCTGGGGTTTATTAACAGGAGTGTGGCATGTAAGACATGGGAGGTAATTATTCTGCTGTACCTTGCACTGGTGAGGCCTCAGCTCAGTTCTGGGCACCATGCTTTAAGAAAGATGTGGACAAATTGGAGACAATCCAGAGGAGAACAAAAAAAATAAGAGGTTTAGGAAACCTGACCTATGAGGAAAGGTTAAAAAAAAACTAGGTATATTTAATCTTGAGAAAAGAAGACTAAGGGAAGACCTGATAGATCTTCAAAGATCTTAAGGACTGTATAAAGAGGACAGTGATCAATTGTTCTTTATGTCCTGTGAAGGTAGGACAAGAAGTAATTTGCTTAATCTGCACCAAGGGACTTTAAGGTTAATATTAGGAAAATCTTTCTAACTGTAGAGATAGTTAAGCACTGGAATAGGCTTCCAAGGGAGATTGTCTCTAGACTCTAGATATACTTGATCCTCCCTCAACACAGGCAGAGGTAAGTGGGGAGATGGGTAGACTAGATAACCTCTTGAGGTCTCTTCAAGCCCTATATATCTGATTCCATTAAAATAGTTATACCAGAACAAAAATTGAGTTGACCAGGCCCTGCTCAGAAACACGAGAGTTTATTTTGCCTCTTATTACAAAGAGGCATTGAAAATGATAATTGGGAATCATTTTAAGAACACCTTACTAGAAGGGACATGAAAGCAGCTGTAAAAAATATATATATATATATATGCGCGCACGCATACACACAAAAGGGAAACTGGTAATGAATATAAATCAAAAGTTAGGAATTGTAGAAAATTGATAAGGAAAGCCAAGAGCTACAAAGGGAAATCTATGACCAGCATGGGTAAGGACAATAAGTGTTTTAAACATTAGGAGCAAAAAGAATTCTGATAATGGTATTGGTCAATTACTATAGGGAGATGTTAGAATTATCAGTAATAATGCAGAAAAGGCAGACGTGTTCACTAAATATTTCTGTTCTGTATTTGAGGAAAGAACAGATGATATCTCATCATATGGTGATAACACTCTTTCCATTCCACTAGTATCTCTGAAGGACGTTAAACAGAAACTACTAACGTTAGCCATTTTTAAATCAGCAGGTCCAGATAAACATGTATCCAAGATTTTTAAAAAGAGCTGGCTTATGAGCTTGCTGGACTGTTAATGTTGATTTTCAATAAGTCTTGGAGCACTCAGGAAGTTCCAGAAGACTGGAAGCCAGCTAATGTGTCAATATTTTTAAACGGGTAGACAGGATGACCCAGATAATTATAGGCCTGTCAGCCTGACATCAATCCCAGGCAAAATAATGGAGTGGCTAATATGGGACTTGATAAAGAACTAAAGGAGGGTAATGTAATTAATGCAAATCAACATAGGTTTATGGGAAATAGATCCTGTCAAACTAAGGTGATATCTGTTTTTTTTAATGGGATTGCAAGTTTGGTTGATAAAGGTAATAGTGTTGACATAACAGACTTCTGTAAGGTGTTTTGATTTAGTATTATACAACATTTTGATTTAAAAATTAGAGTGATATGAAATTATCTTGCAACACATTCAATGGATTAAAAACAAATAGATCTCAAAATGTAACTGTAAATGGAATAGTCGTTGAACGGGTTCGGTTTCTAGTGGGGTCCCACTGCAGTTGGTTCTTGGCCCAATGTTATCTAACATTTTTATCAGTGACCAGGAAGGAAACATAAAATCATCACTGATAAAGTTTGCAGATGACACAAAAATTGGTGAAGTGGTAAATAATGAAGAGGATAGATCACTGATTCACAGCAAGCTAGATTGCTTGGTGAACTGGGCATAAGCAAACAATATATGCTTCAATATGGCTAAATGTGTATGTCTAGGAGCATGTAGGCTATAATTACACAATGGGGAAGCAGTGACTCTGAAAAAGATTTGGGAGTCATGGTGGATAATCAGCTGAACATGAGCTCCCAGTGTGATGCTGTGGCCAAAAGAGCTAATGCAATCCTGGGATCCATAAACACAAAGGACAGTTGAGTAGAAGTAGAGAGGTTACTTTACCTCTGTATTTGGCACTGGTGCGACCGCTGCTGGAATAACATATCCAGTTCTGGTGCCCACAATGTAAGAAGGATGTTGATAAATTGGAGTGGGTTCAGAGGAGAGCCACAAGAATGATTAAAGGATGAGAAAACATGCCTTATAGTGAGACTCAAAGAGCTCAATCTACTTAGCTTAACAAAGAAACAGTTGGGCAGAGGGATAGCTTAGTGGTTTGAGCATTGGCCTCCTTAAACCCAGGGTTGTGAGTTCAATCCTTGAGGGGGCCACTTAGGGATCTGAGGCAAAATTAGTACTTGGTCCTGCTACTGAAGGAAGGGGGCTGGACTTAATGACTTTTCAAGGTCCCTTCCAGTTCTAGGAGATAAGATATCTCCATTTATTTAACAAATTTAATTTATTTAATTTAACGGTTAAGGGTAAATTGCTTACAGTCTATATGTACCTACATGGGGACAAATACTTAATAAGGGGCTCTTCAATCTAGCCAAGGAATAACACGATCCAATGGCTGGAAGTTGAAGCTAGATAAATTCAGACTGGAAATAAGGTGTAATTTGTTTATGTTGTGAGTAATTAACCATTGGAACAATTTAGCAGGGATCATGATGGATTCTCCATTGCTGATAGTTTTTAAATCAAGACTGGATGTTTTTCTAAAAGAGGTGGTTTAGGAATTATTTTGGGGAAGTTTTATGGCCAGGGCTATAGAGGAGGTCAGAGTAGAGGATCACAATGGTCCCTTCTGGTCTTATAATCTATGAATCTATAAAATTGAGGATGTTGTGTTTAGCAGTGGTGACAATTGTTCCCTTGCACCAGGGCCGGCTCCAGGCACCAGCGCAGCAAGCAGGTGCCTGGGGCGGCAGCAATTCGGCGGCGGGTCCCTCAGTCCCTCTCGGAGGGAAGGACCTGCCACCGAATTGCCACCGAAGAACGAAGCAGCGTCGGTGGAGCTGCTGCCAAAGTGTCGCCAATCGTGGCGCTTTTTTTTTTTTTTTTTTTTCCCCCCCCTCGGCCCGGCAAAAACACTGGAGCTGGCCCTGCCCTGCACAGTTTTTTCCAGAGAGGTGTTACATACCCTCTGACTCAGTTCCTGGGGTGTGTTCAGTACCAGGTTTACAATGGCACCGTGGGGTCATGCCCACACTGGGAAGGGGCCCAGTATGGACCCCTCTAGCCCATCCACACGGCTGGGTCTGGCCCCTCACCTGGTGCAGTCCAGTGTCTAGGCCTTCCTGTGTGAGTGGCTCCCAGCCAGCAGGTCCCGCTCACCTGTCGGGAACTAGCCAGGCTCCGCCATACGGGCTCAGCAGGGGTGCTGGCCCTGAGGCAGATGGGTGCGGCAAGCTGGGTGGGCTCTCGGGGATTGCGTCCCAGGGGTCTGCCCTGCTCCCCAGCATGACTCCAGCTCCGAACTCTCTGGTGCCCGCCACCTGCGGGGCCCCACCTACCTCCCTGGGGCTGAGCTGCCTGGGACTAGTGCAGAGACTGGACTGGTCTCGGGTAGTGGGGGAGAGGGTAGCATGGGGGGCTCGGCTGGGCCCAACCAGGCAAGTGGGTCCTGAGGGAGCCTGGCCCGGGTAGGTCCCGCTCCAGCCTGGCTGATGCGCCATTCCTGAGGGGCCGGAACAATTGGCCCAGGCTGCACTGCTGGCTCAGCCTGGCAGACACAGTCACCTCCTAGCGGGGCCGGTGAATGTGTCTGAGGGGCAGGGCACGGGGAGTGGGTCTCTGGGGGAGGGGTCTGCTGGGCAGTGGGGAAGGTTTGTGTGTTTTGGGGTGTTGCGCACTGGGCAGTCTGGGGGGGGGGGGGGCGCTGGGCAATGGGAGGTGGGGAGGTCTGTGTGTTGGGGTGTTGTGCGGTTGTGGTGGTGGAGCTGTAGTGGGCAGTGGGGGGTCTGTGGGTGGGGAAGTACTGGGCGGAGATGGTGGTGTGCAGGGCAGTGGGGAGTCTGTGGGTGGGGAAGTGCTGGGCGGGAGTGTGTGTGTGCCAGGTGCTGTGCCATTGTGGTGGGGGTCTCTGGGCGGTGGGGCACTGGGCATAGTGAGTCTGGGGGGGCACTAAGCATAGAGGTCTGGGGGGTGGATCTCTGGGTGGAGGGTGCTAAGCATAGGAGTCTGGGTGGGGGGGTGCTGGGCATAGGGAGTAAGGGGGCGATTGGCAGGGGGGCAGTATGGCATGGTGTGGGCCTGCCCCTGAG
This sequence comes from Terrapene triunguis, assembly GCF_002925995.2. NCBI lineage: Eukaryota > Metazoa > Chordata > Testudines > Emydidae > Terrapene > Terrapene triunguis. The sequence continues at coordinate 4,670,421 of NW_020664980.1, read as the reverse complement.
GGGAAGGGGCATACTGGCAGCACAGCGCTGGGCGCTGGGCCAGTGTGTGTCTGGTGGCTGCCGGTTTGTTAACAGTGCCCTCGCACTGGGCTGGGCGGAGCAGGGCCACTCTCGCCATGCCATTGCCCCCGGCTGGCCCCTTGCTCTGGGGACCCCGTCCTCCATGCCATGTCCCATTGCCCCCAGGGGGTTCCACAAATATGTCTGGTGCTGGGCCTACAAAAGGTTAATCCGGCCCTGGGTGTGTTTTAAGGGGCCATAGCAGTCAGGTTCTGACAATGAGTTGTATTTGATCCTCCTGTTGAAGTTCAGTTCTTTTCATTTGTAGAGCTGGTACCAGGGCTGGCTCCAGGCACCAGCGCAGCAAGTAGGTGCTTGGGGCGGCCAGCAGAAAGGGGCGGCACATCCGGCTCTTCGGCGGCAATTCGGCAGTGGGTCCCTCAGGCCCTCTCGAAGGGAAGGACCTGCCACCGAATTGCCGCCGAAGAATGAAGCGGCGGCAGTAGAGCTGCCACCGAAGTGCTGCCGATCGCAATTTTTTATTTATTTGTTTCGCTGCTTGGGGTGGCAAAAACGCTGGAGCCGGCCCTGGCTGGTACCATTCTTAAAATGTCAGCTTCGAAGTCACACATGCAATTTAAAAGACTATATATCATCAGTATCAGTGTTGTGTATTATTTTAATATCTGATACATCTTCCATTGAGATGACAGTATTCTGATTTTTCCAGGAGACTGACCTGATGATCTACTTTGTCTTGTCCATTTGTAACATCTTTAATCCTATTTTACCCACTAGCTTGTAGAGAGGCTTTACCACACTTTAGAAATGACATTTGGAGTTGTGGTAATACTGGGTGGTACTATTAACTTAGGTTTGTTTTTTTAATTCAGTGATTCCAAGAGTTGGATCTGTTTCTTTTAAGCAGACCTGCCACTAAAGTTGTAAACAGCATCCAACATTTTTAAAACCCTATCAAAGTGCGCAAAGCAAATGTCTGGGTTTCCATGCAGAAATGGTATGTATGTGGCATCAGTTTCCTGGAGCTGACATCTCCCTTAATCCACTTTAATGCAACCTTAAGGAGTTAAACTGTAGACTTTTTTTAAACTGGGACTACCCAAAACTGCTTGTAAAGAAAGAAAGGTACATTATCTTTTTGCCTCACTAAGAACTGCTTTAGCTTAGTGTGTGATGATTAAAATGCTTTTGTTTGTTTTTCCATGAAATTTTAATTGGGAAATTTTTAACAAAATAAAACCCAATATGTGTTATTTAGTGCAGATGGGTTTGAGCCACAAGACTTCCCTAGAGCCTGGGGCTGTTGGTGTTTGGGCCAATCTTTACTGTTTAGTCTTTCAAGAAGGCTGACTGGTTTCCTTGGCCCAGTGTTCTGTCTGTTCCATTTAGGAACCAAACTTTTCTGCTAGGAGGTAAAACTATTGGATTTTTATTTAACCTTTCCTGGTGGTTGATGGTCCTTCGCATTTACCCTAACATCTTTCGTTCCAGGTCTTCAAGTGCTTTCCCTAACGTAGCCAAACGTTATCCATGCCATATTACAGATCAAGAAACAGAGAGATTGACCTGCTCAAGTTTACACAGTGAGTCTTTGGCAGAGATGGGATTCGAATTCACGATTTCCTGGCTCCCAGCCCTCTGCTGTGACCAAAAGATTATTTCATTGTAAGTCTAATAAAGTAATAGGTTTAACCATGTACATCATCATTAGCCTATATGCAGGAAGCACTGGCTGTGCTAGAGAGGAGCCACTCTTCAATTTGATATAAATATTAGAAACATTTGTGTGATTCACCATTTTTCTTTGCAACCATTTAAAAGTCCCTTTTGGATGCCCTGAAGGAAGAAAAAGCAAGTGGATGGAGACAGGATGAGATGATGATGAGAGGAGAACACCATGTGTCGGAGGAAATTCAATCTGTCTGCAAAGAATGGAGGACTGTCAGGTGGGATGCAGGGGGGGAATTATGAAACGTGTCCTTTTGTTCTTTTATTCTAGCCTAATGGGAGTTCCTTCTTCAGAGGAAAAGGTTTGGTGCTAATTGTCCATGGCCTTCGTGTGAAAATAGTGAGGATTAAGGCTGAGCAATGAAACAAGTTAGTGGGAGACCTCCCCACTGCTTAAAAAGATTGAGGAAATTTTCCTCTTTTCATTCCAGCTGATTTTGTTTTTTTTAACACGATTATGTTTCCAAGAAGTGGTTGATGAATACTATTAGATATTTTTTTAAACCTAAAAACTTCCATAGACTTTGCTTTATGCCAAAGGCTACAAGAAAAATGTGTTTGAAGTGCATTCACTGTGCAGCACTTTGGCCATCACAAAGCCAATGATTTGAATTTGTTTTTGGTGGCTTCCTTTATATAAATGACTCATTACTTGAATTATCTTGGCCCATTTTATAGTGTGGTGAAGCCTGATCTTTTAAGTTATTCTTGGAACTGGTGCTGCGAAGTGCTGAGTGCCCTTGAAGTCAGTGGAAGTTGAAGGCACTCAGTATCATATAGGAGGTGCTTAGTACTCTGTAGGATTGAGCCCATAATTTAGGGAAAAAGCAAATTGACCTACAGTAGCTTAATGGTGTGTAGCTTTTCTGTATTTTCAGATCATATCTAGAGAGTATGCGGGATTTGCTGCCATCTCATTACATCATGAAATAAGTTTTCATAGCACATACTGTTGCTTTTATTTCTTCATATTGAGAGCAGAGTATACTTTAATTAGAGGGAAAGATAAACAAATGTGTTGCGGAAAATATGTACAATAAGCCAAATCTAGTAGCAGTTGGATTAAAGAGGCTTTTAAAAACTCCTTGAATATGGACCATTTACAAGGCTGGGTTTATTAAAGACACTTATTACTCATCATATAAAAACATTTACCAATGTTAGGAACAGGAAAAGGTTATTAAGTTCATTCAAGCTAGTCCCTTTATAAAATACTGTTTTGAGTACAGCCGCTGCTCAAGAAGTGAACTCAGGCCGGCACCTCCCTGCAATGTTTGCTTCTAAGAAGTTAATTAACCAATGCAAAAGTGTTCCCTTGGGTCTATATGCCCAGTATCCTTTGTTAAGAGTTATAATAGATACACTAAGGCCTGTGATATTAGTTGTATTAGAAATTGCATTATGTTTGGTGTTCCAATAATGTGAGCAACAGCACATGATTTCTTCCTGCAACTAATCTTTGGATAGTTAGTTCCCTTTATTAGAAGATGCATAACTTTTTAACATTTGCTTAAAAAAAGAATGAGCTCATGGGAAAATTGGTTCATTGGTTAAAGTTGCCCACGCTCTCCCTTTTCCCACTAATTTTTGAACGTTTTTCATATTTTTCATCTCCTTTGTTGACAGGTTTGGTTAAAGAGATTCTCGTAACTATTGCAGCTGTTCCTAAATATCAGCAAATCAATGATTTGGGGCTCAATTTATTGAAACCAGCAACAAACATCAACTCTTGTCTATTATCTAACACAAAAGTAGGTGCAGGCTATAATTGTTTCTTACAACTTTCTTACCTAATCCTCATGTTAAAGCGGTGCCATTGCTTTGAAATGACCGAGTCAAGTATGCTATCCTTAGAGTAATGGGTTTAAGAGGAACTTCTCAGGGTTGCTATTTCTTTGGGCCGTAGGTGGTACCTAGGTTTTTTAGCCTGGAGCAGAGCTTTGTTGTGTTTGCACAGTTTTTACCAGATAATTTCCATTTATTGTCTGTCACACAGTAGGTCTAAACCATGATTTTTCACGTGCAAATCAAACATTTCTTAGCTTTTGTGTTTAGCTGTGTGAAAATGTTGTGTATGTTTGGGGGTTTTACAGCACTCTTCATAGACAGGAGGAAGTGAAGACTGAAGGATTACTGTCTGATCAATATTTTTCATTCATTCATTTAAAAACCCCTGCATGTTTAATTTGAACATGCAGTTGGCAGGTTTATGTGCATAAATTGGAAAACTGCATGCAAATGCTTCAGCCATTTGGGCGCACAATCTCCCCATGTGAACGTTACATGGGCAGCTACAAGTGAATTTGAACACCTAATCTTTTAAAAACTGCATTAGTGTTTTAACTTAAAAAAAATAACTTTCAGGGACTTAATATGCATTAAAAATCACTTACAAAGCACAATAAATGTCTCCAGCAAACTTGGGTAGCAGGAAAATGGTGGTTTTTCTTTTTGTTCAGATTTGCCTCTTTTTTATAATGTGGCAACTAATACTACCCACTGTGTGTTTTTTAAAAAAAAAAAAAAAAAACATTTTTACAGAACAAGAAACACAGTTGTATGAATTATAATATTTGTGTATATTTCAGGCAGGAGCGGTTAAATAACTAGTCCAAGTCAAGAATAGGATACTTTTATAGATGCTCTGTGTATGCATATATGGAGTAGAGCTGTCTCGTCATCTATAAGCTCTGTGATAAAAGAAAATACATTTAAAAAAATGCACCAGTGCTACCTTGCCCTTGTGAGTCTCGTAAATGTATAAAAGAGCAAGGGAATCTTTATGGGAGACAAGTTGTGCTCAGTAGAGACAAATTGGAATTCAATGTAATTAAATAGGCTTCTTTCTCTATATCTAATAACATATTTACCACTATAAAAAGACAGTAGGCTCGAGTCATGTGAGGTTCTGAGTGCCTCCTGAGGTGTATTGAGCTCCCACAATGCTCAGTGTAGTGGATGGGAGTTGAGGGTACTCAGCAACTTGCAGGATAGGGCACGTCATCAGTAAACAGTTCTAAGATGATGTAGGATAGAACTGTAGTTGTCTTGATGGGTCCTACAATTAAAAAAAGAAAAGAAAATATACCTTTATATCTGCTTCTGTTCTTTGCTGTCTAATGTAAAATTATAGCCAGCTGGAAACAACCAAATGCCCCCAGTCTCCAAATAAAATGTATAGTATTTGGGAAAGTATAATGGAAAAGAAAAAATGGATTCGGGAAATAAATATAAGGAGTCTTTCCCATAAGGCAGCTGTCATTCCATGCACCCACTGGAAGAAACGGGACAAAGTTAAGCCAGGTGATCAAAATACTTATCTAACTTTACTGAGGCTTAGAACTGGATTAATTTCTAGTAAAATGCACTAGTCTGTAGGAGGATTTGATGATGTAGCTCTGTTTGGCATTCAGCCTCTCTGTCACTGTGTCCCTCCCTCCATGAAAGGAGAATGTCCGGAGGTTCTGCCTTGTTGTGGCTCTATCACCCCATCCACAAACCTACCCCATCCCTGGCATGCAGGGAAGCCTCATAGTGTTGTCTCCTATGGTGCAGAAGGAGCGCGGACCTCGGGGTGGGCCACACAAAGCTGTCCCCTGTGCAGCAGAACCAGAAGAGGCAGATTTTGCGACAAAGTAAGTAGGACATCTGCTGCTAGGGTGAAAGCTCCTTCATTCAGCCTTAGAACTGTGGTGAGCTGTGCTGGTGCAAGCACAAGCTGGAATAATGAACCACGAGGAATAATCTGAGCACAAGCCTAGACCATATGGAAAACCAGGGGATGGTAACCACAGATGCACAATGCACAAAAGGGCTTTTGTTTGTCAGAGTCTATCGGTGTTTAAATAGTACTGGCAGAAGCACAAGCACACGGTATCAGTGCCTTATCTGGGACCATGTTTATTCGCACATATTCATCAGTGTGAAGTTTGAAATTTCAGATGTCACAGTGGTGCGGCTTCAGTGTTCCTTCTAGAGCAAATGTCTGCCAGGCAGTGCTGGGAACAGGATGTTTTATTTAATTATACAGGTGTGGTATTCTTAAGAACATGCTTATAGTAGCCCAGGACTAATTAGCTTGGATGGTTTATTTAGGTAGGTGTAAAAAGAAACCAAGACGACTCTGCCTTGGACTGCACCTGTGATGAACATTAACTACTTGCATTCACTAGAGCAGGACTGGCTGTAACACCAAGTTACTTAGCCTTGGCTCTCAGCTGTGTTGGACTCTGGTGTAGTTAGTAGTCTCATGAAGTGAGACAGAATTTCTCTGCCTGGTAGTATAGTCTGGTATTCTTCCCCACACCTGTAACATCCCGGATTACTAGGGAGATCCTTAAAGCACTGGGACGTGCATATTGTAGAAAAGCCGTGAGCTTGATTGATCGTGTCTGCACTGCATGAGTATTCACATAGCACCAGCTAAACTCGCAAAGTCCTGTCCCATGTTGCATTAGCCTTGGTATAAAACAGAGTGGGTTTAATTTAAATCACTAGTCAGGAAGACTCGATTTAATCATGGATTTCTACATAAAAGTGCATTCTTGTTGGTTGTTATAATCTTAATACATATTCTTCACAACTCCGGGATAGATGTAGGTTTCATTTTTAGAAGGTACACATTATACATTTTTAAAATGATTTATTTTGAAAACTTTTCAGATTAGTTTTACATCTATATCAGAAAATGAATGATTGGTTATTTCATTTACCAAAGGTAATTGAAACAGATATTTATGAAGTCATTGGGAGGTGAACTATCTCCAATTCAATAGGTTAATCATTAATATTTGGAGGATTTTCTTGCCATGCTGTATTAGGAGGAGAACATCACCAGACAGACATTTAAACTGTTTTATTTAACTAAAGCAACAACGTTATGTATTATGGATTTTTTTCTTCAACAGCAAACATACAATATTTTAACAAAACAAGCATATGAATTTTCAAATTTAGTTAAACATTCAAGTTTTTTAAAATCAGGTTTGTTTTTGTTAAAATTGTTTTTAACTAAAACAGTGAAATGGAATATCTGTTTTAAAAAAACAAAAATTAAATCAACTATGTGAGCCAGGTCAACATGAAAAACTTGAAATATTGGCTTCTGCAGCTAACTCAGTCGTCTTCACCTTCATTTTCCTGTTTGTCCATAATCTGGAAAAGAAAAACAAGCTTTCCTACTTTTTTAGGTCCCAAATGATTTCTCAATTTGGAATTAATTAGTCCAAAGGAAGAAAATATTCTAGCTATACCGGCAGAAGAAGCTACTGCTGTTAAAAGTGAGATTATCACTTCAGCAGTCTCTGAATCCAAGTGCTTAAGTGATTTCCTCCAGTTCACTAGTGTGACTTTCTTTAAAACATCATCAGCAAACGTATATTTCTTGAATGATTCTTATTCCCAAACTGGGTCTCTTTTATGGCCTGCTCATAGACTCATAGACTTTAAGGTCAGAAGGGACCAATATGGTCATCTAGTCTGACCCCCCGCATGATGCAGGCCACAAAAGCTGACCCCCCCACTTTCCCTTAACTCTGCTGTTGAAGTCTCCAGATCGTGATCTAAAGACTTCAAGTCGCAGAGAATCTTCCAGCTTGCGACCCCTGCCCTATGCTGCGGAGGAAGGCGAAAAACCTCCAGGGCCACTGCCAATCTACCCTGGAGGAAATTTCCTTCCCGACCCCAAATATGGCGATCAGCAGAACCCCGAGCATACAGGCAAGATTCTCTAGCCAGACCCTCATTTTACGAGCGATGGCCGTTATTGCCTAATTGATTAGAATCACGTAATCCCATCAAACCATTCCCTCCATAAACTTATCTAGCCTAATCTTGAAGCCAGAGAGGTCTTTCGCCCCCACCGTTTCCCTCGGAAGGCTGTTCCAAAATTTCACCCCTCTGACGGTTAGAAACCTTCGTCTAATTTCAAGCCTAAATTTCCCCACGGCCAGTTTATATCCATTCGTTCTCGTGTCCACATTAGCACTGAGCTGAAATAATTCCTCTCCCTCCCTGGTATTTATCCCTTTGATATATTTAAAGAGAGCAATCATATCCCCCCTCAGCCTTCTTTTGGTTAGGCTAAACAAACCAAGCTCCTCGAGTCTCCTTTCATAGGAAAGGTTTTCCATTCCTCGGATCATCCTAGTTGCCCTTCTCTGTACCCGTTCCAGTTTCAGTTCATCCCTTTTAAACATAGGAGACCAGAACTGCACACAGTACTCCAAGTGAGGTCTCACCAGCGCCTTGTATAACGGAAGCAGCACCTCCCTGTCCCTACTAGAAATACCTCGCCTTATGCATCCCAAGATCGCATTAGCTTTCTTCACAGCCACGTCGCATTGCCGACTCATAGTCATCCTGCGATCAACCAGGACTCCGAGGTCTTTCTCCTCCTCAGTCACTTCTAACCTATGTGTCCCTAGCTTATAACTGAAATTCTTATTAGTCATCCCTAAATGCATCACCTTACACTTCTCACTATTAAATCTCATCCTATTACTATTACTCCAATTTACAAGGTCATCCAAGTCTCCCTGCAGAATATCCCGATCCTTCTCTGAGTTGGCAATGCCTCCCAACTTTGTGTCATCCGCAAACTTTATCAACCCACTCCTACATTTGGTTCCGAGGTCAGTAATGAATAGATTAAATAAAATCGGACCCAGAACTGAACCTTGAGGAACCCCACTGGTGACCTCCCTCCAATCTGACAGTTCACCTTTCAGTACTACCCGCTGCAGTCTCCCCTTTAACCAGTTCCTTATCCACCTCTGGATTTTCCTATCGATCCCCATCTTATCCAATTTAACCAATAATTCCTCATGCGGAACTGTATCAAACGCTTTACTAAAATCGAGGTATATTAGATCCACCGCATTTCCTTTATCTAGAAGGTCTGTTACTTTCTCAAAGAAGGAGATCAGGTTGGTTTGGCACGACCTGCCTTTCGTAAACCCATGTTGTAATTTGTCCCAGTTGCCATTCACCTCAAGGTCCTTAACTACTTTCTCCTTCAAGATTTTTTCCAAGATCTTACATACTACAGAAGTTAAACTAACAGGCCTGTAGTTACCCGGGTCACTTTTTTTCCCCTTCTTGAAAATAGGAACCACATTAGCTATTCTCCAGTCCAACGGTACCACCCCCGAGTTTACAGATTCATTAAAAATTGTCGCCAAGGGGCTCGCAATTTCTCGCGCCAGTTCCTTCAATATTCTAGGATGAAGATCATCCGGTCCGCCCGATTTAGTCCCGTTTAGCTGGTCAAATTTGGCTTCCACCTCTGACACTGTAATGTCTATCCCCCCTCCTCTATTCCCCTCTGTCCTACTCCCTCTATTCCTAAACCCTTCATTAGCCTTATTAAAGACTGAAGCAAAATATTCATTTAGATATTGTGCCATGCCTAGATTATTCTTAATTTCCACTCCATCCACATTCTTCAGCGGTCCTACTTCCTCTTTCTTTGTTTTCTTCCTATTTATATGGCTATAAAACCTCTTACTATTGGATTTAATTCCCCTCGCCAGGTCCAACTCTACACGGCTTTTGGCCTTTCTCACCGCATCCCTACATGCTCTAAACTCACTAAGGTAGGTTTCCTTGCTGATCCCTCCCTTCTTCCATTCTCTGTACGCTTTCTGTTTTTTCTTAATTGCCCCTTTGAGACTCCTGCTCATCCAGCTAGGTCTAAATCTCCTGCCCACTAATTGTTTTCCCTTTCTCGGGATACAGGCCTCAGACATCTCATGCAACTTCTGCTTGAAATAATCCCAGGCGTCATCTGCCTTTAGATCCCTAAGTATGTTAGCCCAATCCACTTCCCTAAGTAGTTGCCTTAATTTATTAAAGTTGGCCTTTTTGAAATTGTAAACCTTAGTTACAGTATCATTTCTGTTAATCCTTCCATTTACTTTAAACCGAATTAGCTCATGGTCACTCGAGCCAAGGTTGTCCCCTACAACCATTTCTTCAACGAGGTCCTCACTACTCACCAGAACTAAATCTAAAATGGCATCCTCCCTCATCGGTTCAGTTACTACTTGATGAAGGAATTCATCTGCTAGCACGTCTAAGAACATCTGAGCCCTGTTATTGTTACTAGCATTTGTTACCCAATCTATATCTGGGAAGTTAAAGTCCCCCATGATGACACAGTTCTTATCAGTTTTTACTTCCCTAAATGCTGCCATTATAGGTTTTCCCTTCTAGTGAGAGAATGGTATGGTAGATCTCAAATCAATGAAGGCTACACTGAGAAAGACCTCAAGACTTCTGGAATATGCTACTCAAACAGTTTCACTTTTGTTTCTATTGCCTGTCCCTCCCTTCTCACATTTATCTCCAGACTTCTTCTCCTTGTCCAGAACTATTCCACCCCCAACAATCTTCTATTCATTGACCTTTTTGAAACTTTGCACTTTTAGAGAGAGGTAAGGGATTGACTCTGTGTACACAAATTTGCAGAGGGACAATAGGGTTGACGTCTGTTATTTCTCATCTTTATATATTATTTATTTATTTTAAAAACATAGGGTTACCATTTGTCCGGATTCCCCCGGACATGTCCGGCTCTTTGAGCTAAAAATAGCGTCCGGGGGGAATTTGTAAATGTCCGGACTTCCCCCCCCATGCAGAGCGCGCGCAGCTAACAGGGCAGCCGGCCGGATGGTGCCACTTACATGGGGCTCCGACAGCCAGAGAGAGCCCCTCCTCCTCTCCCCTGCAGCAGAGATCACTCCCTCCCTCCCTCCCTGCATTCGCAGATCGCCTCCGGCAGTCTGGAGCTCCTCCCCTGCTCCTCCTCCCCTGCTGCCCAGCCTGCCGGGACGAACGGCTCAGGCCGTTCCTGAGCAAGTTCACAGAGACGTTAGGTGAAGGCCAACAACAAGGGGGCCAGGGGGTCGGAGAAGGGCAGGGAGGTTTTGGATGGGGCAGTCAAGAGATGGGGGGGGGGAGTCGGGAGTTCGGGGGGGCTTTCTGGGGTGGGTGGATAAGGTTTTGGGCAGTCAGGGTACAGGTAGGGGGTAGGGTCCTGGGGGGCAGTTGGGGGGGGGGTCTTAGGAGGGGGCAGTTAGGGGACAAGGAACAGGGAGGCTTAGGTTAGGGGGTGGAGTCCTGGGGGGCAGTTAGGGGCAGGGGTCCCAGGAGGGGGCAGTCTGGGGACAAGGAGCAGGGGGAGGGTTGGAGGTTCTGAGGGGGGGAAGTGGGAGGGGCGGGGCTAGGGCAGGACAGGGGCGGGGCTCCTCCCATCCTCTTTTTTGCTTGCTGAAATATGGTAACCCTAAAAAACATTTTTTGCTGTTAACAAGCATGATATCTGTGGAGACACAAATCCAGTTTGAGAACTGCAAAACTAAGCATCTCTGATGGTATCTTCTAGACTGAGCACTGAGTCCTATTGGGTAGATAGAAAGATTACCCTAAAAATCTATACAGAAGCCCCTGGAACTCCATAAGATTGAGTCCCTAATCCATAAACTATTGAAACTCATTTACAAAACTTTTCTTAAACATTACATGAATATATTGTCTCATACTATAGAATCAGAATTTATAATCCCTATTCCATGATGAGATCTCTTCGAGCTATAATGTATCTTAATTAAAACTAACTTTAGATAGTTTTTTTCCTCAAAAAGCATTTTATCAAAAAAATCTGATTTAAAATAAAAAAATATTAATAATTGATTTTTATCCAGCCTGGTGTAAAACTTGGGATGGATTGTCTGAGCTCATCTCCTGTTTGGTGGCTTCAAAGCCCTGAGGAGGAATGTGGAAGGAATGTCCCAGGACATTATGCCACCCTTAAAGACTCCAACTCAGGGTGGCTCTGGCCAAGGAGGGCTTGATGTTCTTACCTGTGTCTAACTACTATACTCCTGGGGGCATTCTGTGCCAAAAAATTCTGCAAATTGTATTTCTCAAAATAACACTACATAAGCATGCCAGTTTCAATTATTTTGGTAATTTATTTCAAGTCAGCAAGTATGTCTGTAACAATACAGACACACATAAAAATTCCCCCAGGAGCAGAGTTAAAGAAACCCTTATGACAACGCAGTTCCTGTTTCTCTGCCACCTTCCTCCCCCCACAAACCCAGCTGTGGGGGTCCCCCCCCAGCCAATACATCTGAACCCCTTTCCCCCCAGAGCCCAGACGTGGGGCCCCCCAGCCCAGATACCCGCACACCCCCAGAGCTCAGCTGTGGGGCCCCCCAGCCCAGATACACGCCCCCACCCCCCGCCCCAGAGCCTAGGGATCCAGAGAGAGAAACAGCCTGATGCTCGGTCCCAGGCCTGCACAGAGTTTCCTGCGCGTTGCCCTCTCCTTCCCTCAGGGCTAGCTGGGAAATGCAGCTGCCAGGAACCCACTAGTTCCCTCTCCATCCCCCCAGCAGTGTCTTCTATGTGTGGGCTGGGCTCTGCCAAGTCCAGCAGCCCCTAGTGGCAGCTGGCAGCACTGCAGCCCATTTCTGTGTGGGAAAGGAAATTCTGTGCGCATGTTAAATTCTGCAGAATTCTGCATTGCGCAGTGGTGCAGAATTCCCCCAGGAGTAAACTACGCAGTGCCATGCATCAGCCATTAATATGTTGCTAGTGATAAGAAACACTCCTTTTCTCAAGACTGGCTTGTGCCCTTCCTTCTCCAAGCTTTTTCCAGACCCTGGCACGCAGCTGAAAAATCTCAGAGCCCAAATTCATGTGATGTCCTCCTGCTGCATATGAGAATCCTCATTCTGAGAACAGATACAGTGCCAAAGTCTGTGATCCTTTATGGTCTGATCCTGTCCCCATTGAAGTCAATGGCCAGATTGATTTGATTAAAGCAAAGCTGAAATAAGTGGGAGTTTTATTTGATTAAAGATGCAGAATCTGACCCATAGATTTTTTTTCCCCTTCCTAACTACAGGAATGTTCTGCCAAGTGGCTCAGCTCAGGAGCGGGTGGTGGTTGGATAAAATCAGCTAATGGTGTGCTGCACATGTGGGACGTGGTACTGTTACTCTAGAAACTGTTCATTTCACTCCCTGGGAAAAGAATAAAAAAGGTGAAACAAGGATCTAACCTATATACTGCGCTTGGTAAACACACGCATTGTCCAGTACATCTCTGACTACAAAACAGAGTGCGGGGGGGAAGAGGGGAGAAATCTAACCAAAATGTTGTTTTGTCACAAATACTGACAGAACTCTTTGTGCTAAGGGATAGTACAGCAAGACAGGACATCCACTAGCAGGGTTGCATTGAATTGAAATGCTATTCTTTTCTCTTTATTCTGGCTGAATAAAAATGGAGGCAGGCAGATGGAGGAAGGAAAAGATTTTAGCTAAAAGGGTTAGTTTTACTGGTTTAACCTAAAAAAAAAAAAAGGTAATTTAAATTTAAACCACAACGTTTAAACAGATGCAGGCCTCAAATTTATATTCTGTTAAATTAAAAAAATGTTTTAAACAAGCCTCATGTCAATAGACATGGTTTATGGAATTTAAAAACAAGAGCCAAGAGCTCCCCTGCAGTGTGTCTAACTCATCCATCGCAACGCTGTGTTAGGGCATGAGACCCAGGAAGCAAAATGGGCTTGTAAGGAGCTGACGAGTAAGACTGACTAATCTTTTTTCATGGGGCAAGCTGAGTGAAGTGCAAAAAATGAACAAAAAGATGCTAACTCTGAAAAGTCATTTTAGATTTGTGAAGTTTTTGTTTCAATGATCCGATGGTATTAGTGACACAGGGTAGGAAACTGGCACTTTAAAAATGTTCTTCACCTGACAGTGCTCCCGTGAAGGTTGCCTCCACTTCTTTTCTCTTTCTGAGATGCTCCGAGATCACTAAATACTGTGGTAGCTAGGTGCCAAAAGAGAGAAGTCAATGAGATGTTAGTGTTGACTGTGGAGGTTTATTTTACTTTACGTGAATTGTTACGGTAGTTGGGCTCTGTGAGCATCTATCTAACCATTTCATAATGACAACTAGTGCAGATTATTGACACAGCAGCTCTGAAGAAAGAAGAGGAGCCGTAGTAATTTTAATCATATGTGGTGAGACTGTCCCATATTTAAGCATGCCTGCGGGCAAGGATCTGATCATCAAAAAATCGCATGTTTTTGATACTCGGGTTATTGTTCCATTGGCTCTTTGAACCAATGACTCCCTGCAACCTTTATTGCATCATTTGCTTTGTGCTGCTCAAATAGAGCTTAGATCCTGCAGCTCTTACTACCACATGTAATCCTGATTCACGTGAATGGCTGCATTGCTCCAACAAGTTGCCGAGTGCTATCTGTGACGTACATAGCTCTCTTTAACATCCAGTGGGTCTACTCTTATGAGTTAGGATTGTAGAATTGGGGTAGGCCAATGTTACTGCTTCAGAGTGAAAGACATTGCTTGTCTTACCGAGAGAGAAATGATAAAGGCAGTGAGGCACTATCTATGAAGGTACTTACTAGTATTGGAAAACAAACCTATGTCACATATGTAGCCATGTATTTGCCTTTCAATAAGCCTGTTTCAGCATATTATCAGTTTTTTCCATATCGCTAATACATGGGAAAAGCTCATCACATGTTCAAGCCTCCTGCATTAGCTAACTGTTTTGCCCTGTTAAAACACCATATAATATAATTTAGCTGTAGTGTTCCTTTCTGGGTTACTGGCATTGGGAAACAGTTTGGAATGATGTATCAATAAGAGAGTAAAGGAACAATACAGTGGTGAATAAGGGTGAAGGGCATTGACAGTGACTCAGAGTAAGGCATGAGCTATGTTACATGGTATGAGCAGATGTTGCAAATTCTTCTGCGCCATCTGTGTGGTGTCGTCTTTATACTGTATGAAAATTACTGTAGGGTCCTAGAGCAGGGACCTCTTACATCCTATCACTTACTGCTATCTCCTCCTTCATTATTGCTTAGGAATTTGAGTCCATAATAGCAAAGGATCTGCGGTGTTAGCTCTGTTATAGTGGGAGCAGGACATAGTTCCCTAATAAGCTACTGATTAGATACTTAAATTATGCTGCACTTCAACTTGGCCTAATGGCCAAGATGTGATTTTATACCCTGGCTTTATATGCTCTATGGGCATGATACAAATCCCACTGAGGTCAGTGGAAAGATTCCCATTGACATCAACAAGCTGGAACAGGTCCCATATTTAAGGAATGGTTTCTCTTGTGCTTGGGCATAGCTACAGTTTAAGGGTGGGGTGGGTGCAGCACCTCCACTTT
>NW_020664980.1:4538221-4635438 GCF_002925995.2 Terrapene triunguis | reverse complement strand
AGCCCACGAAAGCTTATGCTCTAATAAATTTGTTAGTCTCTAAGGTGCCACAAGTACTCCTGTTATTTTTGTAGTCCCATTGTTACATGAACAAAAGCAGGAGAAGTAATCTAAAAGAGAGACAATTTAATAAATACAGCAATATAATGTTTCTTTTGATAGAGTGAGCAAGTAGTAGAAATGCCTGTAACCCTCTCTTTTTCTGGCCACAGTATGGTTTAAGCCAGAGGTTCTCAAACTGGGGGTCGGGACCCCTCGGGGGTCATGAGCTGTCAAACCCTGCTTGCCTCCAGCATTTACAATGGTGTTAAATATATTAAAAAGTGTGTTTAATTTATTAGAGGGGTCGCAATCAGAGGCTTGCTGTGTAAAAAGGGGTCGCCAGTAAAAAAAAAGTTTGAGACCCACTGGTTTAAGCATTAAACCACGCGGACCAAAGCAAGGCATCAGGTTTGGATTCAGCTCAAAGAACAATTCATTAAAATCGGAGAAGAAAGCTTGCTGTTTGTTACTGATTTAGGCTTTTTCCTGGGCAAAACAGGATCCTTTAATTGGCTCAGCTGAAGAAAAACAGATCAAACAGTGAGTGAGCTGGAACAACAAAGGAATGTCCTGGTATTTCTTTTTCCAAGTCTAGAAGTGGAAGTCATGACAGCCTTGGGATTTGTGGAAATTCCTCCATGCCTTGTTTCTAGGTAGAGGAAGTGGTCTAAAGTTCAGTTTTTAGTTTCTGCATTGCAGAGTGGGGGCCAATTTCCACTCTTTAAACTGATTTGAACTAACCCGTTGGTTTGCCCAGCGCTTTACTGGTTTGGGTGCCAATGGCATTTATAGTGTCTTATAAAAGCAGCTACAAAATGAGTTTGTTGATCAAGTGAATTGTCAAAACACCTATTATTTCCACGATGGACTCCCACCATCCCAATTCCAGGTTTAGTGGCACAAGGCCTAGTAAAATAAATGGAAACATTTTTCCATTCCTGCTGGTATTTCTTTCTGGCAGCTGCTGTGCACAATCAGAATTGTAAAGGTTATATTTGCAATACACTCTGTGTCTCGCAGAACTTTTCCCTGTTAAGGAGCCGTCTATATAGTCCTGTAATAGAGATTGTGTTGTTTAATTTTCATCACTTATTTCCAGACTCCATTGGAGCTGCGAGTCAACCAAGAGCCCATGACCCCCCCACTCAGGAAGGTTATAATTAACACAGCAGGAGGGAAAATCCTGATTTAAAACAGTTCAAATTATTTGCTTTCCTTGTTACAATATAGTTTTTTAAAGTGTGTCTCTGTGGATAAACTCTGTGCTGTGCTGACAAGACTGGAGTCCTGCAAAGCTTGAAGGCAGGAAATGAAATAGGATGCACAATCCCGGAAGCCTGAAGTGTCCCTCAGGGGAGGCTTTCCCTAGATGAGCCAGGAAGTAAAATATTGATCAGATCTTGCCAAGAAAAATCTTTCTCCAGAAAATCCTCTCTTGGGCTTTGAGTCCTGGTGGTGTGTGTTCGTTCTCTCTCTCTCTCTCTCTCTCTTTTTCTTCCCTTCCTCTTTCCCAAATTGTTTTTAAAGAGGATTGTTCCAGCCTAGCTAATTCGGGAGTATCACACTGACTAAGGGGTATTATTTATGGACTCTTAGATTGTAAGATATCGAGGACAGGGATTGTCTCTGCATGTGTACCTCATTCAGCAGTTTGGGCCCTGATACTGAATGTGGCCTTTGGCTGCTACTGTAATAAAAACATTTAAAATTTATGAGCCTCAGCTAAAGATGGTCCTGCCAGGCGAGGAGGGGCCTGATGTGGTGTGGGGCAAGTCAAATCTCCTTACCTTTCATTGTTGTAATGCTGTTTAGAGTACCCAAATGGCCTCCATTGCCATTAGTTCTGAGCATCTCACAAACACCCCTGTGAGGTAGGGCAGTACTATTAAGTCCATTCTACAGATGAGGAACTGAGGCACGTCGAGACTGACCTGCCCAAAGTCATATAGCAAGTCTACCTTGAAGGAGGCAAAAGCAGAACTGAGAGATCCTGAATCCCAGTCTAGAGCCTTAAGCACAAAGTCATTCAGCAGCATTTATTGCTACTGTCCAGGACAGTCAGTCCACTTTCCCCCAGATGAAATTCACAGAGCTATAAGAACCCCAGCCCTTTCTCTGCAATCTATCACATGCATTTCTAATACCGTAACATGTATAAGAATAAAAAATGCTTAATCTCTGAGGATAAGCAAGAAGGATTCAGCATGCCAAAACCTACAGGGCTTTCTGTCCTTCATATAGGCTCCAAAATAACCTCTAAGCACCTCTCAAGTGATTAGCTCCAACTCAAGGATGGAATGTCAGCAGGCACTAGAGTCAGACTTGCTGAGTCTTTCATAGCAAAACCTTTTATCCTGGTCCCAAGAGCTGGTTTTGGTTCCAATATTATATGACCAGGGTAAAAGCTTCCCAAGAGCATAAATATGGGCGGTGTCCAAATATGGGCTTCCACATGCCAGAAAAATTCTCTTAAAGGGTGAGGGTTTTTTGCAAGTCAGTAACTTTTGCACATCAAGTCAGTGACATGTGCAACTGTGTAAAATAGGCACACAAATCAAAAGCCTCATTGCCCAAATCCGGGAGCATGAAAGCTCTATGCTCAATGATACAGTATTTGGGGGCTCGATAGTACTGAGCCATTTTTAAGAGGGTGTTTTTTTTTTTCTTTCCATACATGGCTTATTTTTGTTCTAACATTTTATTATAATTTCTTCCTACAGACAGCAAAGTGCTCTAGGAGTTAATGTAAAACAGTCTTACATTTTGTGTGTTTTGGGTTATTTGTTTAAGCTTCTATTAGGCTTGTCATGCAAGTCATCAGACAAAAATGTGAAAAGAAAAAAAAATTGTGTGTCTACATGTTCATACTGGGCGGTGAAAACAAGATTCACTAATACCTCACATAGGGACTTGTTCTTTGTTTTCAAGGGAAACTGAATCCCCTGTACAAGGAAGACTTTAGAGTGATAACTGGAACTAATTTATTATAGCTCTTGATCAAGGCATTAGTTTTGTGTTTCCCACTGATCTCCAGGCTCCTTTATATTCTTGCTTAAAGCTCTGAAATTATCTAGCCCATTTGGTGACTTCTAGATGTAATGCTCTGGATACATCAACTCCCAGTTATTAATCAGGACTTTAGAGTAACCAAATAGGAGCCAGGTTTTTTTCACTAGTGCAGTGAATGCTGGGATGGGACTTTAGTCAGTATAGTCAGGCTACCCAAGCAGCAATAAAACCCATAGTTGTGTAATTCACTGTCAGGGAATGCTTTGCTTTAAGAAACTCCCAGTAACTGGGGATGCAGCTTTTGAACTGGAGCCTTTAGCTGTGGTGCCCTTGAATTGTGTTGCTCAAGAAACACAGTTATTATCTCCATTTTTGAAGAGCAAGTGACCGGCATAGCGTGTTTGTGTTTTCTGCCGTTTCTCCCGTTCACTTCTGCTGTGGGATCTATTACATGAACAGGATTGTATAAAATATAGCTAAAGCAAATATATAAAAGGAGATGATCTTGTATTGTATCAAACAACTCTACCTCCTGCTGCAGCTGAAGGAAGAAGAGAAGCATCATATTTCAATAATTTAGAAGTAGGTGTTCTGGAACCTGAGTGAAGATCACACTAGTTTCTGAGGCCAATACTTAGTAATGGACAGCAAAAAGCTCCTCTGCATGTAATTCAAGTGTCTACCATTGCTGACCAGAGAAAGGATAGAGATCTCCTGCAGAACTTGCATCCCTCCAACCCACCTGCTTATAGGATTATCCACAATGGAATCAGGTGGGTGACAGGAGGAAATCAAATGAACAGGAAACCATTTTTTTATGATGCTGAAGAAACTGGGTGAGCACAGCTCCCTAGTGGACACCACTGCAATGTTGTGGCCTGTGCTTTCTGTATACAGACAACTCCAGAATGTTACTGGGTTGGATCATGGGATGATATATAATTTCTTCACATGACACTGTAGAATGTGAGACCCCTGAATTCTGACCCTGTCTTGAACTTCCCCATAGATGTTTGGATCCATCTCTAGTTAAGACAGAACAATTGGTTATGAAAATTTAATTATTTTGAGGGAAGGAATGGAAGGACATGATTGGCCCAAGGAGAGCATCACTGTTATGTTTCTCAGTGACCTCCAAACGCCTATGGAGCCACTCATGTTAGTGGCAATATGCCCTGTAGTAAGCATTTATGGGATCAGACCTCTAGGCTGTCACATCCTAGGGAGAAGGACCTGCCTTCCCACATGACCGTGAAATACTACATAAACAATGAGAAAAATAATGCAATAGCAGGTAGCCTGATCCCAACTAGCCAAAACCACAATAAAAGAGGCCTGCGTTAAGCATTGCTCAGTGAGCCAAGAATTTCTGTGGGGAACCAAGTGCGAATGATGGAGACATGGCCATATAATTCTCAGTGCCTCTTTGCACTGTACCTCTTAATAGAAAGCTGCACCCATTGGCTGAGCACATAAATCTGAATATTGCTGTGACCAGACACATAGCTGAGATGTATTTAATATTACATTTTTAAATTAAAATGTACACTTCTGATATAATAGGAATCTGTTAAGGCAAGAAACTTTAGTCTGGGATTCACTGGCCTGTCCCAAGCAAAAAGCACTCACTGACAATGGCTGTGCCGGGTCTGCTCCGCTGGGTGATCGTTCCCTTGGGTTAATCCGTCAAGAGATGCAGTTTTCAGCTGAGTCAGCTAGAGGGAAATTATAGACTGAAATTTCCTACTTTACAGCCTGATCTTGCAAGGTGCTGCTGAACATCCTCCGCTCCCAGGGGGAGTTAGTTAAGGACTCTCAGCACACTGCAAGATCAGGCCCCAAGTCCCTGTGCTTGCAGCAGCTATTTCATTGCAAAGTAAGGTCCTTTTACTGATGGTCCTGTCCCTGGGACACCAGGAGAGTTGCCATGCTCAGAAAGAAGAAACAATAAAATTTAAAATAAAAAGAAAACCCTTCATCCCAGTTCTGTGCTCTACTCACAGCGGTTAACTTAACAGAGTAATGTGCTCCTCTTCCGGAAAGATTCAAGCCAGGGCAGCTGCACATGCAAAGGGCATTTGCAGCAGAACTTCAGAAAGGGCTGGTGCAGTGGAACCCTTGGGGGCGTTTTCAAAAGTACCCACAAATAATTAAATTAGCTCATCAGCAGCTATGAAAATGGCAGTCTCCAGTCTAGGTCTGACCTAGAGCCACCACTGAAACTTCCGAGATACAGCATCTGCAGCTGGCATCGCAGCAGCAGCAGGACTTGGGGACAACAGCCCAGCCAGGGTAACCCCAGCCACCAACAGCCCAGCCCTCGTCCCCCAGCCATGCAGGTAGAGGGAAGCAGAGTTTCTCCCAGGGGATGGCTAGGGTTTCTGGGATCCAGAAGCTGTGCTATCTGCACCAGGAGATGCAGCTGCCCCTCCATGATGTGTGACACCAGCAGAACCTGGTGTTTTGCTGTTTGGTCCTAGCCCTTCTCCATGGGCCCCCAGCCCCACAGTCAGCAGGAGGACTCCAAGTCAACAAGCCAAGGCTCCTCCAGCCTACATCCCTGGCATCACTTGGGGCAGGAGGCTCCCGCATGCCAGGCACTCCTGAGCTGGCCCCTCCGGAGCCTTTCCCAGATGCCTGACCCAGCCCTGCCAAGTCTGGGGGCGATCCATTAGCCTGTGGAGAAATCCCTGCCTGATTGGCTAGCCATCCCTTTTTTCCCCACCTCCTGGAAAAGGTCAGCCAATCAGTGCTGTGGCAAGCGTTGAGTGACAGCCTGGATTCAGCACCTGCGGCAGCTGCTGTTCCTCTCTCTCAGGCATTCGTCTGGCCTCCATGGGGTGGGGGAAGAGGAGCTGCTACTCCTTCTGGTGTCTGAAGTGAGGGGGGCACCAAGTGGAACACTTTTAAAATGCCATATCATGGCGGGGATGGGGCTTAACACCAAATGTTGTGGGGATATAGGTGCTGGATACAGGGGAGAGGGGGCACGCGAAGGGCCATTGACCTCCACTTTTTAAACTGGGCCATGCCCCCCATTTGTGAGAACCTGAACTTGGCAGGGGTGGAACTGGGGGGGGTGAGGTGGGGAGGGGAGAGGGGCAGGCGTAACAGCAGAGCCTCTTCCCGACTGGCATGATAGAGGGGCAGTCAGGCCAAATTTGAGTGGTGTTGTGACCCCATGTGCTAGGTTGCAATGCCGCTCACTCAAATGTGGTCTGTTTAAGTTGCTTCCCCCTCTGCCTCCTCCCCTCCCCATTTTTGCAGTCCGCCTGCTGAGGTTTAAACTGAAATGCCAGTGGGAAAAGAGAACTGAATGCTGGGGTCTTGCTCCGGCCCCCTTTCTCTCTCTCCTCCTTTCCCTCCCTTAGTCTTCAGTGTATTTTTGTGTGTGTTTCTGTCTTCCCAGCTCTAAGCAGGTTTGCACATGTTTATTTAATTCCCATAAAGTTAACTTTATGCAAATGTGTGCTCGCTGTTTTTCGCACTGAGGCTGTGGGTGCGTATGCCCATCAGCAGGGCTCTCCTTGCTCAGACCCCGCCCAAAGGCTCCGGCCCACACCTGCTAGCCAAAGTGTGTGCGTTAAACACCCCGTGCAAGGGTAACATACTCGCCAGTGGATGGCCAAGGTTCCCAAGCACAGAGCTGTGGCTTATTCTGTAACAGTTCATGCTCTTCGCCCTGGCGGCCCTTTGGTTCAACTCTGGCGTATTGGCCTCAACGGCAGCTATCACCCAAGCACCTCCTGCTGGCACAGTGCTTGTTTCACTCTGCTCGGATTTCTTCATAGTATTGTCTTCTGGTTGCTCCTTTTTTCCACATACTTCCTCCTAAGCCCAACACCAACCCAATGACGCACATGAGTTCAAGTCACCATCTCTGTGTAAGTCTGAAACTAGACAAAAGGGATTTGCTCCTCCCCAGGGTGTGTGAAATAGACTGGCTGTCCCATCCCCGGGAGGATCTCGGCTGAGAGTGAAATGGTGCCGGGAAGAAACTGTCTTTTCTAGAGGAGGGTTGCAGTGTGTCTGCAAGGAGAAGGAGTTAAACGTGGTTAAGTGAGAGAGAGGGAGAGAGATGTGCAATCAATTCAGCTTAGAAACACCATCTTTGAAGCAGACACCCACGACAGTGAGAAATGGAGGGTAAACTGCTCCAATGTGGGATGTTTGCTGAGCCGGAAAAGGGGGCTGTGGGGCAGCCATCCTACTCTTTCCTTTGCAATCGCAGCTCTTTGTTGTCTGTGTATAAAAGGGGAGTGATCTGTGTTTTCTGCACTTGTCAGTGCCAGCCTCTGCCTCTGTCACTACTCAGCTTCCCACTGTTTCCTCTTGGGAGGGCAGAAACCGAACAAGAGTGCTCTCTGAGGTTACAAATTCACGTTCCTCAGCAATAAAAGTCCTCTGTCCTTCCATGCTCCCGCCCTCACTAGCAATGGAATCGGTTATTGCTGCACTTGGCAGGCACTCGGTTGTGTCCTCTCTTTATTTACATAATCATATTTTCGGTTCACTTGTGTCTTGGCATTATGGATTCATGTCATCCTGTGGTGAATCATTCTTATTCCCTGATCATGCATGAAGGAGATGATGTACCTAGCCTTCTTCCCTGGATGGAGTTACCTCTTCCTTGTATTGCATAGTGGCTCTCTGTGATGAGCCTGTCACATGGATACTCTGGTGATGGCTCTCAATATAAGAACCTGGGCAGATGTTAGTAAAGTGCCTCGCACAGGGGGCTCCTCATCCATGACTGGGGTTCCTAAGCACAACAAATAATAGATCTAGTAAGTGACACTCCCAGAAATACTCTGGGATGTTCGCTTACTCTGAAGGCAACACAACACAATATTGTGTTTAAGTGGCCTAATGTTAAGCAAGCCACCGTATGAGACTGTTAGAGTTCAGATTGTTCAGGATTTAAAGGATTTTTTGAATACCTATTTGAAGTTTGTAAGACCTGAGCATTGGCCTGCTAAACCCAGGGTTGTGAGTTCAATCCTTGAGGGGGCCATTTAGGGATCTGGGGCAAAAATCTGTCTGGGGATTGGGCCTGCTTTGAGCAGGGGGTTGGACTAGATGACCTCCTGAGGTCCCTTCCAACCCTGATATTCTATGATTCTTTTAATGAACATGAAATTCCTCTGCTTGTTGAAATTGTAGAGGTGAAAGCAGAGGAGTTGGAGGCAGGACTCCTGGGTTCTGTCCTCCGCTCTGTCACTGACATGCTGCATGACTTTGATCAAATCATTTAATTTCTCTGGGTCTCAGTTTCCCTACCTGTTAAATGGGGGAAATCTTCTAACCTAATTTATTTTGCATGTTCTACAGTGCTCACACCATAATATCTATGGATGATAGTTACCAGAATCACATGAATGTTGTCAGATATAATTAATTAGTGTTGAGAAAAGTGCCCTGAGTGTCTCAAATGAAATGGGCAAAATGTGTTCTTATCATGTTGGTACAGTATTTATTACATCAAGAGGAGAGCTGGTGCTTGGATGTAATTCTCAGATCTCTATTGTTGTAGAGTTAGTTTGTTCTTGGTGAAAGTATTTGTTTTTCTAATGAAACAGAGTAAATAATGATCATTCAAGAAAATAGTAACAGGCTATATGGTATCCAACAAGCTGGATAATGTTTTACTGCATACTGTAATACTACACAGGTTAAAAGGTCTGCTAGGCTAAATGTTCCCAGTGACCGAGACTAGGTAACTGTTTTGAAAGTGAATCTACATATGTACACACTGTTGGGGCCAATCTTGCAGCCTTTCTCAGGTGAAAGGCTAACTGGAGTTAGTAGGAGCTCTACTAGAGTAAGATCCTAGACTGAGCTGTGTGTGTGTGTGTATATATATATGTGTGGGTGTGTGTGTCTGTCTGAAGGACAGAGAGACATTGGAAGGGCTCTTTCCCTTTCTTACAAGGAGCATTAGGCTGTTGAGTTTGGTGAGAAAAGTTATCCTTCAAAACAGGACTAATATCTGAATGCCTTGGAGGGATCGTTTGCATTACCTAGTGTCTCCGGAGAGACCTTTATTGTGTGAGGAAAGTAAAACTCAGTGTGTTCATGAGACTGGGAGCACTTTTCCAAATGCAGTATCACTGTGTGTGAGTTCACTGTAATCCGAATGCACAGCTATACAAGTGGTCAGAATGCAGCCATACCACCAGAGGCCGTGAGCTCTCATAAGCTAAGTGAGGTTGGACCTGTCAGTACTAAGAGGAGAGACTCAAGTTAAAACTTAGGTGTTGCAGGAAGTAGGGTTGTGATTCAACGGGTAGATGCTGCGTGGGCATGCGTAGTACATTTTTCTTCTTGGCAACCAGAAGGTACAGAAATGCTTATATATATTGGGCCAAATTCTCTGCTGGTGCAACTGCAATGGCTTCAACAGAGTTATAACAGCAGAGAATTTTCCTAATTGTTTTTCAATAGGAGGAACATCTGTGTACCTGTGACACAATCAGTCGGTGCACGTGGGCTGTGTCTATGTGTTTGCGTCCATGTATGCATACTAGAATAGAGCAGCGACATGACTGCAGTTGTGTCTGTATGTAAAACTCACAAGAACCTGCATTATTTTGCTTCCACATTGAACACCTCCATAGTACATCTCACAAGATGTAGACCAGGGATCGGCAACCTTTGGCATGCGGCTCGCCAGGGTAAGCCCCCTGGCGGGCTGGGCCGGTTTGTTTACCTGCCGCGTCCGCGGGTTCGGCCGATCGCGGCTCCCACTGGCCGCGGTTCGCTGCTCCAGGCCAATGGGGATGGTGGGAAGCGGCGGCCAGCACATCCCGCAGCCCCCATTGGCCTGGAGCGACAAACTGCGGCCAGTAGGAGCCGCGGTCGGCCGAACCTGTGGACGCAGCACGGAAACAAACCGTCCCGGCCCGCCGGGGGCTTACCCTTGCAAGCCGCGTGCCAGAGGTTGCTGATCCCTGATGTGGAGGTTCCAGCACCGTTTTCTAATAATTGGTAGCCCAAATATAGCTGATAGCATCATTTTGTGTCCATAGGATTTCTTTGATCCTTTGCCAAACACAGTTACAGCAGCAAATTTGTATAGTTGGAAGGCCTGATTCTCATTTATGCCAAGGACACTTTACACCATTCTGGCATATTTACACTGTACATTCTACTTATGCTCCTTTAAAAGGCTCCTTTGCACTGCTACAACTATGTAAAATAGCCTTAGAGTAAAAGAGAATCAGGCCCAAAGTCTTTCAGACCTTCCTGGAAAATCTTCCTGAAAGTCCTCATCTTCATGAGAGCTCAGCTTTCATAAACGGCCCCATTGACACATCTCCATTTAAATACAATGGGATCGACTCACCCGTGCCCTGCATCTTGTGCAGCCATTTAACATTGGTGCCAAGTGAGTGTAAAACTCTTTGTTTCTTTTAGGTTCTTATTCTGTGTCTATCACGGTGGTATCTGGTATCCCCATCTTCCCTACCCCACACCCCAGATTCACATGGTAATTGTATGTTCAGGGATGAATAAGAGTGCATTGGCCTTGGTGTTGGGAGGAGGGAACAAGGAACATGAAGAATATCAAAGGCATCTGAAAACAAACAAAGAAGAGTGCTGGGCTGTGCTGGAAGGAGGACAGGAGATACTGGATGTGGTTTAATTAGGCTGCAACTTTATTCTTACACACACAGGCGCTGACTTTCCATTGTGCCGGGGGGTGCTGGACCCCCGGTTCTGCCCCAGGCCCCGCCCCCACTCCATGCCTTCCCCCAAGGCCACACCCCTAGCCCACCTCTTCCTGCCCTGTTCCGCCCTCTCCCCCGAGCGCGCCGCGTCCTTGCTCTTCCCCCTTCACTCCCCAGCCTCCTGCATGCCACAAAACAGCTGATTGCGGTGGGCGGGGAATCCTGACAAAAAACTGGTATTTCATGGGTGGGAGAGTGGGTGCTGCTCTTCCTGGTCCAGGTAAAAGAGGACTTTTCCTGTGCTGGCATGGACGTATATCGTCTTCCTCCCACCCCCCCCTTCGATAGGTGGGGGGATGGATCAACATTCCCATGCTGACCTGGTCTGCAGCTGCAGCAGAAAGTCACTTCCTGGCTCTCTAGCCCTTAAAGGGACACACACACCTTGTTTAACAAGCCAGACAACAGGCCCCACCGCCTAACGTGCGGTGAGGTCATTGTACAAACAACCTGCTTTGCGAGAGGTATCTTTTTTTTTTTGGTCTGTGTTTGTACAGAGCCTTGCACAGTGGGGCCCTGATTCATGATGCAATACAAATAATCAGCGTTGCAGACCTTTTCTAAACTTCTGTCAGTGAAGCACCTGGTCTAACAGAAGCTCTTTATAAGAGAGTGGCAAATCTTTATTTTTGAAATCATTTTTAAGAAGTGTTTCCTGCATTCAGACAGAGATGATGGATGTGCCTGGGAGGATGTGGCTCTCAAACAGCAGATGATATAGCTTCCTGCCCCCGGCAGCACTGCGTTCTCTTGGTGGTCAGGCTGGCTTTGGTTACATTCTTGTTCATGTTTGTCAGGCCACCCCTTTCTGGGTCCATCTGCCCTTCTGTTCCAGCCGGCATCCTGTTTAGTAATAATTACAGTGGCAGCATTGGGAGTCCTCCTACTGACATGCCCCAACCATCTTAGCCTTCCTTGGTAAAGGAAGAACCACAATCATACAATACATAAATATCTAGTGTTCCTACAATAAGAATCTGTGTTTTTAAATATATCCCAGAGTGTGTCTTTTCACTTTTCTTAGCATTTTCTCCCCTATTTTAAAACAGATTAGTTGGATTCTCAGCCATTCACTTCCAATTTATCTCAGATGAGAATGAAACTTTTCCCCCCTAAAGACTCTTGTTAGAAGGGAATGTTAGATAGCTCAGGAGTCTGGCAGTGAGTTGGGCTATGGAGCATGTCACCTTATACAGCAGTCATTGCTTCATATCCAGCCGAGGTTGGCATTGACTGAAATTTGTTACTAGAGACATTCCCAGACCCAAATACCCATGAAACTTCAGGATGTTTGAAATCAGGATCCAAATTTTGTAATGTGGGATCATCTGTAATTACTACCACCTGATAGCTGTTTGGTGGCCTGCAAGCAATTAGCGTCAAAGGATATGTCTACACAGCAATGAAACAGCCCTGCGGGTAGTTGCTGCTGACCTGTCGCTGGATGCCTGGGCCATGATGGCCCCACCTGGGCTCTGCCTCTTCCCATCCCTGCTCCATCCCTCCCCCGAGGTCCCCACTGCCTGCTGCTACCTGGCTGAGTCCCTCCTCTCCTCCACTCTACCTGCGCCGCTTGCTGCATCCCTCGTCTTGTCCACCCCCATGAGGCCCCCCTGCCTGCTGCATCCCTGCAGGCAGTGGGGGCCTCGCGGAAGAAGGAGGGATATGGGGAGTGGCAGGTGGGGAGGGGATCTGGAGGAGAGGAGGGATGCAGCAGGTGGGGAGGGCCTCGCGGGGGGGGGGCTGCTGGAGAGGAGGGATGCGGTGGGAGGGGGGCTGGAGGAGAGGAGCGATGTGGCAGGTGGTGGGTGTCTTGCGGGAGCAGGGGCAGGACCTGGGGCGGAGCGGGGGTGGAGTATGGGCGGAGCTGTGGGCAGAAGAGGTGGGATAGGGAGTTAGCCTCCCCCATGAGATGAAGCTTCACCCACCACCCATGCCCACAGCACATGCCCAAATTAGCTGGCACTGTGTCCGGGCCAGCGGTGTGTGTTTAGTTGCTGTATAGACATATTCTCAGTTTACTTCCTCGAGAACAAGTCTCCACATCCTCACCTCCCGTGCCATTGGCATCGCTGTTGGTAGTCTCCAGTAAACATTGAATGGGCCATGGAGACGCTTACTACGCTTTCAGCTCTAGAGATAGCTATGCCCTGGCGGGACTGAGGCACGCTGGAAGCTGCTGTCTGCTCTGTAGCGCTAATGGAGAGCAACAGAAGACTTATGTTTCTCATACTACGATCTTCCATGAGTGATAAGTTCACTTTAGAGAAAAGGAAAAGAAATATTTGTTATAGTTCAATGTCATAAATTATATACAACAATGTAACACCAGAGAAAAGTTATGTGCATTGGTAACTAAGCTACAGGAGTAAGGGCAGCATATCTTCCTAGAGTGGGACTGAACATTCTGTTAAGCAAAAGCAAGAAGATGAAGCTAAAAGCTAGGTGGAGTGTGGATGTGTGCCTGGTATCACATGGAGATCAAGGAGATAAGCTTATGGCATAAACATGAGTAAAAACCTCCCTGAAGACTGTGAAGAAATGACAATGAGTGGGGTTAACCATGTTGTAAAGGAACAGCTAGAAGACATTCCAGGGCATTTAGCAGTTTTGGATAGACATATAATTATTCTGTCTCTCTAACACTGAATGGACACTCATGTTTATAAGAGTAAATAAAAACAATGGAACAATATGCACAGCTAAAAACATCCCCAAACAGGGTGATGAGATGAAGTGGAAGCTTGGCAGAGCCTACTCATGTTTGGCCCAGTCTGGAGCTGGCTAGTGATTCCACGGTGCCTCTTGCTGGAGACTTGGAAGATGTGACAATGAGGATGAAGTAGACACAAGATGTTAGTTATTCATAGGATATAGCAAACCATGTTATGCTTCTTTATCTGGACCCATGTGAAGTGGTTCTTCACAACAGTAAAGAGTCCTAAAATACAGGCTATGTGTGCATGTTGCCATCTGTATGAGATTTGATTGATTGAGTCTGTATGAGTTAGGATTTCATGATGGTCAAACAGGATTTCCCTTTTTTCTCCAATGATTAAAGTGTTCTGAGATCCTTCTGCTGGGACTCAACTCTTTACAAGGCACAGAATACCATAAGTTCTATCAACATACTTTTACCTGGTGTGCAAGGATAAACGGGTCTTTTAAGAGGGGTTCAGGATCCAGCTCTGGCCCTGTTCCTAATTCATCCCAGAACAAAAGCATTCTGGGGCTTGTAGTCAAAAGGAACCTTGGGAACTGAAGGCTGGGCAGCAATGTATGCTGGGAAAGGGGATAGGGATATAATAGTACTTCCTTTTCCCTAGTAAGAGGGAGACCAGGGAAGAAAAAACACTTACTGTGCACCCCTATCCCTGAAGGGAACAGACCCTACTGTTGGATCTTTCTAGCCAAAACACCTGGAATGTATTTTAGAAGAGCCTGGGAAAGTCTTGAGGGATAGATAGGGGTAGGGATGGGGAAAAGCATTTTGAGGAAGCAATGGCGTTTTGGACTATACATGCAGAGACTGAGGGGCAACCTGGAGAGAGGAGGAGCTGCTTTTAGGTTTTCAACAAAGAGCTATGGAAGAAGGGGAGAAGTTTTTGGGTTTGCCTGGAAGCTAACTTGTCCAATTATCAAGGTGAAACTGAAGCAGCAGCTGTCTTATGAAGAGAAGGTAAGTCATTGCTACACCTACACTGAGGGGAACATGTTGAAATTTAATTCCAGCTAAAATGGTTTCCACCAAGGTTTGGCAGTCTGGTGTGGATGGGACAAAACTGTTTAAAAACCACATTGTTTAGCTTGACTGTAAGGCGGTTGGACAATGCATAGGAAAATTAACCATGTCAAGTATACACTGCATGTCCAGAAGCCTGCTTTTCTCTGCAGTTTAAAGAGAGAATTATCGTTGTTTGATAGGGATATGCTAAGTGTTTCAGAAACATTTTTAGGCAGATAACTCTTTTTCTAAGCTTTAAAAATGAAGAGGCAGCAGAATTGGCTGAGCCAAATGCAAATGAGAGGAGTGAAATCAGCCTTGTTGTTCAGCCTTCCTTCAGAGATTGTATCCCCAGTATCCTTTTACTGTGTGCCATAACGTTGCTTGGTTGGCCTGATACATTTTGAGGGAGGGATGTGACCTTGTTTTGAAGCGTCAAATATTGGCTGCTTGCATAGGAAGGAGAATAGAGTTGATGGGCTAATGATCTGATCTGTTGTGTCAACTGCTGTGCTTTCCTCTATGTTAAGAAAGTCTGTCAACGCTGAAGATTCTGCAGAATTACATGAATTGTATAAGTAGCTATGAAGTAGGGGGAAGTAGATCTTTAGTTGACCACACTTTCTCAAACTTATCAGTTTAGTTCATCTTGATCTGACCATATAGATCTTCACATTTGATGTTTCTTCCCATTCTTTCTTTTTTTTGCTTGTGGAAAAATTCTTTTGTCCTGCAGCACATGGAGAATGAAATGTGAACTGAAATAGTATATGGAATGTTTTGCTTAGGGATATATCCTTGACCGGTTAATTCTTGTTCTGCATTGCACTCAAAGAAGAAGGGAAGAGGGAAAGTGTGAGCAATTCCAGCTGTCTGACCGGCTATGTGAAAACTGAAAAGTTAAAAATATTTAAAACAACTATTTCAAAGATGGAGGGAGGAAGAGTATCATGTGAGACAAGAGAATAAAAAGACTGGAAATCAGAAAGACTCATGTACAGATGAAGTAGAAGTACATAAAAATGTGAGCCAGATTCACAACTAGCTCCATTCAATTAAACGGAGCCACAACAGTTTGGACTATCTGAAAATTTGGCCCTGTATTTTTATTGGAACACTAAGACATTAGTGACTAAGATTAACACATTTTGTACTAAGCCCCTGCATAAATACAGGGAGAAGTACAGAGTAAAAGTTTATACTGATAAGTGGAAATGAAGGGGGAAAATGAAAATCTAGACTATGACAGGTAGTAGGTACCAACAGAGATGACAAGTTATTTGGGACATCAACGCCCACTGGTCTTTCTCCTTACACTTTAAAGATGCCTCTATTTGCTTCCATCAAATACTATTGCACATATTAGCTTTAATGGGACACAATGTCCTAACTCTGTTTGTGCCCAGAAATTGTCAATTACAAAATATTGTTGACCTTGTCAACTGCACTTAACAGCGCTATTCAAACACAGTCTTCAGTGTGCTTCATTGAAACAACAAAACCCACAAAAGAGACAGGTTTGCTCAATCATCCGTAAGTGTAGAAGGAAAAGCATAAACTCAACAGTCACCAGAGCTGCACGTAAGTGAGGCTCTCTCTCCATAGAGCATTTGGAGTCTGTCTGCTGAAGACCGTGCTTGAATAACGTGGTTAATACGTCTCATTCCAAATGCCACAATTGAATGAGTGTGGTGTGCGGAGGCCTGAGTTCAAATACGCCCAGTGAGCATTTGTCCTCCTCCACATCATGGGACACTACCAAGCTGACTGGCTCCTTTCAGGAAAGGCCTGGGTTTTGCAATTGTCACGATGCAGTTGTCTACATATGGACAGATCTGCATGTGGGAAGCTTGCGGAGTATGGTAAGGACTATGAATTGAGCAGGTGGGAGGGTGTGAAATACATGCCTCAGGGTGCTCATGGGAGCCCGGGCAAAGTGAGGAAGGAGGAAAAAGGTGTTACAATTTGCTACACTACAAACCTCTGCTGGCATAGCTATGTTGGTCAGGGGTGTACTGAAGTACAGTCTCAGACCAATGCAGATATGCCAACAGAAGGCCCAGTTAGACCAGAAAAGCTGGGATTTTGCAGCTATGATTTATTTTGCTTGGGGGAATTGGATCAAGCTATGATTTCAAAAGTACAATTTTGCTGGCATAAGCTGCATTTACGCAAGAAGCAGGTGGCCAGGATAGTACACTGCTATCGCTATGATGGCAAAGCATGCCTAGTGTGCACCTGGCCTTAAATTAAACAATAAAGAACCCAGTTTAATCCTAGTGTCTATTAGCATGTTTTGTGTAGTATTTTGATTGGGACAGGCAGTCTAGCCCATACTTTCTGATCTCTTTGGGTCCAATCCTGCAAACACTACTGAATATGACTTACTACTAATTGAATTCAGTGGGATTACTCATGGTAGTAAGCACTACATTGGGTAGCAAGTGTCCTATGCCCCACTCTTGCATTTGGATTTGCATGGGCAGCTTCTTCCGGCTGCAGAGTCCCACTGACATCAGGGAGTATGACATCAGACATCCAAGTATGGGGTCCACCCATAAGGATCCCTCTATGAGATCTGCCTTTAGTTCTGTGGGTTTTATGCAGCACTGTGCGAACACACCCACACACACACACACACACACAATTGGCCTTTAACTTGTCGTGGATATTAAAGTCTACCCAGATTTATTTTTAATCAGTTTTTAAGACTAGCGGTAGCTATTGAAAGACATTAATGAAATGAAAAAGTATTAATACTTAGTTCTCATATAGATCCGTACTTCCAAAGAGGTTTACAAATTGATCTACTCCAAACACCTGCTGGAGGGTGGTAGATACAAAAGCAAATGGAAGCAGAGAGGTCAAGTGACTTGCCAAAGAGCATACAGGGAGTCAGTTGCAGAGCTGGAATTATCCAGCACTGATAGGGGCGAGGGAGAGAAGGGAGCAAAATGCCAAAGGCCTGATTCTCCATTGCCTTGCACCTGGTGTTGTCATTCCACTTGCAGAACTTTATCAGCACAGAATTATAGTTCTTTCACACTCTTTGTCCACGCTTAAATGATGGCAACAGGCACTGGAGAATAGGATGTCAGTTTTCCTGCTGCCCCCAAACCTACGCTTACCTGCTGATCTATCCGTGAACTGCCGTTTCTGACAACACCGCATCTGAGGAGTTGCTGGAAGCACTGCTCAACCCAGTAGGGACCAGGAATTTGCTTTGCCCTAGCAATTAGTGGGATGAAGAGCAAAAGAACAAAACACAATCACCCTCCCTGCAGCTGGGCAATACCCCTCATATTTGGAGGCTCATGGATCTTCATACGCTTGTTAAGGAACCTGGAAAAAAAATCCTGCACTAAAACTAAAGTCTTTTTCTTCTCAGTATTTTTAGCTGCTGGGTGAATCCCAGTCAGTAACAAGGTCCCTGCAATTATTACAACCTGTCATCTCTCATTTAGCCATCCACCTCAGAGCTCTGGGCTGTGCTTCCTGCATTGATAGCTGTTCCATGCATGGAAAGCGAGTGAGATGTTATTGGTGTTGAAAGTTGCTGCTGAAGCGTGTCCTTTCGTTAGTGCAAACATAAAATTATCTCACTTCTGGTTGACATTTCAGGTTTTTCAACTCCCTTGTTTCCACCAAAATATGTAATTTTGGGGGTAGCCCTGTTTTGGTATTGTCATTATTATAGCATTTTTTTGTTTCCAGCACTTGTGGCATGAAAACCAAGAAACCTAGAGGAAGCAGGAAAACTATTTTCTGAACTGACAGAATGAGTCATGCTAGATGAATGGGAATGTTAAACAGAGGTGCGTTGTTGAACAGAGCCAGTATTGATTGCCCTTGAATCACACTATCTCCTTCAGATTGAAAAAGCAGCACATCCTGTGGGGTTTTAATGGAAAGACAGGCAATCCATAGAAGTTACCTAACTGGCCAATGGATGTTGGCGTTTTCCCAGAAAAATTTAAGCTGGAGAATCTGACATTGGAAACAGAAGATGAGATACTTTGGCAGTAGCCTGCAAATACGTTGCTTAAGTATAAGGACTCAGTTTATACTGCCAGTTTTGATCATTGTGCTCAGATACTATGTACGGTGATGAGAGCCATATAAGTCCCTGGACGGACTGATAGTTGCACAGAATGAATCAGTGTGCTTAAGTAGGTGCTTGTGTCCTGCTGCCTTTTGCATTCTCATTTAGGTTTTGTGCACTTCTGCTACCTGTAGAAAATGTTCTACTCCTGAGGGCATTCTGTGCCAAAAAATTAAAAATTCTGTGCCAAAAAATTAAAATTCTGCAAATGTTCTTTGGCAAATAAATGTGGAAGCTCCAGTATGGCATTGGGGAGCACAGGCCACTGGCTGCATAGAGGTGGTAGATCACTGTGCAACCCCCCCCCCCCCTGGGACACAGACTCAGCAGTGAAACTGCACCCAACCCTGACACAGCGCAAGGACCATGTCTGCCCCAGAAACACCCCAGGGCCCCGGCCTTCATGCCAGGTGCACCAGGTGGTGGGCAGGCAGGCTCAGAAAGACAGGATCCAAGTGTGGAGGGGGTCAGTGTGGGGGATCCAGGTGTGGGTTGAGAGGCTTCTATGTGGGGCAATCTGGGTGCAGGCAGCTCAGTGGGGAATCTGGGTGAGGGGGGAATCTGGCTTCACAGGGGCTTGTTGGGAGGTTCTGGGTGCAACGGTAATGGGACTCTGCAGGGGGGTCCAGGTGAAGGTGGTTGGGGCTCAGTGGAGGGGGTGTCCAGGTGTGGGGGAGATAGAGCTTGGCGGGGGTTCTGGGTGTGTGGGGGGTCAGTTGGAGTCCAGATGCTGAGGAAGTGGGGCTCAGCGGGTGGGGAACCAGGTGCAGCTGGTTGGGGCTCAATGGGGTGGGGATCAGAGTGGTCCAGGTGCAGAAGGAGTGGGGCTCATGGGGGCGGGAGGTGAGGCTTGGTGAGGTATGCGGGGGTCTGGATGCACAGGGGCTGGGTGGATGGGGGAGCA
Source organism: Terrapene triunguis (assembly GCF_002925995.2). Taxonomy (NCBI): domain Eukaryota; kingdom Metazoa; phylum Chordata; order Testudines; family Emydidae; genus Terrapene; species Terrapene triunguis. The sequence continues at coordinate 4,615,927 of NW_020664980.1, read as the reverse complement.
GCTCCATGTACAGGGATTCCTCCCCCTGCAGCTGAGGGGTGATGGGTGCAGGAAGCGAATGTGTGTGTGGGAGTTTGCAGAACTTTCTGCAGCTGTGGGAGAAATCTGGGGTGGGTTTGACCCGGCCCCGGATGCAGTGCAGGGGAAGAGGAAGTCCTGTTCTCCCCATCCGAGCTGGGACTAGCAGCTGATCCTGGCACAGGATCTTCCCCAGTCCTGCCCCCCACAGTGATTTACTCTCTGCCAGCTACCCTTGGCACCTGAAACATACTGCTGTGGAGGGTCGCATGACTGCTCTTGTGGCTTCCCTTTGCTTCCCATTCAGAAAGTCATATTCTGCGGGAAAGCAAAGAAATCTGCGGGGGACATAAATTCTGCACACGCACAGTCATGCAGAATTCACCCAGGAACAATGTTCATATTTGGATGCTTACCCAAACTACAAATCTTTTGTGCCTTGCCTGCCACTAAGTCCTATGGCAACTTTCTTTCCAACTCCCTTGAAAAATGTGGAAATATTGAAGTGTAGGATTAAAAAGGGAAGAACCTGTGATGGGTTGGATCACAGAAACCCCCTTGGGAGCTGCCACTTAATGTACCAAGACTACCCCTGCTCCTATTTTCCCTGCCAGCTCAGGGCTCCAGCACCTTGTCTTGCTGAGCCAGACACTCCCGTCTGCTCCAACACAGACCCACGGTCTGAATTACTTGCCCCAAAGCTGCAAGTTTACCTGAAAACAGCTCACAGAAGTGTGCTTGTCTTTAGCGCTCAGATGCCCAACTCCCAATGGGGTCTAAACCCAAATAAATCTGTTTTACCTCATGAATTGTTCGCCCTCTATAACACTGATAGAGAGATATGCACAGTTGTTTGCTCCCTCAGGTATTAATACATACTCTGAGTTAATTAATAGATAAAAAGTGATTTTATTTAATACAGAAAGTAGGATTTAAGTGGTTCCAAGTAGTAACAGAGAGAACAAAGTAAGTCACCAAGCAAAATAAAATAAAATGCGCAAATCTATGTCTAATTTAACTGAATACAGATAATCTCACCCTCAGAGATGCTTCAGTAAGTTGTTTCTCAGACTGGACACCTTCCAGGCCTGGGCACAATTCTTTCCCCTGGTACAGCTCTTGTTCCAGCTCAGGTGATAGCTAGGGGATCCTTCATGATGGCTCCTCTCTCTCCTCCTTGTTCTGTTCCACCCCTTTATATATCTTTTGCATAAGGCGAGAACCCTTTGTCCCTCTGGGTTTCCACCCCCCCTCACTGGAAAAGCACCAGGTTAAAGATGGATTCCAGTTCAGGTGACATGATCACATGTCACTGCAAGACTTCATTACCCACTTGCCAGCACACACATATATACAGGAAGACTCACAGGTAAACACAGCCATCTGCAGACAATGGGAGTCATCAAGATTCCAAACCACCATTAATGGCCCACACTTTGCATAATTACAATAGGCCCTCAGAATTATATTTCATATTTCTAGTTTTAGATACAAGAGTGGTACATTTATACAAATAGGATGATCACACTCAGTAGATTATAAGCTTTGTAATGATACCTTACAAGAGACCTTTTGCATGAAGCATATTCCAGTTACATTATATTCACTTATTATCATGTTTTTATAAAACTATATAGACTGCACAACGTCACAGAACCCAGCACAAATTAGACTTTTGAAAACTAGAAAAGCTAACAGCAGACACAAATACAAAGAACATGCAAGAAAACATTGTAATTAAATAGAGGAACAGTGGTGGAAAGAGTTACAACTCTGAAAACACATGCCAATAAACACATCTCTTCTTACTACTCTTTGTTCTTGGGTTCATAGGGATTATGGGTCTGATCCTGAGATGCTGAATAGCTGCAATTAATATTGTAGTCTCATCAGATTTGGGGATGCTCGGAACTTCACTGCATCAGATCCTATATTTATACCAAGGAGGTATATTCCTGTTTGATGGGATACTGAAAATAGCTAGTATTAGAAAACTAACTCTGTTGTTAGAGAAGAAATCAAGCTGCCAAATTCACACTCAGATCTTGAAACCATCCTCTAACCTCAAGAATGTTAGATTCTGGGGTTTTAAATTCACCCCACTAGACATGAGGGTGAGCTTTGAAATTTGGATCCAGGTTGAGATTCACGTTCCATTTAATCTCTCTCAAATTTTTCCATAGTGCTCATTACTGTAGTATGAGTCCTGAACCCCTCTCCAACAAGCCTGGATATTTGGTTCCTTTTTTTTTTTTTTTTTAGCATGTAGTGTAACTTTATCTGTGCACATTATTGGTATGGAAAGCCCTAACTATAAAAACATACTTGTTTTGGGGGTTTAGGAGAAACTCAGACCAAACTTTCAAAACTGGGCCTGGCTTTGAGCTAACCGGGGTGATGTATGGCGTTTCCCTTGAAACCACCTGAAATTCTGTCTTGTGAAGCTTTGCCATGAAAGTGGGTGAATGTTACTGGTTTTTACCTAGATCCACTTTGTGTATTTGAATTTGTTCAGACACAAACTGAAAACTCCCAGCAAAATGTATCTGGGAAGGAAGGGGTTGGGAATCCATATGGATCAAAACTAAAGAAATTATTTGCACAAGACTCCTAGAAACAAACCATTCAGTACTCCCTCAGCTCTACAATCACACATGGGTTCTCAGACAGTACCCATCGTGATAGTATTGTAGAGGTTCTGAACACCTCACCAAAAGCCTGGGGGCAAAATCCTGGTACTAGAAGTCGGTGGATAAATTCCAATTGACTTCGGTAGGGCCAGGATTTCACCCTGGGTATCTGGATCCAGGGGTCAGCTTCCCAACATTCTGGTGATAGGCATCACATAAGAACCTGAATAGAACAGAACAATCTTATTGTGATCTGTTGTTAATTCTAGGTTGGGGTTTTGGGGGTAAAATATCCAATAATGAAACAAAATCTTTATCAATGGTGGGTGGAGGGGGGAAGAGCGAGTGAAGGAGGAATCATTTGTTTATAATAAGGAATTTATGTCCCAAGCTCTAAGTTGTCCTGGCATTTCATATCCATTCCGTTGTTAATTCCTTTGTCGCTGGAAAAGAGCACCGGGCCAGAACAGTTCATGATTCCATCGAGATGGCTTGTGCAGTTGCCTTTGTTTACATGCCTTGAAGCATTTGCTCTTCCAATTTGGTTTGACACAAAAAAAAAATCTTTCATTTTTGCAAAGGGCTCTGTCCCCCACCCCTCACCCCAGTTGCTGGGTATGTGAGGAAAATAGCGCCTCAGTTGTTTAAGGGGAGGACATACCACTGCAGATTCCCACAATTTATAAGACAAGGCAGGAAGGTCTTGGTGACTCATAAACACTAACAGATTCTGTGAATGTGTTCCTCTTTATTGTTTGTTATCCTTATTTTCATGGTTTTCCTTCTTTTGAGCATGTTTATGTATTTTAGACCATGCCATCATTTTGTGAGGACAACTTTGTGTGTGGTTCCCACAGAAGAGAAATGTTGTTGACTGCCTTATGGCTGTTCCTTGTGCACTCAGAAATATAAAAAAGCAGCTGATGTAGGTTTCCGAATTGCACCACATTTGGGACATGCTGATTACGGGATAATGAACAGGAACAAGAGAAACGCTTTCAGGTTACAGGACAGTAGTTATATTACTTGCACCTATGGGACCGGCTCCTCAGCTGGTGTCAACCTGAGTAGCTCCATTGAAATCGGTGGTAGTATTCTGACTTATGATAGCTCCACATCTGGCCCACAGTCCTTTCCATCCAAGGATTTCAGTGATTCACAAGTATCAATGAATTTAGCTTTGTGACCCCTGTGAGTTAGTTATCCCCATTTTAGAGATGGGGTAACCAAAGGACTGAAAGATTGTGACCTAACCATGGTCACACAGGATGTCAAAGTATCTAGATTTCCTATTTCTTGCTCCATGTTTTTCCACGACTCCATTCTTCCTCCTGAATGCTCTTCTATATCACAGTTGTTTCCCAGTGCCCAAGCTGTGAAAGACTTGGGATATGTCTACAATCTGGCGCTTTTCTGTTGGTGTAGGAATACCGCCTCCCCAACAAATTTAGCTATCTTGACAGAAGCTCTCTTCAGCTGACATAGATGCATCTACACTAGGGGTTTTGTTGGCATAACTACATCAGCCAGGGGTGTGGTTTTTTCACAAACCTGACTGATATCAGCATAGCTACATAACTTTTCAGTGTAGACCAAGACTTGGATGGTGTTTCTACCTGATGCCGAAGTCTTCTCCATTAACTATTCTCCCCATGAGAATGGAGGAGAGTGTTCCTTTAAAAGATATATAATTCCAGGCCACTTGTGGGTAGATGGGATAAGAGAGATTGTAAGCAAGGAGATCCTGTTGTTTCTGTATGGACATCAAAGACATGATGACACTTTCTGTAAGCCTATGAACTCTTCAGTTGTACCTCCGGCCAAAAATTCTCCTAAAGAACTGTGCACCAGCTGACACCTACCCTCTACCCCAAAGATGACTACAATTTAATTGTGCTGGAAGTGTAGTGTATAGAAAGCACTTTACATCCTGAAAGGTCCCAAAAGCATTCTACAGGTAAAACATTGTTTCACTAAAAAACCCCATGCCAACCATGTGGACTGTCGACCTGCAGGTGTCAAATACTTGCATGTTAGGAGTTGTCAGTTGTCCAAGATCATACTTGCTATACGGAATTACATATTGAAAGACCTTTTGTTCCCCGTCTGTAGACATAGGGACAACATATAGCAGCTGTTTCAAACAAGACGCATTAGTATTTGTCTGTCTCTTGCTGTAACCACATGAATCTTAAAACATTTCCAAAGGTTGTTGAGCAATTCTGTTTGCTTTAGAATTTTAGTCCCCAATTACCTAAGAAGGATATTACCTCTTTAAACAGAGTTCAAAAACCCCAAGAATTTTTATAAATAGCTCACATCCTCTTGATAACAACTAGGCTGCTATTTATTGCCCACTTCCCCTCAGACAGACAGGTTGGAGTGGTTAAAACTGTACTTCCCATGGAATCCGCAGGAACTTGGTGTTGTCAGGTTCCTGCAATTGTTTGTGACTCTGGGCTTCCTTTTGCAGTTTACAACATCCAGCCAAGCTAATTCTGAAAAGGAGGTGGCCAGGGGAGTGTTAAAGTACATTCTTCCCTTGTTGGAATCTTAACCAGCATTTTGTGCTCACTTCATTGGGACATGAAGTAAAGTTCCATCATTTACCAGCTGCATTTCTTAGGGGTGTTTCTTTTTTCCCCCTTGGGGACGAGGGGTAAGAAACTGAGATCCTTCTCTATCCTTGTTTTATTCCCCCATCTCTTTCATTCAAAGGTCACATGTCAATGAATCTTCCCCCTAACTTTTGCGTGGGTTGATGCTGTTTTTTAGGGACGTTCTTGTATTGGTCAGAGGGTAAAATACTAGTAAAAGTTGAAGTTCAATTTATCAAGAGAGCATGGCTGTGGGGTAATAACTGTAGCCTATCAAAACAGTAGCTGTGGGTGGAGACAGTGTATTGCTGGCATTTGGGGGGGTCAAAACACACAAGACTTCAGTGCTAGTTCCATATCCTTAAGCCAAGCCATCCCTACGGTCCATATATTTAAAAATCTTCCTGGTGCAACAACTGAACCTACAACCCTTTGATGGGGCAGCTCTATGAACTGAGCCATAATCGATGTAACATGGAAGAGGCCAGGAGGACAAGAGCTTGTCTGACTGAAGAGTTTCCATATTGGCTACTGACTGGGGGAAGCCTCTTTGTTATAGGTGTCAAATACTATTCTTTACCAAACTACTCTTTATAAGTACAGGCCAGATTTAGGTAAAATAGGCACCTAAATAAAAGTACCCTGATTAATGGGAGCTGTGGGAAGTCAGGAGCTCTAGCTATTGAGCACCAAAGTTTGGAAATTTTGTCTATTACACATTTCATGATTTGGAATCATCCAGGGTTTTATCCCTGCTCCTCTATCTTCTTTCTAGTAATTCTAAAATCCACTGTTTTATCTACAGTTAAAGACATCTGTAGACTTCTTTATAACAGACTGCAAGGGTGCATCCTCACCTGTAAGGCCACCACACCTGGACATAGCACTACTGGGGACTTCAAATTTTATACCACTAGGCCCTGCACCCAAGTGGTCACTTCCTTGGCCATGATGACCAGTCCTAGCTGATGTCTTCTCCTGACACTCTCTCTGGGTTTTCTGTGGCTTGGCCCTCCAGCCAGGTCACATAACAGTTCACCCCCCTTCCGGGGTACTCCGAGTCTCAGCTGACGTACACAAGCCCTCCTGGGCTTTTCTCAGTTTTTCCTCATTCTTGTTAGAGTGCTGACTCCCCAGAGTTTTCCCTGCTGGGATTCCACATACCACATAAACTGATCTTCTGCCCCTCCTGGGCTTCCCTTCTATTCCCTTATCCTCCTAGGCTTTGCTCAGGGTTCCCCTGCAGGAACCTACCCAGCTCCCCGTGGGTGCCTCACCCTGACTCCCTCAGGCTCTTCCTGAGGGGAATGCCCCTTGTTCCTCCCTCCAGGGTCTTCATTCTTTAATTAGCTCCCAGCTATATGTAAGTAGTGCCCTCCCTGCTACACTACCACAGCTGGGGTCCATCTTCCTAAGGAAGCCCCATTACACCCAGGTAGGATCACAAATTAACCCTAATGTTGCCAGCTCCTCATTGAGGTTGAGGGAGAACTGCTAAGTCCTGGGCAAGCCTGAGCCCAGCTTGCCTTAAAAGGCCAGCCAGCCCATGATACGGATGCTCTTCCAAGAAGCATCAGGACAGATTGGAAAGAGTCATGACAAATTGTCACTGTAGGATGGTGCTTAGCTACACCAAAAAAAAAGTAAAATAGAACCATAGTTGCTCTTACTCAAACCTGGAAACCTCTATCAGATTTCATAGAAGCATATCCTATGAATTCTCCATCTCCTAGCACAGCTTCTCCTTCTCAGGGACAATATAATGTAGGGTGGAATTTTCAAAAGCAATTACTATTGACCTAACTATGGCATTTTGGAATTAAGGGGAGTTTTATCATTCACTTTAATTGGAGCAGAGTTAGGTCAACACTAGGCACTTTTAAAATTCTCACTCATAAGTATGATCCAGAGCTCACCCAAGTCAATTAAATGGCTTCTGTTGACTTCAGTGGGCTTTGGATCAGGCTCCTATAACCTGAAGTGTAAGATCAGTGTAATATTATTGCAACCTCTTTAAGGAAAAAATAATAAAATACAATAACAAAAATAGTGGATTTTTTTAAGCACCTATCTGAAGAAGAGGGCTCTCTTGTAAAGATTAAATTAACCATGTGCTTTATAGCACTGAGTAGGTCCAAGTGTACCTTGGACTAGACTAGAGGACTTGAGAATATTGTTTTTCTAAACATAATCATCCACTCAAGTGGGACGATTAAAATGGAAGGACATGGTGCAGAACGTCTGAGTTTCATGCTCCGAGAAGAATAGATGTTTCTGATTAGGAAAAAGCAGTTATATAACGGTATAACATAATCACAAACATACCTAGAGCTGAGTGGAACTTGGTTTTATGGTTTATTTGGTGTTTCGTCACACACAAATTTCTGTCCATTCTCTGTAAGAAGGAAACAAGTCAGTGAAAACTGCAATATTTAAGAACAATCAAAACCAAAGAACTATTAACTTTTCCACGTCTCTAATACAATGTGAATAATGTGTGTGTGTTTTCAGAAGAGATTATACACTGTGTGAGCTCATTTGAGTATTCTAGGCCAGTGGTTCTCAACTAGTTTTCAGTTGCTTATAACTTTGTCAAACTCAAACCATTTGGGCTGAAATATTCTCCACTGGGTGTCTGCCTAGGGCTGAATTTTTTTTTTGGAAACTTTCAGCTAAAATGGAGGATAGGGAGACTTGCCCTGATGTCAAGGATGTGCCTTTCCCCACTCCCTTGAAAAAATTGCCAAAATTTGGCCAAGTTATAAGGCTCGGAAAAATGTGTTTGCACGTGCTCAGAGGATTATACTGTGGATTTTAAGATCACAGCCCTGATGATGACCAATTGGGAAGGTGGGGGTCAATGTGGTTTTACAGGGTGAAATTGCATCTTTAATTCTTATTCCATTGGGCAACCTAAATTCCAGTATTTCATAACGCTGCAGTGGCTGACTTTGCAATCTTACTGTTTTTTCAACATAGGTTTTGTGTGTGTGCAGTGGGCACCATTAACACAATATTAACTATGCCACAGAATTTGATTTTTGTACTGCAATATTTGTTGTATTTCCTATTCTTATACCAGGATATTGCAAACCCTGGTATTGGTTCTTTTTTATTCCACCCAGTGTATTAAGTTAGGTGATCATCAAACTAGAATTCGTACTTACTGAAAATGGGCCATATCCTCAGCAGGTGTAAATTGGCATAGCTTAAATGAAGGCAATGGAGATATACCAGTTGAGGATCTGGCTCAATTCTTCTAGTTATTATAATCAGGTTTAATGGAAGAACTGTTGTCCAGTGGTTAGAGCCGGGGCTGAGAATCAGGATTTTTGTGCTCTACTTGTTTTTTACACTGTCCATGTGCAACCCCAGGTAGGTTGCTTAAGCTTCTGTCTACAGTTTCCCCATCTGTAAAACTGGGATAAAGAGGAATGCTGTGAGACTGAGCTTATGAATATTTCTAACGTGCTTTTCAATGGAAGGACCTCTGGAGATGCTAGGAGAAGGCAGAGTGAAGAATTAGCTGTGAGTGAGTGAGAACAGTTGTTCCATGAGGTGGCTCAGCTAACAATTAAACTGAGTGTTCTCCAGGGGTGGAGAAGAACTTGGTGCATGCACATGTGCATGGCCAGAATCTTTTTGGCTGGTGGACAATGCCGAGCCCAGCATTGCTTTGAACCCAGCGAGGATTCTGGCTGTTGGTATGCAGAAGTATTCAGGGCTTCTGCTCCAGCTAGGACCTCCTGAATGAGAGAAACTTCCAAAAACCGTGTGTGAAATGTCACACTGAAACGCCACATCAATAAATAGCAGCAGCCTTAGTTTGTACTGTTCCCCCACCTGTCCAGCCTTCTGTGGAAAGACATGAGGGCCCCACCCCTCTGTATATGCAAGATGTCCCCACGGGCATCAAGCAGTCACAGGTCAGCCACCATGCTAGGAGATTGACAAGCAAATTAGGGAGGGGAGTTGTCGTGGTACCTTGCTAACTTCTGGTGCCAAACCAGACCATGGATAAATTGGGATGGAACAGAGGCTGAGAGGGAGCAGCCACTCAGTCAGTAATGCTACAGATGGGGTTGGCAGCCGGGTATGGGGTTTCTGGAGCTAGCGGTCCCTCTATGACCCCATAGGTAGTAGAGATGTAATCAGCCACTGTCAATAAAAGATACTTTAAAAACTGCCTTAAAATGAAGCTGCAGACAGGTTGTTGGGCAGTGTCTTGAGAAGTCCTCTAAATGAGAGAATCCGACTGGGCTTTAGTCTGTCCCCTGCTGGTGAGAGTCTGGACATGCTATAGGGTCTGGCTGGCTCAGGGGAACAGTTAGGGTTACAGAGCCTTTCATGAGTAGATGCCCAGGTCAGACTGAAAGTTATTGCTACCTGTTCAGTGGCCTGTATGAAATGATTTTAAAGTGGTAATTAGACCAAAGACCTGATTCAAAGCCCACTGAAGTCAATCGATTAGGCCCTGAGCATCTATAGCACAAAACTCACCCTTGTCCTTCTAGATGGCAGGCTCAGCTGGGACTACATGGGTTATGGAGAGTGAACTCCCCTCTGACCACATAGCAGGGCGGTCCGTGCACGTCAGGGTTGGGAACACTTGCAGTGTTTCGTTCTGTGCTGTACTAACTCTATGAGAAAATGACTCCAGCCTTTAGGGCTGTGTGATGGGGTGTACCAGGCAGGAGCAGATTTACCATGAAACGAAATCGTGCAGTGGCAGGGGGCTCCCAATGACAAGGGGGCCCCCAAAATGCAGGACAAATATCTGACAAACCTGCCCCTGAGTCCCGGCCGGTGGTGCAGCAGGGCTCAGGCAGGCAGGCAGGCAGGCTGCATGCTGTGGCTCGTGGCCTCACGCCAGTCCTGGAAGTGGCCGGCTGCTGGCATGTCTGCATGACCCTGGCGGGGGGGAGGCAGCTCTGCGTGGTGCCCCTGCCCTGAGCGCAGACTCTGCAACTCCCATTGGCTGGGAACTGCGGCCAATGGGAGCTGCGGGGGAGGCGCCTGCGGGCAACGGCACGTGGAGGCCCCCTTCCCCCCCCCCCCCAGGAGCCGCTGCCGGAGGGGTGTGTGTGTGTTGGTTGCTTTGGGAGCCGCGCCACCTGAGGTAAGCGCTGCCCCCCACCTCACTTCCGCCCCCCTGCCCCAGCCCAGAGCCTGCACCCAGCACCCAAACTTCCTCCCAGAGCCCTCACCCATCCTCCCACACCCTTGCCCCAGCCCAGAGCCCGCACCCAAACTTCCTTCCAGAGCCCTCACCTCTCCTCCCATACCCCACCCCCTGCCCCAGCCCAGAGTCCTCACCCAGCACCCAAACTTCCTCCCAGAGCCCACCCTCCACCCTGCTCCCTAACCCCTGCCCCAATCAAGGTACCTCACTTTATTTTAATTTACTTCCCATTACTTTTAGGAGGAGGATGAAGAAAAAAAGAATGAAAAGGGGGTGGGGTGGGGAGGGAGAGAGAAGATAAAATGTTCTTTTTCTTGGCTGGGTCCCGAGAGTGGCCCCCCAAAAATGAAGCTGCGCACAGGGCCCCACTAACTCTAAATCCACCACTGGTACCAGGCAATCATTGCCCTCTGCCAGAAATTCTGCTGCCTTGGTGCATCACACCCCAGGAGGTGGCCCTTTAAGAGGAGAAGAGCAGGAGTTTTGGGCCTTCCAGATTGCCTAGAAAGGCCTCCCCAGGTCAGCTGCTGATGGAACAAGACTTGGTCCTCCAGAGCTAGAAGTGTTGGGAGCAGCCAATCAGGGCCCAGCAGGCCAAATAAAAAGGGCTGGTTGCTTTTGTTAAATGGCAGTTCTTGGGTGAAACCAGAATGTGGGTGGGTGGAAGGACGGACTGACCGACTAGTTAGTCTCTCCTCTCCCCCCACAAGAAGCCAGGCCTGGTCAGGACCTTTTGCTGGCCACACTTTGTGTTTAGGTCACTGAGGGAGCTTTTTGATTTACTTTGAGTGTACAGCCCAGGTGGGACAACCTGATTTAGACATTGGTGAGATTATTGAGCTCACTTCACAAGAGCACCCTGATTCAGTCAACCCAGCACCTTTCACCAGCCCAAATTCACACACACAATCTTGTGAAAATGCTTAAAAAAAAAAAAAATCAATCCGTATTGTAGTGAACGTCTTCCCTCCCCCCATTTTTTTGGAACACTGAATACTTTTCAATTTTCTGATATCTTAAATCTAAGATATTAAAGCCAAAATCTTGCAAAAGTGGCTGCTAGCTTTGGGTGCCGAAGCAAAAAAAAACAAACAAAAAAATGGCAGCCGCAGGGAGCGCGTGGAAGGTGTCTCACAGGGGGGTGAAGGGCGGCACCTCGCAGCCGGGCGAGAGGGGCTCCCCCCTCTGGCCTTGGGGTGCCTCTCCTGGCTGGGCAGGCGGAGCCCCCGGGGGCTGCAGGAGGTGCTGGCGCAGCCGCTCCTTTAAAGGCGGCTCGGCTGGGCTGGGCTCAGAGCGGCGCGGGAGGTGGAGGCCGGTGCAGGCGGCGGGGAGTGACGCATCCCGGGGAGCCCGGCAGCACGGTGAGTGGCGGGGATCGCTAGTTCCTGCCCCCCCGGGCCAGGGTTCGTGCCCCTGCAGGGCTGGGCTGGCACTGGCGGAGTGCGGGGACCCGGCCGGGGGCTCCGGAGCTGCGGACCGGGCTGCCAAAGCAAAAAAAAAAAAAAAAAAAACCACGGCAGGGCGGCAGGAATGTGCCGCCCCAAGATTGGCCGGAATGCCGCCCCTTACAATGTGCCGCCCCAGGCACGTGCTTTCTCGTCTGGTGCCTGGAGCCGGCCCTGCCCACGGGAGACCCTGAAGGCTTGATTTTTTCAGAAGTGTGGCGCACAAACACCTCTAGTTGAATTTAGTAAAAGCGGCAGCTGCTCAGCAGCTTTCACAAATCAGGCCCAAGCTCTTTTTGATTGGACACCCAGAAAGTGAGGCAATCGAAAATCAGTGTTCAGGTTTGGAAAAGTTGGGCCCTAAAATCTATTCAGAATATTTTCTTTAGCAAAATAAAACATATATATTTTAATCCTGCTTCCTGCTCTGATGCCATTTTGACGTGTTCATGGTACTATCCCCGGGGTAATTTTGCTCTTCTGTTCAAATGATATGCACTAAGCCACAGAGTATTTAACTTTCCCAGGATCACTTTTCCCCAGACCTTGCATGGAAATAGAAGCTACAGAAAACAAATCTTTAAAACTGAGTTTCCACTTTAGAAATACTTTGCCTTGACCTTTTAATTTATTTTCTGAATAGGAAGCATTTGCTTTGTATGCAGACAGAGGTGCCCCCTGAACGGTAGCTGTTGCTCTCAACTCTTTGATGGAGATCTTTAAAGTTTTATGGCTCTCAAGGGAAGAGCCCAGTGATTCACTGTGTCACACAGGAGTTCTCATTAAGAAGTAAAACAAAATGTAAAGGCAATTTATCTTTATCTAAACCATTTGTCTGACTCTCACAAAAAGCCAGGCTTTTTATATGTGTGATGTATATTGGCCTTCGATTTATCTGAGTGGAGCCCAGTTCTCATCATTACATGGGATTTCCCCCTCTCGTTACCCCAGATTTAACTCCATCCCACACCACTTTGGCATTTGCTGGCTCTGTTAGGAATTATTTACAAGGGAAAGGCTGACTCAGGAAACTAAAGTTAGAGAAACTGGTATGTCTGTTATGGAACTAAAGCCAAACTAATTTAAAGTTTCCTGTGCCGCAGTTCTGCTCGTGGCCCTCTTTCGAGTATTTGGGACCTGGCAGCTTGAGAGGTGAATGAGCGAAAGTTCTCAGTATCAGCAGTACATTATGAATGTCAATTTGCAGCCAGTAAAAATAACTTTCCCAAGGCACAGGAGGACCAGGCCTTGAATTTCTTATCAGGTTTCAATATAAACAGAGTAGAAACTGTTCACTAAGTGGACTAGCAGCAAGTTATGTCTCCTTACACAAAATGAATGTGTGTGCCTAATTACATATGTATAACGTAATGTGTCTCTAGACAGGGGGTGGAGAATATTTGTATCCTATTTACAAAGAGCAATAGATTAACCGTATGCTGGAACGAGCTAAATTTGAAAGGGCTGGTTTTGCTAAAGCCAATAAAATTAGGATTGCCAACTTTGGTTGGATGTATTCCTGGAGGTTTCATCAGATGACATAATCTTTTATTAAAGAGTAATCTTTAATTCCTGAAGACTCCAGGAGAATCCGGAGGGTTGGCAACGCTAAATATAATCCGTGTTTATAGGACCAGATCTGGCAACATTTGTAAACCTGAGAGCTATGCTGAGTCTGAGCCTATAAGGTACTCAACACCTATTGAGAGTGCTCAGCATTTTGAAGAATTGGGCCAAATGTGACATTAGATTTTAATAGGGCCTGCTGAATTATATCTTTATGACTTTGTGTTGGGCATATTGTACCCAGCTTGGATGATCATATGTGATCATGAATCATGTTTATACCTTTATTCTGGTTCTTGTTCTTTACCTTGACTATTCTATTCTTTCCTTCTGGGCACTAGCCTCGCATTTTCAACTGTAAATATTCCCATCACTTCCTATTAAATAAAAATCCCACGTTTTTTTTTCAAGCCATAGCAGCTTTGTAACATAAAGTTATAGCATCGTAATGTATATGTCCCCTTGTTTTATAATCACCCTGCACTGATGGTTTTGGAGATGGGGGAGGGGCACAGAGGGGGTTGCTCAGTTACTGAAAATGTAATAAAAATGTTTTTAAAACAGATACTAATTTTGGATTATCACCCTAACATCTCCCCCATAAAATCAGCAAGATTCCTTTGGCCAACTTCCAGCTGGGGAAATGTAAATGTTCAATTAACATTTCAAAAGCCCTATGAACAAGACATCAATACGCCAAACTCTACCAGGGTTCAGATTTATATGTTCTGGCCGGGCTGGTAACTTTCAAGAAAAGTTCAGTGTGTTTTCTTCTCAGCATTACTTGTATTTGCAAAGTGTTCTCATATCCTCGACCAAAGAATCCCCTCTAGTTTTGGTCCAGTTTCATATGATTTAAAGGTCAAGTCCTTCACCCTCTACAAGTGCTGCAAATACTTTCTTTAATTCAAGTTGACTTATACAGCTCATGTCCCAACTCTTGGAATAATCTCTTTAACCATTATACATTACTGCCACTGTCTTATGTTCTCATTGGTCTATATTCTTACATGTGATTGGACTCTTGAGCGATTGAGGTTTCACTGTCGAATGCCTGGGGAACACTCCCCACACCATTCAACTAAGTAGTAAGCCAGAAGGTGGATCAGGATTGACTGTGTTGCCATCCTGAGTGCTTCCTGCCTTTGCGGAGCAGCTTATCCCCACTACTGAGCTAGCTGGCACTCCAAGGTCAGTGGGAGGTAGATGCTGCTTCCAGAAACGAGGCACTGATGGGGGACAGGGCTGCAGCTGCAGCTAATAGATCAGTAGCAATGGAAGGAGGTTTTTCACTGATTTATTCCCCTTCTCCATATGACCATAATCACCTGTATGACTGGGCTGGATCTGTTGCAGATCTGAATGGGGTTTGTTACACAGAGAACAGCTGCAGCGAGCCTGGTTGTTTCTCAGGTGGTTAAACAATAATATAGCAACACTTAGCACTTCTCATCTGGTTTCATAGTGTATTACAAACACCAGGGAAATCAGTTTTTGTTCCTATTTTATATCTGGGGATCCTCAGGTGCAAAGAGTTTAAGTAATTTGCCTGGCAACAAACAGAGTGTCAATGATAGAGGCAAGACTGGAACCTAGGATTCCTTGTGTAACACCGACAGACCCCGGTCGGCGGCAGGCAGGTTTGAACCTGGGGCCTCTGGAGCTTAGTACATGAGCCTCTACTGCATGAACTAAAAGCCAACTGGCTCTTAGCTAAGGCTGTAGAGCAGACTCATTTAACTCTCTCTAAGTGGTCTCAGTGCCACTAAATGGGACAGAACACCACACCCAGGAGGTGTGTGGGTTACACTTACTCCCACTCATCTCCATGCTCTAGCTTCGTAGAGACTGTACTCCCTTCTCTGATATTTATAGTGCAGCTGGTTAGTCATTTTCTACCGCTAAAATGTCATTAGAGGAAACCCTGTTGTGAAAACCTGGTTATTTCACCTAGCAGTTCTTATGTTTGCACTTAGCAGAGGAATTTGTGCTTCTTTACATTTTTTCTTTGGGGAAAAAAAAATCGTAGGAAACAATGCACCACTTTTTGGAGACAATGGTATAAACTAGTAACACTGCTTCTGTGATCACCAACATGTTATGTTTGGCATGTTGCTGGTTCACTATATGTTCCTTTTAGGCTACTGCATTCTGACCTATGGTGTATTTCAAGTGGCACTGTAAGGTCTTTACAACTCTTTTAGAAAGAGTAGCATAGTACTCCCTGGGGGTTTCTAAATGCCCAGGAAGGTTCAATATGCAGGGTCTTCTTGGGCTCAGGGACACAGTGACTGACTGAGCTATTTCACCTATGAAGATCTGGGTTTGAATCCTGGTTCAGTTGGTAAGTTTGGTGAATTGTTCTTAGTCCAAACTGACTAAGCACAAAATCCATAACATGAGAGGAAACCTTTACTTGTGCGGCCGAATGAGTGTCACAGCACTAACCTGGATGCCATTGCCATATCAATGTGTGGGAAGCTTGCATAGTATCTGCCCTGTTAACCTGGTGCTATGACACTAATGCAATAATTATTTAAAGCTCAGCTTTCCCGCCAGAGAACTGATTCTCACTGTCCTTTGTTCATGGTGCAGACATCTCCCCTAACGCTTGGAGGCTAGACAAATTAGATTCAAAAGCCAAATCTGCAACCTACTAGAGACTGGGACAGACTGGCTGCAAAATAGGTCAGGGTGCTGTGCATCTTCTGCAGATACCCAGCCACTCTAGTGCCAACTGCCTCTCACCAATACTTTTGCCTGGCTGGCCATGTGCCAGACAGGCCAGGCTGCTTACAGGTGTTTTTCAGAGTAGGATGCTCTGTCCCTGGTCCCATGGGTTGTGTGCCTATGTATGTTAAAAGAGCAAGGGACAGCTGTTCTTCTGTCTCTGCAGCCAGCGCCTTGCTGCAACAAGTGTACATGTATCCACATGAAAAGCATCTGTGCCGGGAGGGAGGGGAAAGTATAAAAATGGAAGAATTTTAAGGGGGGTGGGGAGGGGAAGGGGAGTTTATTTCAAGCCCGTAGCTGTTGAGTGTTAATATACATGTCAATACAGGAAGTGTCTTCTAATGACATGGGGAAATGAGGCGAGTTTTTCAATCATCTCCTGCTTAACACATACAGATGTATTCATAATTATCCTGTGCCTGAGGGTGGCAGGCACAGGTGGGTTCCGAAAGAACTTGTGTTCCTGCCAGACAGCGCAGCCTGAAAGAATAACACACAGACAATTGGAATGCCATTTATCGTGCAAAACACAATAAAACCTGGAGCTTTCTTCCTGTCTCAGGGACCCATAAATTATGAAAATTACACCTGCCTCAGGCCACGGACATATTGTTGTATTAAAGTTTGGTTGAATAAACTTTAAAACTGGTGGGGGAGGGGAAGTCCTGCTGGCTTTTCCTCCGGCCTCCATCTTTCTGTCACACAGTTGTCTGCTTATGTTAATCCAGTTAGTCATGACTGTACATTTAAAGTCAACTTACTTTGCAATTGTTTGGTGCAAAAGCACAGCTACACGCAGTGAAATGAAAACAGTGCACCGGAGGGGAGAAGGGGGGCTGGATGTTAAGAGGAGCCCTTGTGTCTCAGCAAAGTTTCTCTGCAGCTGAGGTGATTTAAGCCTGCATTCAGCTTCGTTATACTAAAGACCAAGCTGTAGCCATGTTAAAAAAGCTTGATTTTTATGTGTCCCTAACCTTTTGAAAGAAGAAAATGAATCCTTCCTGTCCAAAAGCCTTTTCCTACTGACAGAGCAGGACACACCCCAGTACCTATGAATTTGCTGTCTCTTCACTGTAAATATCCTAAATCAACCACATTTTTAAATGCACACAGGAGCAGGAATTAACTAAACCAAAGGGCCATAACTTCATCTGATTGCACCACCACATGTGTCCCCCAAATGCCTCTTTTGATGTGCGCAGTGTATCTGTAACTTCACTGAAATGCATCCATGCTGCTGGATCGCTGCTGGTGCCTTTGAGGCTTCCTGTGTCTCATGGGGGTAGTTCTATGCAACTGGACTGTTCTTGCTGTTTGTCCCCAGAGAGCAGAGCTCTTGGGGATGGACAGCAGGGTCTAATCACTGGAGGATCCTTGTAGTATTTTATTCCTCTCATGGCATCCCATTCCATGTGCCCCATGTTGCCAGTGGTTGCCTTTCCATTAACAGGAGTTAGGGTACATGGTCTGCCTAAGCCACAGTGGGATAGTGTTGAAGATGGGATATGGTTTGACATCTAATGATGGACAAGGGTAACAGAGGAAACACGGAGCAGGATTCCTATTTGCCCTTGAATTGGTGCTTAGGTGTTAGCCACCAGAGAGCCCAGGCTGAGGCCTGCAGGTGAGCCAGAAAGCAGAGTATGCTTCAACTTCCATCTGGCGAATGGACCTGTAGCCACAGTGGAAAGGTTTGCCACTCGTGCGTTGGGCTCTTTTCCCATACTGTTGCTAGCACCACTGATGGACTGACCCTGTCCATCTTGACCTTTCCTCTGTCAAGATGTTGGATGGTCATGTAACGTATCATTCTAATAAGAACATAAGAACAGCCATACTGGGTCAGACCAAAGGTCCATCTAGCCCAGTATCCTGTCTTCCAACAGTGGCCAATGCCACGTGCCCCAGAGGGAATGGACAGAACAGGTAATTATCAAGTGCCTATCGCCCATTCCCTGCTTCTTGCAAACAGAGGCTAGGGACACCATCCCTGCCCATCCTGGCTAATAGCCATTGATGGACCTATCCTCCATGAATTAATCTAGTTCTTTTTTTAACCCTGTTATAGTCTTGGCCTTCACAACATCCTTTGGCAAGGAGTTCCACAGGTTGACTGTGCATTGTGTGAAGAAATACTTCCTTTTGTTTGTTTTAAACCTGCTGCTTATTAATTTCATTAGGTGACTCCTTGTTCTTGTGTTATGTGAAGGAGTAAATAACACTTCCTTATTTATTTTTTCCACACTAGTCATGATTTTATAGACCTCTATCATATCCCCCCTTACTCATCTTTTTTCCAATACAATATTTTCTATTTTATTATCTATCCCTCCCTTAATGATTCCCAACATTGTTTGTTTGCTTTTTTGACTGCCGCTGCACATTGAGTGGATGTTTTCAGAGAACTATCCACAATGACTCCAAGATCTCTTTCTTGAGTGGTAACAGCTAATTTAGATCCCATCATTCTATATGTGTAGTTGGGATTGTTTTCCAGTGTGCATTACTTTGCAGTTATCAACATTGAATTTCATCTGCCATTTTGTTGCCCAGTCACCCAGTTTTGAGAGATCCTTTTGTAGCTCTTTGCAGTCTGCCTGGGTCTTAACTCTCTAGTAGTTTTGTATCATCTGCAAATTTTGCCATCTCACTGTTTGAAGGTGAGCTAAACACTTCCTTTAATAAAGGAAGATTAGGGAATGGGCACGTAGGATGTTCCCTAGAGCTTAAAAAAGTTTTAGAAGGCTGATGAGGCATTAATTGAACACAACTTATTCACTTGTCTACTCAGACATAGAAAGCAATTTCAATACTAAAAAGTAGTCTGACAGAGGATTGTCTTATCGTTGTAGCACATTGCCTCAGCTTCATTTGTGTGTAAAAATGAGGGAGGGTTGAACAAGCTAAGCTAAATAAACAAAAGGGGAGACCAGAGGAAGTCGAATCCAAAAAAGTTTGGATTGTCCACTCGCTTGTCTGTTTTAAGCTTTCAGAATTCTCTTCCGAGATCTTTGTGGTGACATAGTGATCAAATATAGAAGTGTGTTGTGTGTTCATTCATGTGGCTGGGTTTGTTTGGGGGTTTTTTGGGCTAGAGTGGGGGAAAAAAGGCTTGGCGGCTTTAACTTTATTTCAGCCTCTGGATACTTTTGGATCAAGATTCTACTTGAGCTTTGCACTGTCACAGTTTCAGGCTCCCAGCCAGAAAGCAAGATCATTAACTGTAGTAGATTCTGATCTAAATGTTCAATCTGCTGCTTACCTCCTAAAGACCTTGCTGAGTCTATGAACTGGTGCCCATGAGGGAGATGTGAGCTGTTATGATTGATGCAATTCAGGTTCTAGAAGTACTTGCACATTCCAGTCCTACATGGTATCAAACTGCTGGGCCATGCTCATATTTCTAGAGTAAATGCTAAAAAAACAACCACCCTTTTTAAAGAAACCACAAACAGTCACTTGTATATTTAACAATATATATTTTTATATATATATTTCTAAATCAGTACATTCAGTTTTAACTTGTTTTTCTTCACAAACAGAAGAACTCTTACAATAGTAGACTTTCTAAAATAAATACTATTAAAATAGAGCTTCAAAATAAATATTCTATACAAAGGAAACCTTCTGTAGTAACTTTCGGGGTGTGTGTAGGTGATTGGTTGGTAGGGGAGGGAATCCTTGAACAGCTTTTCATACCATGAAAGAAAGAAAAAATTCCCAGTGCTGCAAGAGACAGAAACTGAGGAAATAAACTAGAGATTTTAGTTTACTAAAAGCAATGAGAAACCGCTTCCAAAAGACAGTAAAACTTAAGTGTTGTGCCAAATCCCGTCCCCTTTCTCCTTTTACAGCACTGTTCTGTTCACACCATAGCATGCCTCTGAGGGAATACTTTTGCTTCCCCTGCAGTGGGTACATAGAAGAGGCAAACTATAAAAACTCTTCTAGGATGCACAAAATGGGCAAGTCAGGAGGCGCCCTACTCCCATTTGTGTTTGTGAGGATAGGAGCCAGCTCCCTCTGGCACTGTGCCAACATGACCAGAGAGTAGCCCGAGGGATTGTTAAATAGAGTTCATACTTATATGGCCTAGCCAGCAGTCATTCTCCTGGGTCTATACTTAGGTTGATAGAGCTATGGTGCTCAAGGGTGTGTAAAATAGCCATGCCCGAGTGCTGTAACTATGCTGACAAAATCCCCCTAAGTAGACACAGGTAGGGTGGATAGAAGAATGCTTCTCTCAACCTAGCTACCATCACTTGGGGAGGTGATGTTCCTAAACCAATGGGAAAAATCCCTTCCATCACTATAGGCTGCATGTACACTTGGGGGTTATGCTGGCATAGCAGTGGTGCCATAGCTATTCTGCTGAAGTCCCTGTAGTATAGACATGCCCTAAGAGAGAGGGGTAGCTTGCAGGGATGACAGATCATGTTGCATGTCAGGATCTGTTGTCTCTGCATGAGAGGAAGGCAGCTTATTTTATGCAAACTAGGTGTGGTTCTAGCCTAGCCCAGTTTTAGATGGCGTATTAGAATGTCCCTGTATGCTTTATGTCTCGGGAGTGGCATGAGATCAAAGTGGGAGTATGTCCCTTAAAAGTGAGGGGGGGGGGAATTGGAGGAAAAAGGGGAAACTAGTTTTTGGCTGGAAAAATACCCTCCTTCAGCACAGCAGCCAAAGGCATCTAAAGGAAGAGTGTCATATTGTCAAGGCTCCTCTCGCCTGGTCTAACCCAGAATCTTTTGAATGCTATGCAAGAAGCTCAACAACTTTGTTGCTATGCCTCAGGCAAAGAGCTGGTGAAACATGCCGACTGATTGCTACACCAAAGGGACTCAAAGAATACAAGGAGCTTCATTCTGCTACATTTACCACTGCACTAACACATCCACTAATGCTTTACAGTCTTCCAGCATGGGTTCAGCTTACCTTATAACAGAATTTATATGTTAAAGAAACCAACAAAGAAATAGGTGTTTACAACTATGTACAATGAAAGTAAAAGTTGCTGGAGGTCCTCTTCATTAGAAGAGAATGTAAGAATATGGAATTGATGTGTGTGTGTGTTTACATGTGCACACAAGTGTGGAGTGGCACAGTGGAGACCATTCGAATGTTACGTTTGCTTGCAGTAACATGCAGCCAGCCAACAGAATTTCTACTGCAAATTTGCACTAGGATACTCTGCTGCACTAAGCTAGGGCCTGGGGTAAACAGAAAATGTATAGATAGCGGCCATTTGGACGCTGCATATGTTCAAGGTGGAAGATAGCCGATCTAGATCTCTGTGCTTGTTGCTGCATCTTTTAGCCCATTTATACTTTAAGAAAATGATAGATCATTCCATTAAATAGCAATGCCTTATACATTCAACCAGCAGTTCAACCACTTCGGGGTTCTTTTCTTTTTTCTTTGCAAGGTTCCCTCTGATTTGTGCAAGATTAAACATACAAACCCCTTCACTGCACACACAGTATCTTCCTGGTGAGGGTAAGCTACAGAAATCAGTATCTGGTAACATAGATGCAGTATCCTTTTTCTATGATTTACCATAAACAAGCCAGCCAATGCTATAAATATAAAAAAGGAAGTTTTTTTTAAAAAACAATCCCCCAGTTATAATAAATATCTACAATTAAACTTAAAAAAAGTAACCTGCTCGTAAATGAATTAAGTAAAAAATAAAATAAAAAAAAGCTCCAATCAGTACATTTTGAAAAAAACATAACAGCAATTGTATCACAACCAAACAAATGTGATTTCTGGAAAATGCTACATAAGCTTTGCCTATTGCTTATCTAATTAAAGATGGCATTTCTCTGTCATTGCTGTGCATTTACGGAGTACATTTCCTCTAATTAAAAAAAATATATACACACTCAGATTAGATCAGCTTTTAGCATGCAACAAGTACCTATCTATTTGATTTGTTGCATGTTAGGACAAAGTTTTTTGTTTAGCACCTTGCAGTTGTCAAGAGAAAGGGGTTACTGCAGCATAAGGAAGTGCAGAGTTGGCCCTTGTACGAGTGCACAGACAAAGCCTATGATCATCAGCTACTGAAAACCAAGGGCAAGGTTCTATAAAGATGCAACCTTGACTTCCCCCAGGACTCATTAACACTAAAATAGACACTTTTTCATTTCTCTATTTACACTTTACAAAGACACACTATTATACAGGAAAGGCAAAAGTTGAGCAGCAGCAATAGAAATGAAGGAAAAAAATACTTCAAGCAAATGTCATTCTGCCAAAAAAAAGTGTCCTTAATATTATCAGCAAAGTAGATCTGAAGAGCTTGTTCCATGAGAACAGGTATTGGATTGATATCCATTTAAAAAAAATATGTACATGTGTATTGTGCTCAGTTTTTCTTGACCTTGCTACTACAGTTTGAGAAAGGAGGGGGGCGGGGGGGGGGGGAAATCAAATTTCTCAGCTTAGTGGGACTTCTGCATCAGCATTTGCTGAGCAAGAAATCACACTACAAAAGTCAGATTAATTCAAAGCCCCTAGGAAAAAGTTTTACTATTGATGTAATAATACATTTAAAAAATCTACTAAATGTGACATCTGAGGCTACAGACTTAGGCTCACTAGCAAAGTGACAAAGTACAATTTCAAAAGAAATTGACATGGGGGGGGGGGGAGGCGGGAAGATCACATTATGCCCGTAGTCCTCTTATTGGGGCGAGGTGAGGGGGAGAGAGATTCCATATCACTACCTCTGTCAGAAAATAAAATCGGCATCAAAAGGGGAACGTGACGGGTGGGGTAGGAATAGAAATATACCTACATGGCAATGACAGTTATAGAAAGTGATTTGAAAAAAGTTATTTCTGCTTCAAAATCTGTTCTGGAAGGGGGAAGGAAAAAGCTTTGGGAAAACATTTACTTTGTACTCAACTGGCCCTTTTAATAGTCAAGTGGAGAGAAAACGGTTAACCCTTTACCTTCAACAGGCTGCTGGTCACAAATCAGAGTTGAAAAAGGAAGAAAACCCACCCTACTCTGAATCCACTATTCTTTTGTGAATGAAAATGAATATTGCTTCTGCTGATGTGCCTGCCAAGCTAATAGTTAATTATTCTTGCTGAATGTAGGCACAGCGAGCAGCCAGCACTATGAACCAGATGGTGAAAAGACTTTTTTTAAGCAGCTGTACTCTGTGGTCTATGTTGATTTTCGGCCTGGGCTCTGTAAAGTATTAAGAATCCTCCTCCATTGGCCCCCCTCTGTTTAACTTTAGATAATCAATTCCAAAACCCTGAATAACCCAAAGTGCTTCAGTTTATGGAAATAGTTACTTCGGCTTTCTCTGTTGATGGCAAAAGGCTAACACATGTTATCCTCAGAACACAGATTATAACCTCCCCTTTGGTGCCTCTTCCACCTTTCTCATATCCCCCTGCCCTCCCTCCCCCCCCCGCCCCAAATGGTCAGAAAGGCTTTTCTGGCCTGCTTGCTTTGCCATCCAGCGCCACCTTGCAGATGACACTGTTTGTGTTTTTACATCTACATCCGGGCCGGCTCACTTGGTCATAGCATCTCTGGGATAGTTTCACGCAGCCGGTGGCTGGCAGGTAGCACAGCAAGCAAGGCAAGACCAGAGAGAGGGCACCCATGAAAGACCAGCGGGCACAGCAGTTCGATTGGGAGCAGGAGCAGGGGTGGTCTGCACAGGAACCCTCGTCATCCTCGTTAGTGCAGTGGTAGAAGACTCCCTTCACCAGACACATGCACGTGGAGTAATTGACCAGGTTCTGTGCGGAGCAGAGACACTCCTGGTTGCATACCCAGCAAGAAGGCAAAGTCCTCGGCAGGGCACACTCCTTGCACTTGCATTTCCCACAGGCTTCACACAGTAAAAAGTGCTTGTCAAGCTCCTGAGACATGGGTCCCTTCAGATCCATGGGTTTGCAATTAATCACCTTGGGCTGTATCCGGACCGCTCTCGGGGAGGACTGATCCACCACGGGGGCCGGCACCATGTGATCCAAGAGCCTTTGGTCAGAAGACGTGCTGCTGCTGCTGCTGATGGAGCTGGGCCGCCCACTGAAAGAGATCCAGGGGTGGGTGACATCCTGCTCACATCTCTGCAGGTGCTGGCTGATCAGCGCGGGTTCATGGTGGCCTCGGGGGCGCTTCTGTGCTGTCAGCTGGGCAAGGCTGGGATTGTCGGTGTAGTCATTCTCAATGTGAGTAGTCTTCATCTGGTCAATAGGCAGGATGGTGAGCGGATGCTGCAGCCTCCCATAGGGGATCCGACTGTCCAGTAACGGCTGTACCATGATGGAGTTTGGGACCACAGTTATGTTGTGGGGAATCCGGGGTTCCATTGGTCAGAGTGTCCTTCACCACTGGGGGGAAAAAAACTGCTTTAAGTGTCCTGAAAAAGAGAAGGGAAAAGGGGAATGGTTCCCAAATTAACTCACATTGTCACTATTCCCAGTCCAAGGAGGGCTCATTGCTCTAGCAGCTATTGCGCTGAAGTGATTATGAGCCAAACACACCTCAAGTGGAGATAAAGCATCTGGTAGTGTGTAAAGCCGGGATTCGTACTAGCACTGGTTTGCTGTCACTAACCTAGGCCTAGCATAGCGCTCCCAGTCATTGCTACATGTAACGATATCTTGGGCTTTAGTAGCCCTTTCTCTCTCGGTGACTGCTGGGGAGGCAATGCAGGAGGAAGGAAGGAAGTTGAGCTTGATGGCTTAGAGTGATCAGCCTGTATTAAAATATTCTTTGGCTACTTGGAATGTTATGTTGTCACCTCCCTGGGTCTCCAACAGACATGACACTGAGCAATGGCTAAAGTTTGGGAAGTACTGCTTTAGTATACTCACTCCCAATAGCACAAAGTCTCAGGCCCGAATTAAGCCCCTGTGTGGATGGCTTAAGTGAGGCAGTGTAGAGTTTGTCTCCCCATGCGCTCAGAGGGGTAGCATTTGACCATCAGGGGAGTTGTTATGGGGGGAGGGGCAGGGGGAGGCTGTCATCCTAATCCACAGACCTACCCCATCCCTCCTCACTCATGACATCCTGGGAGGGCTGAGGCATCCATATGGAGTCCCAGACCCTGCTTGGTATACCCCTGCCTTCCTCTGCCCATGTCTAGTCTAACCCCTCTTCCCTCCCCTGTGCAGAGAGCAGAAGTTCATTCAAGTTAACAATGACCATGGCAGACCATTCTTCTCACAGAGAGTCGCTGTGGGTTTCTAGGGGATAATGCCACTGAAAGTCTCTCCCCTAGCCCACCACACCTCAAACCCAAGGAAGTCCAACCGTGCAGAGTTCACTTGGCAGGCCTTACACAGACTTGAAGGATAATGCTACAGCCAGTTCCGACAATCCTGCTAAACTGGTAGACACTGGGAACCTCACCCCACTAAGTGCAAGATGAAATGCCAGAGTGCTCTTTACTGCTCATGTTCCTGTGCTGCATGGCTTGGCGTATGAGCTGCTTCTTCTTGGCTGAAAGCCCTCCCAGAGAACCCGGTGCCCTAAAGGGTTCAAATGACCCCCCTCTTTATCCTGGCCCTAGTTGGGGCATCTTACAATTCCTCACCGACTCCCCAGTTTAACAGGACATCTCCAGGACATCTCAAACGCCCACAGCAGCTGTTCTGAACATAATAATCTATCTTCCTCCCCTGTGAACTCGAACTATTCCTGCCCCTTCCCCTCCCCCCCCCTCCCCCAATTCCTCTGCTCCCTTGGGGAACTTGAATGGCGGGAGTTTGGAGCAGGGGAGTGGGAAAAGGTGGGACCCATACACTTAGGTTCTGCAACCTGGGTATCCTTTGCAAAGCTCCCCAATGTCTGTCTCAACAGATGGTCTCCACAAACTGCCCTCCTTCAGACAGATATTGGCCTAAAAAGAACAGGTTTTCTACTTCTTCCATCCCCATTGTGGGAAATATAAATAAGGAGGATATATAGCCTTTCTCTAGCAGCACAGCCATCTAAGGGATCGGTGCAAATTACAGGTAAAGCTCACTTCAGTGAGACTACTGAAAATCTGATCAGAGATCCCATCACCCAACTAATTAGGTTATCTCCATCAAACATGAAGCAGAATAATATTTAGCCTAAATGCTGTTTACTAGCTAGACCAGCTCAACCATCTATTGCTATAGTTTCTAATTTCATTGAAAGAGTGCAATTTATACTGGAGCCAATCCAAAGATTCAACTGCAGTGTAGGACATGAAACCACAGGAAGTAACTAAACTTAAATCAAAGAACGGAAACGACTTGCTTCAAATTTGGAAAATGCACATTGTTTTCTAGTTGATGGGCCATTTCCTCGCTGAGTGACCTTTATATTTATGAATTATGTTCGGGATCAGTTTAAAGCAGCAGCAAGTAAAACTTCAGAGTAAGCTAAGGGAGAAGGGGCCTTTTGGAATCTAAGAGGAAGTAGTGAGCTGGTCAAGATTTTTATTTTAAGTTTTAGAAATGTGTGACAAGACTTGGATTTTACAACAGAAGGTCTGGCAGTGGGGACTGATTTATCCATAAAAGTTGTACGTATGGAAAGAGTGCATTAAACTGGAAGAGCCACCCAAACTCCTGTCCTAGAACTTTGTGTGTGTATATGTAACATACACACACTATCCTGTATAGCTTGGCTGTTAAATCATTTTCCACTAGTTTAATTAAGTGAATGAAAAATACTGTACCAAAAAAAACCAAAACAAACAACCCTGCTACCTCCCTGCATCAACCTAGTGTTTTTTATATGGGGAGGGGGGGAGATCTGCTTTAAAATGACTAGAGCCCATTATTAGAATAACTTATTCGCTTGATTGAGCACTTGGGATCTGATCCTGAGAGGTGCTGAACACCCTCAAATCATAGTAAAATCAATAGGAGGTGAAGTAGCTCAGCACCTCACAAAAGGCGCCCAGCATCTTGCAGGATAGGGCTCATGCAGTGAAACTGGACTCTGGAATATCAATCTGTGGTCAGTACAGTATATTCCTTTTCTGCTGCATTAGCATAGTGCTGGTTGCTGTGCTTGAGAGAGTCTGCACACAAGACAAGACATGGGACAAATGCTTTATCTAGAAGGAATAATGAAGCTACTTAGGGCGGCTTAGTCTTTAAGCCAGTGTCATTTGCCATTTAATAGTTCTCTAGTTACCCTTCCTCCTCAGTCATTCACCAAAAACAAAACAAAAATTCCGTTAGAAATCAATTGAGAATTTGTTCCTGAAAAATCAGAACTATTCACTGCTCTCAGCTCTCACATTTTGGAACTACAAGCAGAAAAGTTTTGAAAGCACTTATTTCCTAACTGCATGAGATGCTTTGAGGAAATATTGTCTTTGAAAAAAAGTAGGCAATGATTTCCAATAAGTAGGGCTTATGTGGGGGAGGGGGAATGTATATTTCATCTGCCTAGAGTTCAGTGCCACAGTATAGAAAGTACTTACTAAAGCTTAGAGTTCAGTATTATACAAAGTGTTAACCACTGAATTTGTCAGCCAGAGATTATGCATTTAAAGGAAGACAGTTGTATTTCACAAGAACCTACTTTTTTAAAAGCTTAGAGGATAGAGATGCAGCTATTTCAGCTGGAAAGGTGTGTGCTGAACATGACTAATGTTGGTATGGATGTAGCTGGAGCTGTATAAAATGGTGGCATACTGCACCATATTGAAACAGTCCTGTCTTTTGCCCTTTATCTCTGTACCAATTATTTTTTCATTACAGATTTTTTTTTATTATTAAAATAGAGCATATAGACCTGTAGCTTCCAAATATCAGTTGGGGTCTAATTGAACCCCAGCTGTACTCTAATGAAATCAGTGGAGTTGTGCTCATAGGGAGCAGGTCTAAATTGGGCTGAAAAATCATCATTTAAGGCATATTGTGTACCAATATATGTGATGGACAGAACATTTGTCCTATAAGGTAGTGTCTAATGTACCTGCCTGGGCTAACAGCATTTAGTTTAACGTTACAAATTACAGGTCTGCTCCTGCACCACTGAATTCAATGCATGTGTGTGCAGACTGCATCAACGAACAGCAGCCATCTCTGTGATAAAAGGCAGCTGTCAGGCAAACACCACAATGTTTACAAGGGAAATTGAGACTGTACTACATCTTTTTATTTATCTGAAGGGCCATGCAAATACAGAGTTAGCTGCATGGAATTAGTAGGAATAGCTTGCATATTCCACTGAGTTAGACACAGATCGTACAGAGACTGTAGCCATGTCCGGCAACTGTTATACTCTCTGTAATCGTTCATATGCAGACAGACATTAGCAGGTGGTTTTAATTGGGATAATTAATGCTGGTCAGAAAACCAGCTTTATTTCCTGGACTTAAACCCTCCCAACCTCCAACAAAACCCCCACCCAAATGGACTTTAAGACAGTTAAGGTTGAAAATCAAACTTAGCACTTTTCATGAAATTATCTCAATCACTTGGCCAAAGGTAGGGAAGTATCACTCCCATTTTACAGGTGGGGAAACTGAGACATGGAGAAGTTAAGTGAAAAACTCAGATTTCCCAATTCCCAGTACAGTGCTTTAGAGACACACTGCCTCTCTTTAGAATATCCACATACTACCATTGTTGCTGTTTGAATTAAATTTCCTCTCCCTATTCCGCACCAAGGTTTAGTAGCAATACAAGACCCCAGTTTGGCTAAGACGTTATTACTCTTACAAAAATAGCCTGAAGCATAAGTACATTGTATGATGCAAGAACTTGTCTTTTTGTGATTGCTCACTCAGCCTTTCTCCAGGATACAGCCCAAGCAGCTGGGCTGAGCACTGGGAACTGACATTCTCCCCCAAGCTTCATCCCCTTTTATCTTTAGTACTTGGGTCCCATGATAGAAACAGACCTCAGAATGGTCATCTGAAGCGCACTGCTGATGACAAGTTTCTTGCAGGCTGAATGTTTAGAAGAAGAGTAGATGCACTGGACACTCAAGTTCTATTACATATTTAGTGATTGGATTCTGACAGCCACAGGAGAGGGGTAGAAGGATTTTACATTAATATTTCATCCAAACTACCTGTAAGGTAGCAGCAATGCCTTAGCACAGCAAATCAGTATTGGGTTGTGAGCCCAAGCTCAGATACAGGACTTGACCCAGCATGAAAGTGGTCACTGTATCTAAAGTAGCTCTCAACAGAGGAAGCGGCTCAGCCTGCGCATTTCTGAACTGATGTGTCTGGTTCTGGCTCCCAAAGCCGTCCTGGTTAAAGAAAGGTGGGAAATAAGAGTTGCTAGAATCAGCTAGAAAATGATCTTTTGACGAGAAAGGGAACTCTTCTGTTGTTTAGGATAGACCAGTTGAAGCACAGTGGAAAGGAACTGACAGATGTTTGTGCTACCACTGGATTGTGAATAGAGATTTCGGTTTCCAGGGTTGTTGCGTGGGCATCACTCAAATACCCCAAATACCGAATTCACTTAAATTCCTTCATTCTGTTCATACAAATGCATTCTAACATGATGTGTTGTTTGAAGAGCCACTGCAGAGAATGATATGCAGTTTAATAGGTGCCCTGCATTTAATCTGCAAGGAAGGGATTAATGAGGTCATAAAAAGGAGAGGGGAGGAATCTCCCTCTGCTTTTAGTTGTTTAGACGGATGAAACAACTTGCAGCTTTCATAGGTCCCTCGCAGATAACATTCAAACCAATATTCAGGCAAGAATGCATAATCAAGTTTATTGGTTTGTGTAAAAGAATTAGTACAAAAACAGAAAGGCCATAGATTTTAGAAACCAATTTTCTTTCAACTCTTTAAATAAATAAAATCCAGAAAATAAAATCCACCAAAAGTTACAAACTTGCATTTAAGAACTGTGGGGTAAGGCCCATCAAACAAAGATGCTTGGTGATGAGCCACTTATCAACTAGCAGTCAAATAATTTAAGCAAAAATTTTACAGTACCAAGTAAAACTTAGCTCACTATATAGACTACCTACTGGATAGTCAGCTCCCAGAAAGAGTGGTACCTTAAAGGTCCTACTGACTTTCTCTTTTAAGTTAACGGTGCTGCCTTTCAGCCCTGATTCATGCAAGATATTTAAGCATATGCATGCCTTTAAGCACATGTGATGTATGGGTGTATGCAACAAATACCATCTCTCAAAGCACTGATATAATTCTGGATGCAAATTGTTTTAATATGGATTAAAGAATAACATACCCACAACATGCACATAAAATAGTTAACACTTAAATCATTAGTAAATTCAGACATGCTATTGGTAAGCCAGGCACAAATTCACCAGGTCTGACTATACAGGCAGTTTTCTGAAACCAGACAAGAGAAGGGAAATCTCACAGATGTTCTCAAATTGGTTTTATGTTTAATTTTAAAGTTATTCCAGTAAGTCAACTGAAACTCTTTTGAAACCGAGAAGTCAAGAACAAACAACCATTTAGAGAAGATTTCTTTTTTTCCCATTCAAGAACTAGGAGTGACCATATCACAGGTCTGCAATATTCGATATAAAAAGAATATACAACCCTTTATAGAAATTAGCTTTGTGGTTAATTCCATTAAATTGACTGCAGTTGTTGTGATCCCTTTTCACCACTTCCTCTTTTAAATATCCAAACTACTATTTTGCTGCATAATAGTTTCCTAAAATGTTTGCAAATAATTTTTTTAAAAGGTACAAAGTGGTTGTTATGGTACCATTTCAAACTTGGACGTTTTGTAGGATTCACTTTATGGGAAAAAAAAATCTTACAGAATTTAGTGGGAAATATTTTGTATAAAGTTTTTGGACTATCCTACAGAATTTAATAGAAAATTATATACTTACTATAGAACTCTATGGGATGGTTTATGTAAACCTACCGAAAGGCTCATTCTGTATTAAATTTTATAGGTTTTAAAATAATGTCTTTAGAATCCCACTGGTTTATCTATTACAGTCTTTTGGATTTTCATAAGGGCTGGGCAACTTCTAGTTACTGAAAAACAGAACAGACTTTGAATGACTTATTTAACTTAGTAGAGAGGTATGCATCTTCATACAATTAGTTAAATACCTAACTGTTTAATATTTATATTTTTGCAATCTATTCAATGCCCTATAACCATGTAGTAATAGCAGGATACTGAAAATGAGGGATTAACAAAGGGCCTGATTCTGCACCACTTACGGGGGAGAGCAGTCCCACTGATCTCACCTGAGGCAGGGCTGCAAGATCAGGCCTTAAAGTGGTATCAGCTGTATTTGAGAGACATAAGTGTATTTTGATTCTGAAAGTTGCAATTCTCATTAAAGTCAAAAGAACTTGCAGATGCTCTGTACTCACCCCTCACCCACCTAGGACCAGGGCAGAGATATCTTTGTTTTGCCCAAGCAGCTTTTGCAAGGTGCAATTAAAATGCAAACATCAGAGCTTATGCTTAAATAAATGCCATTTAAAGAAGAGCCCCCAAAACATTGCTTGGAGTTTATTCAGTAATAAATATATCACTAGCTGGATCAAAGGAGTAATGCAATATAGAACTAGAGAGTTAGAGCTCTACGCTTGTTCATATCAAGTATTGATTCGTGGGTCACATTACCCCTTTTAATTAAGATTATGCTTCATAAAGGCAATTTTTCAGGGACAGCTTTTGGCCTTCAGCCTCATGCCTTTCAACGGTGTCTTGGTACTCACCTTGTCACATGGAGAGCTCTGTTGGTGCCTCTCAGGCAAATTGATTATTTCCCATAAAACTGGGGCTGTTTTGTGGCACTAGAATGTGGTGCTATCATGGTTTGCTCCACCCTCACTGCCAGCTGAAGTACTGTATGCTGTTTATATCAAATACCTGGAACTAAATTCCACAACACTGGAGAGTTACTGAACCGCATCAGAGGGTTCCTTTTGAACTAGTAAAAAATCAGACCCTGTTGAACTTTGCTCTGGTACAGATACTTAGCCCTGAAGTTTCACTGCATGAAGGTAACAGGATGAGGTGGAAAACAATGCAACCCCAGGTTGTTTCCTTAATCTCAGAGCATAACCTATACAAACATTTCTAGCATAACAAATACTAATTGTTGATTTGCTATAGTATCATCCATCCAAAGATTTCATGGTGTTTCACAAGTATTAATAAAGCATCACAAACCCATGTGAGGTAGGTATGTGGAAACTGGCACACAGAGGTTAAGGGAAAATCCTGAACTGATTGAAGGCAATGGAACTTTTGCCATTGACTTCAGTGGGGCCAAGATTTCACTTTAAGTGACTTGCCAAAATCATACAGTGGGGTCAGTGAAAGAGCTTGGAATAGAATCCAGATCTTTTGACTCACAATCCTATCATCTAACCACTAGATCATGCTAGAAAGAACACCAGTCAGATATACCTGCAGAATTTCCACTCATGCAAAGTGAATTCTGATTTGGGCAGGGCAACGCTGAACTCAGACAAATCTCAGCAACTCCTTATATCCAAAATTATCCAGAAAAGATGATAACACATGTCCCCAGATATTTCTAAGAATGAAATCAGGACATCTGCCATGACAGGCCTGCCCATAAGGCAGCTGGAGGACCACATCAAAGGGGCTAACTGAAATAATCCTTCTATAGCACAGTACTTGAGAGGGAAAACTTATGGACTTAACAATGTGGGGGACATGCAAAGAGCAGCCCAAGGTAGACAGGAATGGCAAAGCGTTGTTGATACTCTAAATCACATTTGACAGCACAGGGAAGATTCAGAATGGTGAATCAGGCTTGCTGTGTAATTGCAAGGACGCCAAAGTAAGACTGCGTAATAGGCAAGAATGGTCCATAAAAAACTGAACTCATTCTGAATCACAGAGATAAACAGCTGAATGAAATCTGAAGAAATTCTAACCGTGCCTTTGGTTAGAACCTCTTAACTGGAGACACCAACAGTAGTAAATGATGTGCTATTACCAGCAGGAATCTAAAGGTCCTATGAAGTCTTCTGAAGATTTAGTTGGAAGGAAAGAAGACAGAGAGGGGATATAGATGGAAGAGAAAAATTGGTTTCTTGCTGCAGAAAATCCTTTACAAGGATAAAGCTTAGGGTCATAGAAAGCTAGACACTAGTCAAAGGAGACACTCCCTATCAAAAAGTGTTGTAGAGAGTAGTGTGTGTGTGTGTGTGTGTGTGTGTGTGTGAGAGAGAGAGAGAGAAGATATGTGGGTATGAGTAGAATGTCTATAGCTTCAAACTTCATTGTCTGATTTGATTTAAACTCTAAGCTCTTTAGCAAAGAAAAATTGTGGCTTATTTTTTCTGTAATTCATTTGTATATGTACAAGAGGGTTGAATTCCCTTTCCGGACTAATGGCCTTACCTGTCTGAAGATAGTTACAGTTTTTCCACTGAGAAGAATAAGGGGCGGGAGGAGGTGGGGGGAAATCAAAAAGCTTAGTAAGGGAAATCTGACTTTTTAAGATGAGGCATTAAATCCATGCCAATGGCTCTGAAATGGAGAAGCTGAAAAAAATAGACTTGTAAACTTTCCAAGAAGCACCCTGTCCAGTCTCTTTCTTGCAGTGTGAGTGAGGATTTGGACTGAGAATTTTCACATCTCTGAGGATTACAGTTTATCTGCAATAGAGTCTCTTATTTTTATTGTTTAAATAAAATAAATTGACATTCAAAAGTAAAAGTCACTGAATTTAAAGAACACAATTAGAGTTAAGTTAATGTTACTAAATGATGAATGCTACCAGAGGGCTTTCTAGTAAATGGAGGGAATTATATTGCATTAGTTCTTAAATTTAAGAAAAACAAAAAACAACCCCCCTTCCACAGTATTTGACCAGTTATTTGTCTAAAAAGAGAGACAACTTTAGACACGAGAGATGAACTTGGAAAGCTGTATAGTCAACATGTTGGATTAGTTTTCTGCCTTTTTTATGTTAAAATGGGGAAAACTGTAGATATTATGAACTATACATTGCTGCAGTGCTAGAAAAGGGTTGTTAGGGCCATTTTATTGAAGACTGATGACCATTTTCCCACCATGGTCTGGGAAAGATAAAACAACTTTTATTTTGCTCTTTTAGGAGACGAACAAATCTTTACATATCTCAGGGGATTTCAAAAGGACTGCAGGATTTCAAAATGTTTCCTTAATTGTGCAATAGCAATAGAGTCCCTTCTATCAACAGAACAAAATAGCCTATGGAATATGGCACATTTATCAAGGAGACATTCCCAATAACTGAAAGCAACCACTCCTTCCTCTGTCATTCATTTTTATATTAATAAGGGGGATCAAGTCATGAAGATAATTGTGATTTAGTGCACAAATTACAGCTTTATTTTTTAACCCCCCAAATCAGAGACGGCTGACTTAATATTGAACGTTCAGGTTTCAATTTATTTATTTTTTAAGCTGACCTGAGATTTCTGTAATCTGACTGTTAGCATATCATGCTTTAGGATGATTTGGAACAAGGGAAGTTCAAGCAGTTTTAAAGAATAAAAGATTATTCTCTACTCTGGAATCCATAGTGTTTTCCCCTCTACCCTTCTTAAAAAAGAAAAAGAAAAGTGTGGCAATACAATATTTTTAAATTGAGAAATCAGACCCTTTTGGAAAGATTATATTGCAGAAAAATCATCCCCTGTAATAAATTACTTCTGATCACTTGAGGAGAAAGAAAGAATGAAGTCCATTCCCCTGGTGATTAATGCTGATTCCTGTTTGCACTCCCATTTCCAAGGTCTGCATTTCCAATCCTGCTCTTCTCTTGGACTTCTGTGCCTTGCATATGTCCCTCTGTTTTTTCCATTTCCTTTCTGATAATGAATTTTCAGACTATATTGTTTCTAGTCTAGTCTTGTCTTTCCACTGTGACGCCAGGACTGGTACCAGAAAATATAACCCTAGCTTGTCTCTGTCTGCTACGCAATTGGTGGAGAAGGGCACTCAAGACATTTTTCTCCATTTTTTATATATATATATGGAGAAAATATACGTGCAAATATAAATGACTATATGCACAAATCTTCATTAATTAACTACAATTTTAAACATGTAACTACAGCCCCATGCAAAGTTATAACTGTAGCAACAAAACCGCACAGCAATACAGAGAAGATTGTGGGGAATAGAGCAAAGATGGAGTAAGAAATAAAGGAAAACGGAATTGCAGGACAGTTGCATGAAATAAAATGCTAAAGAGCAAAGGTCATCCGGTAGAGATCTGACACTCCAGTGGCTGAGCGCTAAAGTGTCCTATTATGGAGACAGCTCCAGAGCCACTTGATACTAACAAGACAGAGGGCTTGGAGAGAAGCAATACATAAAAATCAGTTTTCGTACTCCACGGAACGACCAGGTACAATTTTTATTTGTAAATCTAGGGGATCGTGCATGGATACTCGTTGGGGGAAGGGAGTGGGGACGAAGGAAAGGAGTCTCCATCAACAGAAGAGAAGCCTAATGCGATTCTAAAAAACCCCCAAAATAATCCCAACCCCAAATTGGTAAAAGCCACCGGCCGTGTGCATAAGCCAAATGCAGATGTTAATAGGAGAGCAGGAAAGGGAGTTTCAATACGAATCATGGGAACACATGCGAATTGTGCAGAAACCAGGATATTTCTTTTCTTGGAAGAATGCAAATTTCCCTTTAGGTAAGGAGACACCAGACAGCTATATATAAAGCATAGGTGTATAGATATGATTTTTTTCTAAAAGTAACACATATTATAATATACACATTTATGTTTGTGTTCAATGTCATGCAAAGGGAACAGATAAATGCACCTAGAAAGGCAGCAAACATTTTCTTGGGGGGGGGGAGGGGGATGGGATTTATTTTTCTATTTATATCCACAAATATGAATCTCCCACTTACTTTAAACAGTTCAGACAAGACCATCTCTCAACAGGCGAGTTAATCCTAAATCCGAGACAGATCAAGGGGCTGGACCTGCAAATCCCTGGCACGAAACACCATGGGTCTCAGAGAAGGACCTGCAAGTGCTGTGCTGTCAGCAGCAGTAGCTTCCCCCTGCTTCGCCTCGATGTTGCAACAACTGCTGCCTGGGAAAATGGCTATTTTATGAATGGGAGGAAAGGGACCCCCTCTGCGCATGCTTGTCCTCCCAACTCTATGAATGGGTGGGCACTGAAGCCCCAAGGCGCATGCTCTGCTCTCTTTTATGAATGGGGGGCCGGAAGGGAACTTGTTGCAAGTTGTGAAGGCTAGATGTGGGTTGGTTGTTTTTTTTCAGAGGTGAAAGTAAGCCGGTACGGGCCAGTACGGAGGACCGGTAAGAAAAGGAGACTGGCTGAGGGAGGGAGAAGCCTGCCCCCTGCATGAGAAAGGTTTAAACTCAGCTGTTCCCTCAGCCCCCGGGGTTAGGAGCGGTTTCTGGCATCCTTGTTAATTTCATTCACAGTTGCAGGGGGCCGGGGTGGGGGGGGGTGTGACCATGGCAGGGGCAATCCTTTTCTGCCCCTGGGATGAGGGGATCTCTCCAATACTAATATACACAACAAATACAATAGGCATTTGGCTGCACAGCTTAAATCCGGAGCTAATAAAAGCAGGTGGAAGGGGAAAACTCACTGTCACCTTGGTTTCTCGTCTCCTCCCTCCTCCTCCAGCCAGGCTGCAGACAGTAAGGCTCTGCGTTCCTCCCCCACCCCCCACTCAGCAGGAGATCTCCTCTAGGCTCTAGCTTGCAGTGAGCAGGGAGACTGGCTGAGAGATGCCTTCATACACATACATATTGTATGTACTACTATCCCGTGGGGAGGGCACCGGTGCCCTTTTGAGGGGTGGGGGGACAGGGGAGACAGTATTTCTGCTGCTCACACCTCAGGAACTTCTGTAAGAGGCAAGGTCTGGCTGGGCACTGCCAGTGAAACTGTGGGTGCCCAGCTTTTGGGTTGCTGCTTAATGGTGTCCCCAGGAAAACTTCCAGCCTCAGCAGCTGCTGTTCTCTCTTCCAGGCTGTGGGAGGGAGCTGCCTGGGAGACAGGGGAGGAGACGGAGGTCTGGGGGGCATGCGGCAGCAACAACACAAGCAATAGGGGGTGGCAGGTGGGGGCTGCAGCTCCAACGGGAACCACTACCCACAGCAAAGCCGCCCCAGCCCCCAGCTCAGTCCTGGCACGTGGAAGGTGTGAGTGGGCCAGCCCAGCGGGGGCAAGAAAGGGGCATCCATGGGAAGGACTGGATGGAGCAAAGCATCCTTACAGCAACTCCCACATTGGGCCATACAGCTGCTCTCCCTGTTGTTGTGCCATGCCTCGAGATGAATGTGCTGCACGTCAGCCCTTTCCAAGCCACAATTTCACATATGGCATGGGATTCCACTGAGTATAAGGAGGTCCCACACATGAAATGAATAGCAAGTCCGCCACATGACGAGTGGTAAGTGCAGTCCGTTTCACTGTAATGATGATGTTCATCGCACTGAATCCCCTTTCGCAGTCAGTGTTGCTTGCAGCAAGGGTGTCCACTGCAAGGATGAGTTTTTTAAGTTAACCAGGAATGTTTTTTCCTCCAAAAGCCTTGAATTCAACAAATCCCTCAGTTGCTCAGCCAATGCTCTTATTTCCTTTTCTCCGAAATGGGGATTCTCTGGATTCTCTTGCCATTTTTCGGGATTCAAAACTGGCACATTGTTAATTAAGTTCTTATAATTGGAAGACCTTTCTTCACGTGTGCTTTGATTGGCTTTGTTTGAGGCAGTTGTAAGTAGCAAGCCTGCGCGATTGCCATGTGGGGTACCGTATGGCACTCAAAAGCTAACTTTGGAACATCCACATGAATGTCTTCCTGGGAAAACAAAATCGTCTTGTCTTGCTTCACAGATCTAAATCTACTCTGATACAGGTATATTCTAAATATGTATGTACAGTATGGATGGATCTCTCAAAAAAGATCACTCTTCAGTGTAGCAGTTGGACCAACAAACAGCCCCCTGGGGAAGGACGGACTCCATTTAGCAGCACACATTAAGCCGAAGTTCCTGAGGTGTGTTAGCCCAGAAACACTTGTCTCTCTCTCCCCCACACCCCTTAAAAGGGCACTGGCACCTTCCCCACAGGACAGTAATACATACAGTATGTATGTGTATGAATGTGTGTGTCACAAACAATGCAGCTGCAGCCTGCTGCCGACTGCCCCGACCCCAGCAACCGACCCCTACTATTGTATTATAGGAGTATTGGAGATCCCCCATCCAGGAGGCAGAAAAGAACTGCCCCTGCTGTGGTCACACACACCGTTCCCCCCCTCGACCCCCCCCCAACTAGGAGTGAAATTAACAAGGATGCCAGAAACGGCTCCTATACCCGGGAGCTGAACGGCCCAGGGAACAGCTGAGTTTAACTATTCTTATGCAGGCAGCAGCAGCAGGCATCTCTCAGCCAGTCTCCCTGCTCACTGCAAGCTAGAGCCTAGAGGAGAGCCCCTGCTGAGTGGGGGGTGGGGGAGGAACGCAGAGCCTTACTGTCTGCAGCCTGGCTGGAGGAGGAGGGAGGAGACGAGAAACCAAGGTGACAGTGAGTTTTCCCCTTCCACCTGCTTTTATTAGCTCTGGATTTAAGCTGTGCAGCCAAATGCCTATTGTATTTGTTGTGTATATTAGTATTGGAGAGATCCCCTCATCCCGGGGGCAGAAAAGGACTGCCCCTGCCATGATCACATACACCCTTCCCCCCCCGCAACAACTGTGAATTAAATTAACAAGGATGCCAGAAATGGCTCCTAACCCCAGGGGCTGAACCGCGCAGGGAACAGCTGAGTTTAAACTCTTCTTATGCAGGGGGCAGGCTTCTCCCTCCCTCAGCCAGTCTCCTTGCTCCCTACTGCAAGCTAGAGGGGAGTCCCTGCAGCCGCTGCTGAGTGCCGGGCAGGGGGAAAGCATGGCCTAGCGTCAGCAGCCTGGCTGGAGGAGGAGGGAAGACACGGAGAAAAATGTGACAGTGAGTTTTCACTTTTTCAGGTTATTCCAATAATAAAGTTTTATTA
This sequence comes from Terrapene triunguis, assembly GCF_002925995.2. Taxonomy (NCBI): domain Eukaryota; kingdom Metazoa; phylum Chordata; order Testudines; family Emydidae; genus Terrapene; species Terrapene triunguis. The sequence continues at coordinate 4,576,772 of NW_020664980.1, read as the reverse complement.
CAGACAGCATTTTTAGTAGTAGTAGCAACTTTATTTTCTATATCTATGTCATGCAATGGGAGGGATCCATGAAGTACGTAGGAGAGGTGGGTTGCTTGCTTGCGATTGGACCATATGGGTAAGAAATGTAATTACTTTCACCCCTGCCCAAACCCCAGGGCTCCCAGCCGCCTCTGCAGCTGGTAGCTCTGGGGGTGATTTAAAGGGCCCGGGGCTCCTAGCTTCAGCCGGATCCCCGAGCCCTTTAAATCCTGATTTAAAAGCCCCGGGATTTAAAGGCCCCACCTCTTCCGGTAGAGGCCACGCCTCTTCCAGTTGAGGCCCCTCCCCCTCCGCAGGACTCTGGAGTACCGGTAAGTCCTTTAAGTTACTTTCACCCCTGGTTTTTTTTATGAATGGAGGGCAGGCAGCAGCTGCGCATGCACCACACACCCCCAGTCTTAGGCTGAAGGTAAAGCAAACTGCAGCAAACGCAGGGTGCATGTGCAAGGAGAAGAAATGGGTGGGGAGATTGGCTTATTTGGGGGGTGGCGGGGCTGGAAGAGGGGATGTTGGTGTTTGATACCCATGCAGGAGACCTGGTGTGTCCCTCCACTGTTCAAGGCGCGTGGTGGAGCATGGCAGAGGCTGGGAGCGTTGTTCTTGCTACGTCTGGCCGTTGCTCCTTATTGCTGCTGCTCAGATGTAAAACTGCAGAGGTCCCCGTTTCTCCTCACCCCAGCTCCAAGTGCTGTAATGACAGCAGACAATTTCCCCTTCCGTCCCCATGCAGCTTTCCTTGCCGGGCTAGTGCTGTCCTGGCTCTGCCATTTCCAGTGCGAACAGGGGAGCTCTGCTGATCTGCAGCGGGCAATTGTTGTGACCTTCTGCAAAGCAAAACACGCCAACTGCGGGGAAGCGCTGGGCCACCATGAGTCAGTTATTTCTACTGTGATTATTTTCTTCTCCGCCCCCTATCTCCCCTCCCAAGGAAACTAGGGATTTGTATAAGGAAAACGGAATTCACACGATGTACTAGCATTCATTTTATTTTGCCTTTTTCAATTAAAATCGGCAGTTTGATCTTTTAAGCATTTGGGAATCTCAGCCAGGATTGGATTTTTGAAATAACTGGGAGTCTTTATATTATTCTTTTATTTATTCATTCGTTCTTGGTTTAACCCCATCGGAGTGTATGACACTTCCCAGACAAGAGAAAAGGAGCTTCCTATCTTCCTGATGGACAATGAGAACTTGCATCATGCTATGGAGAGGGAGAAGGAGAAACAGGGTACAGGGAAAACCGAGCTCAGGGAAGCCTTTATTTACGAGGAAATCTGATCATTTATTGTGGCACACAGGCCTGGTGTACTTGCTTGTTTATACGTACATGAATGTGACTAGATGGGAGAACGAGGGGAAATAGCCTGGAGCTAATGTTAGCGACCAGAATCCAGCATTTTGTGTGGGCGAGGGAGAGTGAAATAAAACGTGAAATAAGTCATTGCGAAAAATAGCTGGCTTTGTATTGTACATCATTTACCAGTAGTTAGACTTTCAGTTCAATCATTTTAGAGCAGCACAGCTATACAACAATGTCATCCCAATAATACATCACGGCTGATGTTTACTGTTAGGTTCTACACCCAAATGCAAGTAAACGCTGTAGGGGACAATATATCTGATAAACTAAATCTACGTATGTTGCATAACTTAAGTGCAATTCACCAGGGTCACCTTCTTCACTGATTTATTCCCCACCCCCCAAATTTTAATGAAAGCATCCAGAGGAGAAGGACGATCTTGTGGCTAAAACTAGGACTGTGAGTGAGAACTTAGATTTGGGTTCCGTTCTCAACTCTGTTGTTGGCTTCCTGTGTGGCTTTGTGCAAGGCATGTAGGCTCTGATCCAATCATTCAAAGCCCATGGAAGTCAATGGGAGACAAGTCTTTAGGCTCAGGAAGTGCTCAACCCCCAACAGCTACTATTGTTCTGTTTCTGGGTGCTGAGCTCCCTTGAAAAACTTGTCCTAACCGTGGATGTTGAGCATTCTGAAATTAAAAACTCCTTCAGTGCTTCCAGTTCCCATCTGTAACCAGACACATTTTCCTGCCTTGCCGTGGGGCTACCAATATCAAACTGATTACTGCTTGCAACATTCTTCAGGATCCTTGCACAGACAGTGCTAGGAAAGTAGAAAATATTATAAATAATAATTTGTTGTTCAATGCATTATAGTCGTTGAAGTGGACACTTACAAAGTGCTGAGCAGATATCATTTTTTTTTTTTTTTTTTTTTTTACATTTCCCACTACAGTCAGTGGAACATATATTAGGACCTTGCACAGCACTTTGAAAATGTAATATTATTTATTATTCATCTATTACTAATGATGAATGCAGTGTTGTACATTAGGTTAAATATGCCACATAAATAAAATGCTTCATCTCAAAGAAGGTAAACCCTGTAGATTGCAATTGGTATTCAGTCATGTGTTCCTATGTTTCTGAGGAGAGGGAACCTTTCCAATTATGCACGGATGTTGTTATTGGACCATCTGCAAATGAAAAGGGTGGGGGGAGGGGAGAGAGAAACAGAAACGAGCAAGTTATTTATGTTCTCATAAAAATGCTTAATAATAATACATTTGAAAATCAGGGGCATATAAGTCAAAACTGACCTGAGGTATCCTTTTACCTTTTAATATATGCATTGAAAGAGCTATTATCCCTGCACTTGGATAATAGTGTTATCAGTATTCATGTTAACAGCAGTGATGTGTGCATGGAGATGCAAATATACCCCTGAGCCTAGGCCCAACATGTATTTTCTCTAAAACAAAGTCCTACAACAAAAATAATGCATGTAGGGTACAATCAATATTGCATTCTGTTTATGTAATGTTATGCAGTTCCATCACTACCAACTGGCTGTTGGCTTCCACCCCAGAAGTAGCTGCAGTTGTGGTTCAGCCATTTGTAAAATACTGTGAGATCTTTTGGATGAATGGTGTTACATAAAATATTATTACTAGATCTTAAACATGCAAGACTGACATCTTCTTTTTAAAAAATTACCACAAAATAATGGAAAATAGTTGCCAAAAAGGGTTTTATTTGCTGCTATTGCTCACATATAATTAAATATAATGTCATATAAAAAAGGCAGAAAAACCAAAAGATTTTCTCTGCATTTCCCTGTTCAGTAGATTAGTAAATATATGGATAAAAGAAGAAAATGTTAATATAACTTTAACTGAAGAAGGAAATGTACAGGGCTACCCTATTGTTGTTTTTATTGCTGAAGACCAACTAGAAGTTGAGAGGTTCAAATGCCCAAACAAAGAACTCTGGATCTGATCACTCTCAGGCACAAATTCTGAACCTTGATCTGAATTTTGCAAATGTGCTGTAACTTCATACTGTTGTTTGCTATGGTGTTGTAGCTGTGCTGGTCCCAGGATATTAGAAAGACAAGATGGGCGAGGTAATATCTTTTATTGGAACAACTTCTGTTGGTGAAAGAGACAAGCTGTCAAGCTTACACAGAGCACTCCTTCAGGTCTGGCTCTTTCACCAACCGAAGCTGGTACAGTAAAAGATATTACCTCACCCACCTTGTCTCTCTGTAACTTTATAACAGCATGAGATCCAAATGTACCCCCTCCCCAAAATTAGAGATGTTCGAAACTAGGTTCTGAATTATGTGATCAAGCGCATCTGTATAGCAAACATAACGGAAGTCCTTTGCTACCTTACAATACGTTTTGCTCCATGAATCCCCAACTGCCTATGTGGCATCTGGTAAACCGCTATGTTGTATCAAAGAAGGCTGATGCCATAATTAAACCGTATAACTATAGGCACAGCACAGCAAGAGCCTATAATCTTTGATATAGGCACTAACAATGGAACACGGAACACCAGGGATAACCCACTGCACCTAACAAAGGAAGCAAAAGATTAGTCCCCAAGTGCTAGGGAGAGGACAGTTAGAAATGGTTTACAGTATTCTTGGTATCCATACAACTTGTATCAGGAATAAGATTTTTTTCTTTTAAGTATATTTTTGGGAAAATGAGAAGATTTCCTCCTTTGTTTCCCTTTCCCTCCCCCAAATCCCACTTAGCCTGCGCATGACTGGAAGGTGACTTACTTAGGAGCTCATTGTCTTTGCTCTGAGCTTTGGCCAGAAGGGATTGCTCAAGAGCTACATCAAGTTCTCCATTCACTCCAGGGTTGACTATGTTGATTCTTCAATGCTATCAACCCCTGTGGTAGCAGCTCACCTTTGGGCTTGTGTAATACTGGCCTAGCATTGCAAACCCCAAGCACACAAATCAGGAGTCAGGCCCTCAAAGATCATGAGATTGACCTAATAATAATTAAATTAAAATAATACATTTGGATTCTTTTTATTTGTCGTCTCTTTTTTGACCCTTTAGGGTTTTTTAACTTTTCTCTGCAACCATGAGTAACTCAAGCTTACTACACTATTTTTATTTAAACAAAAGCTGAGTTTCTCACCTAATCACATGACTGCAGGAGCTGGGGCTTTAAGCAAATCACCAACTATCATGAGGCTTGTGATAAACTTGCAAGAGTTGGAAATACTAGTGGCACAAAGCTCCTCATTGCACACCTTTCTTATGCCATAAATTAATTGCTTACATAAAACTCAATGCATCACTTAATCCCTATTTAAACATCCATCTTAAATGGGCACAGATTCTCATTCGAGCCCCTGCAGTGGGAGAATTTTGCCATATGTGCATTGCACACAAATTAGCATCCCTGAGACTATTCTGGCGTATTCTTGGAAATATTGTAAGACCAGCTCTGCTGCTGTGAGGGAGACCAGATCATTGTGAGGCATCGTGCTGCTTCTGGCCTACCAGTCCCCAGCTCATGAATTCTTTTATTGGAATTTTATTTATAGTGAATGTTTGTGCAGCTAATGCAGCTCATTCCCCAAACCCCCAATACTTCTGTCTTTGGTTTGACAGGATCACCATTCCCTGAGTCTGAATATGTCCTGGAGGAAGCTTCCAATTAAATGACAGCTCAAAGAAGACATTCTGAGTAGTGACTCAAATTGCAAATGAAGGCCCTATAACTGAGGCACTCATGTATTTTAATAACACTGTATTGATCTGATCCATCTTCTATTGCATTCCATCCTCTTGGTGCATTGAGAGTTTGGCTATGGATACGTTTGTACTTTTGCATGTTGCATGTGCTGGTTTGGTGCGTGGGACATGTTTCTGAAGGAAGCTCTGTTTCAGAACAGTAGTCCCAAACCTTTTTCGTCTGGCGGGTGCCAGACGACGAGCCACGGAGGACCGTGGCCGGCGGACGAGCATCCGCCGAAATGCCGCCGGCAAGCAGCAACGTGAATAGGCATCGCCGCCGAAATGCTGCCGACAAGCAGCGTCATCCAGAGGTGTTGCCGCCGAAGCACCGGCATTTCGGTGGATGCTTGTCCGCTGGCCAGTATGCAGGTGCATTTAGACACCCCGGCGGGCACCATGGCGCCCGCGGGCACCGCGTTGGGGACCCCTGTTTCAGAAGGAATGGAACTTGAAGTTTGATATGAACTTGCTTATTTTCAGCTTGGAAAACCTTGTCACATGGAGAAGAAAAATGAGTGAATAAGGTTAGAATTTGGGGCAAGTGACTTCAAAATCAAACTTAAAGTGAGAGAGAAAGAGAGAATTACAAAACATCCAGGGCAAAACTCTGTGCTCACAACCCATGCAGTTCCATTAAGATGGAAAATACTGCACAGGTTCTGTACATTTTGATGGTTGGATACACTACCTGCTGTTCCGCAGTCCAAAGTGCATGGGCCAATAAAGATATAAAAGGGGTTTGGTCTTTGTGGGCATTTCAACCCATAACCAACTGGCCTTATGTTAAAAAGCAGAGGTTAGAAATTTATATTTGGTCATTTGGGGCCAAACCCTGAGAGATGCTGTGACATGCATCTCCCATTGACTTCAGCAGATGCTCAGGATGTAAAAGAGGAAATCCTGATGAGTGGTAGACGTATGACCCTGTTCCTGCTCTACTGTCTTTATTCTGTACTTGGATTATTCCTGCTTGTGCTTCAGATGACAATACAGTTTCAGGTTTTAGTATTGTGCATAGGATTAATTTAGCAATAGACTACAAGTGACATCTGAAATGGACATTTTGTGCTCTGCATTAAGTTCCCATTCACTTTATTTATGTGGCTACCAGTGATCTATATAATAATAATCCATTAATGTCACTCTGTAGTGTATTATATCTGTTGAGTGAGTGTGAGGTGATGGAAACAGCTATATGCATGGCTGAGGGCTCTTTTTGTTTGTTTGAATATCACCAGGTTGAATCATCAGTGGGTTTCATGGTCTGTTACCGTCCAGTTTTTACGTTCTCAGCCATTTTGACTTTCCGAATTACATTCATGCAGTGTACAGCTACAGTAAGGCAAGTATCTATGCCATGTCAAAAGCCCTAGCCCATTGTGATAGCAGAGGTAACTCAACCAATCGCCACCCTTTTACTCTACAGCTAATTTGCATGCAACAGTTTAATTGGTTATATGAGGAAGACTGCACAGATGGTACATTACTTGGCCCAACTGCTCCTCACACATACCAACACAAATCTCCCAGCAGAACACAACCCACATACAAATCTCCCATGCAAATCCACACAACTCTCCCAGCACAACTCCTCCAGGCACAAATTAACACAACCACTCTCACAATGCTACCAGTGCATACATTAACCCCAAACACACCTCAGCCCCTCACCACAGCACAAACCCCTTATTTGCCATCCACACAACTCTCCCAGCACAACACAACCCACACACAACAATACAACCAGCGCACACACTACTCCCAAACACACACAGCCTCTCACTGCAGCACAACCCTTCATTTGCCACTCATGCAAATCCACACAACTCTCCCAGCATAACCCAGTCACCAACAACACACCCAGCATATGCAATAACCTCAAACATCACTCTGAAGCCTAGAATGTCTGTTGACTATAGTGTCAATTGATGGAAACAGTGACTAGCATGGCTGAAAGCTCTTTTTGTTTAGAATATCCCCAGGTTCAGTGATCACTGGGATTCACGGTCTCTTACTGTCCAGTTTTTTAATTCTCAGCCTCTCTTGGCTTTTTTACATGTATGACTTTATAAATTACACCTGTGTGACAGCACAGACTTTCAGCCGTTAGTGATTAGCTATTGTGTGTAAAGAACCTTTGAGATCCTCAGGTGAGTGCTATGTACTCCTGGGACTAAATGGCAGAGAGACGAGGGAGCGCATTTCTGACAGCTTTGCCACTTATCAAGCAGAAAGTTCCTGAGCACTAACATTTGATTCTGTAAAAACAATGAGTCGTCCTTGTGGCACCTTAGAGACTAACACATTTATTTGGGTATAAGCTTTCGTGGGCTACAGCCCACTTCATCAGATGCATGGAGTGGAAAATACAGGAGCAGGTATAAATACATGAAAAGATGTGAATTGCCTTACCAAGTGTGAGGTCAGTCTAATGAGACAATTCATCAAGCTGAGTGAGGGAGTGTGTGTGTGTGTGTGTGTGTGTTCAAATGCCAAACGCCCACATGATGAAACCCGTTCTGTGTGTTCCACGTTTGAGCACTTTAGACAATGGAAGGTCAGAATTCACCCCCCCAAGCTGTATGGACATAGGCAGAATAATCCAAGTTACGGGCACAAATTTCCAAAAAGAGTGGAATAGTGGGCCCTAGCTAGTGCATTTTCAGAGAGCTGGGTTTCCCAATGTCTTATGGTAGCCTTCTTCACAATTACATAGATACATATATTCCAAGTCCAGAAGGGACCACTGTGGTCAATTAGTCTGACCTTTTGTATAACGCAGGCCATAAAGCTCCCCCTGCCCGCTCCCAAATTCCTAGAGCAGATCTTTTAGAAAAACACCCAATCTTGATTTTAAAATTGCCAGTGATGGAGAATCCACCAGGACCCTTGGTAAATTGTTCAAATGGAGATTTACAATAAAAGTCATTGAATGAAGAAACCACCAGTGTAAATGGGCAATAACTAGATAACTGCAGAAGGCTTAAGGGAGTTTCATAATTACCCCATGTACCCTGCTATATCATGTGCACTGCTAAGAACTGTTTTTTAAAAAAGGTGTTTATATTTAAAAAGGACACTTGAGTTTTTAAAAACTCAAAAGTTAAAGCTCCATACAAGGAGGAATATGCACACACACACCCCGCACACCTGTTTTTTTTAAAGGTTACATTCCAGTTTACCATGCTGTGGCTAATTTTATAAAGAATCAGTTTTACAGCTGGGAATGATAAACTAAACAAAATAATAAATACACAACTTGAGTTAGTTCCTTTAAAAAAAAAACAATTTGCAAGTGTGTTTGTGCTCCCAGAGGCACTGCCCAGGCACGGTCTTTCATGATTTAGAACTACAGCTTCATTTGTGTTAGACCTACTGAAAAAAAGCCAACCACCCTTCCAAAGCAGCTCAAATGTTGGCCCCCAGATGCCTCTCTTTCCATTTTGGCTGATATAGACTTCCATTTTTTAGTGCTCCAGAACAGTCTGTAGTAGACCCTCAGCATGGAGTTCAATTACCACTGACTGATATCTGTTTGGTAGAGCAGATTAGCACCCCCAACTAAAATCACATTAAAATCAATAATCATTTCTGAATTTGCCATCTTTCAGTCTGACAGTCTATTAAAATGAAAAGTGGCAAGTTCAGAATTGTCCAAAGGAAATACTTTATTCACACAATCCACATTTAGCCTGTGGAACCAAATGCCACAAGGTATCACTGAGATCAAGAGTGTAGTAGGGTTAAAAATGGGATTATCCATTCATATGGCTAACAAGAGTAGCCAGAGTTGTTATAGTACATAGGAAAGAATTTTGGAAGGGATTTAAACCTTCCTGCTTCATGCGGCAGTGGTTGGCTTTTGTCCTGGAGTCCAGGAGGAAACTTTCCCTGGGGGTAGATTATCCTAGAGATGCCTACTGTGAGGTTTCTTGCACCTTCGTGTGAAATAGCTGATACTGGCCACTGTCAGTGACAGGCTATTGCATTAGATAGATGGTTCTGATCTCGTATGGGCAGTTCCTATCCTTTTGTATATGAAATGAGTTTAGTGATCTCAGCTCAGTGAACAGGTGTCATGTTGCAATGCCACCAGTTCCACCACGCCATAACATGGCTGAGGTACATTGACTAGACGGGGGGAGGACCCTTATACTGCCATTGCCTGGTATGTGGCTAGAGAGAGCATTTGAGCCTGCACTTTACACAAGAACAAAACGAATGTAAAAATTTTAGCAGATACAGGTAAAAGGAAGCAAAGCTGTGGGGTTGTTAATATTCAGAGAGGTCAGACAAATGTCTTTCCTTTCCTCCCCACTCCCTTCTGTAGCTAGAATCGGGCTGGGCCACGAGAACTTGGATTAAGTGAAGTGCTTAACTAGCAGACAGCAATCTCCTTCCCAGTTCACCTTGGAGCGGCTGGCTTTCTGATATGGGTCTCCAGATCTGCATGTTCTGAGGCTGTGGGCTGGCAGGTCTCCAAAAAGGGGTATTTGCATGTCGGCCCACAGTGGGCAGTTCTAGGAAATGCCTGGTTCCTAATTGACCATCTGAGAAAGGCAAATGTGAAGGCAATCTAGTAAGTGAAATTGCAACTCCCTGGGGAATGCATAATTCAGGGGTAGTCAATAGATGCACCGTGGGCCAAATCCGGACCGTCAGATGCTTTTGAACGGATCCTGAAATCTTTTTATTTACCTATTCTTTTTTACTTATTATTTTCTCTGGAGTCTGGACCTTGACTATATCCCGAGGAAAAAATAACTGACTACCCCTGGCATAATTTATGCTGTCGAGACATTTCAGATGTGTAGCCAACAGGGGAATCTTTGGCTACTTGCGTTTTATCATCTTTAAGCTAACTCCAAGACACGCATACAGAATTTAGCCCTTTGGGGTCCTCCATGAAGATTTGGGACCCCTCCTGGCAGGTTTATAGTGGTGATTCAGCATGCATATGGGATACTTGTGTGCCGGAATGGCCAGTTCAACTTCTAAGTAGTAAATTGCACATGCAATACCTCATTTACATGCATAATCACAGTGAGTGTGAACACAAACAACTGTGCATGAGAGCAGCTACTTAAAAATTGGTCTTCATTTTGGAAAGCAAAGAACGCCCATAGAGGCAGTTTTGCCATCTGTGGCAGATATAATACTGAGAACATTTTTCTTTTTTATTATTTGCTAACCATTTCCAAACACAATACCTAAAGGGAAACTGCAGAATGGAAACCTCCTGTTAAAAATGGCGGGGGGAGTGAGGAAAGGGGGTTGCAGTGTTTTATGGCTTGACTCCTAGAGGCATCTCATATCCTGGCTTTTAGCCTGCAACGTGCAATCTCTGTCAGTGAGAAGCCATGCCACATGCTTGGAAATAGCTTTAACCCTGCTGCAAAATATTGCAGTCTATGTTCCTCAGGCATAATATGTTTCTGTGCTGGGTGCATCTTGTGATTCCAATAATAAATGAGGTAGGCGAAATTGGGGGTGCTAATCTGCAGTGCATAATATCAAATGTATTGGTCAGATCTATGTTGGAGAAATTGTTTGACTCTACTAGTCTATCAGACTATTCCATCTCCCACACCCCTGTTCTTTTATGTTTTGTTAACAATATTTAGCATATTGGTCTGTTATGGCTGGGAAATAAATTAGCAGGAAGCCTGGTTTGAATTGGCAATGTAGTAGATACAGATACTGGCCCCCAGTTTGGCAGAAGTATAGATCTGTAACCTTCAGCCACAGCCAGATCTGGGCTGACATACGGAAGCCAGTCAGAAAGCCGGCCGTGGTAGAAATGTTGCTGCATAGAGATGAGAGCCGGATGAAACCCTTAAAGGCTCACACAAACCTTTCATGAGTTTTGCATGAGTCCCAGAGGGTCAGGGACAGCTAACGTCTCTCTCTCTCTCCCCTCATCTAGCCTCCCCCAGTGCCACAATAGATACCACTTTCCTTTTCTACTGCATCTTGTGCCATCCTCTTTAGATCAGAGAGCTTGATGATCTAGAACCGAACCTCCTCAGGCTCTCTGTTCTGGGAGGCAAACCTCCACCCACTCTCGCTTTAGAGAGGAGATGTAGGTAGGAGCAGCATCCTATGGGTATGGTTCTAGAGGTGGTAGGTTGCTGGCCCTCTCAATTCTGCAACAGTAGGACCCAAAAGCCTCCACTAGTCTTATCTTACCACCTTAGGGGGTCTGAAATGTCCCAGCATGCAGCACAGAATTGATAAGGAGTCTGGCATCAATGTAAGAGGCACCTGTTGTCAGGGTAATACCAAATAGTGCTAGCCCAGCTTTCTCCCAACTAAGGTTCTCAAATGACTTGGCAAACATTTCTGCATTGAAGCCTGGCAGCCCTATGTACCGTTATCCCCATTTTACAAATGGAGAAATGACATTTGTCCACCTCTGCTGTGCAGATAAGCTCTGGGTTTTCCTCTTGCCTCATCGGGCACCTGTTGCTCGTATCCGGGCATTACTCACATCCGATAAGTCACATCTTGTTTTCCATAATAAACACCAACTCTTTTGTTTCCTTCCTTCCCTTGAAGTTTTGTTCTGTTGCCTTACCTGACTATAGGCACGTGCTCCATTTCATTCTTGAATCTTAATCAAAAAGTGAATGTGAGTCTGGCTGCCTGGGTATCACTTCAGGGGTGGAGAAGGAGAACGTGGCGTTTCTGCCCCTAGACCGAGGGCTATGGGATGATGCATTAGAACAGAATGGGCTATTGGTGCTATTTTGTTGTTTGATACTACACCAGTTTCTTAGATTTTTTTTTTTTTTAAATAAAACCAAGCCTGGTTGTACATAATGCTGTGCAGTTGGGAAGCTGTGCCAAGCACAGGACATGTTCCCTGCCTCAAAGAGCTTACATTTTATCGGCACAAACTGGTACTCTACAGAGTAGTGTACTTACATGCTCTGAGTAAGCTCCGCTCCTTTGAGATGGGAGGTGCTTATATCAATGGGAAATACTGTTTTCCAAAGCATGTGTTATATTTGCTTCGTTCCCTGTGATTCCTATTACAGGCACCTGTCTCATGCTAATATCCCCCAAAATGAAGTCTTTGAGGATAAACTGTATAAGACAGCGTTATTCTTTTTTTGCAGTCACAGTGTATCTGATTCTGCAGGCACTTAAGCATGTGAGTAATTTTCTATATGTGAGGAGTCCCCATTGACTCCAATAGGATTCTCTCTGGTTTCTCTTCAGATCGTATAAATCTTTCGCCTTTTACTAAAGATTACTCATATGTGTAAGTGTTTATGAGATTGGGCTGTATAATTGTAGATGATAGTGGATATAATATTTGGCTTGTGCGGAAGCCTAGTAATTCTAGCTGCACATGCTCACTTCCTGATTTTTGCTTTTCAAAATGTTGCCAGTATTAGGAGGAGAACAACTGGGGTTCAGAACTCCTGTGAAATATTGGTCTCCTTTTTTCAAGTTGATGTGTAGCTGCTGTGTTCTGGTTGTGTCTCAATATGAAAATCTGAGCTAGACTAAAAATAGTGTCAACATATTTTGCCATTGACTTAAGGCAAAAATCCATCGAGTTCAATGGAAGTTCTGCAACTGGAACCCAGCAAGATAAGGACCTTAGACATACCATTACAAATCCATGTATTGTACTTAGGTAGTGCCCCACGTAGTAGAGAAGAGACATGGCTTGGTTGTAATGATTAAAGGGGATTCTTTTTTGAGGCTGCTGGACATAGAGAAGACCTATGGGTCTTTTTGGCTCACAAGTTGCCAGAATAACCCATCCCGTCCCCAGACAGAGTCTCCCTTCTGATATGGACATTGTAGCCATAGACCCCAAGACTGAAATTGAACCCACTCATCATCCATAGATGGGGCTGTTGATTACTGGACAACTTACAGATGTCAGCTGTTGCACAATAGAACAACGAGTGACCTATGAGAAATAGATTTCTGTTTCTCAAATTGATTAGATCATCTCAATTACCTTATTTTATTTTTTTCTGAATATTTATTTGCTGCTCAAGTCAATAATCTCCAGAAACACAATTCTGCTTATAAACATAATTAGTGGGCTGAATTCCCAGGCATCCCCATGTGACTTAGACATTTCTAGCAACTAAATGAACAAATGCAAATACATGGATATGGGGAGGTGGAAATAGTTACTTTTGTTATTTGTGTTACCATCACATATAGGATCCCTGGTCATGGACCAGGACCCATTGTGCTAGGTGTTGTACAAACACAGAACAAAAAATAAGTTCCTATCCCAGAATGTACACTCTACATAATGAAATATATAGTGTGGTTGTATTGCTCATTTTCTGCTTCACTTGGTCACATCTGGAACAAATCGGTTGTTTTTTATGAATTCACAAGAAGTTTTTATGATAGTTATATTTTCCTCTTTAAAAAATGCAGTGAAAAAGAGAAAATGCAAAAGCAGAATATGATACTGTAAACTGGTGTCCACTATCACCTGTTACTTAAATGTATACAACTATTTGTGATTTAGGAAAGAAAACACCCCAAATTTCCAGATGGAGAAAGCCTCTTCTGTGACAAATGCAGCACCATCGGGTAAAAATATTATTATAAAACGTCAGAGCAAGCATAAAGCAGCATTTTACTAGCCTCTAGGTGTTCATAAATAAATTGCAGGCCTGTGTGTTCCTGAAAAGTACAAGTGCTATCTTGATTGCATTTGTCACCCGTCCCTGCATTAGTTCATAAAGATAACTGCAAACTATCAACAGCAATCTGGAAAAATAGTGCATCCTTCGTTAAAAGCAATATCCTATTAAATTTTAAACAAAAGTGCCTTAACTTTTTCCAAACGTGAAAGAATTTTTCACTGCAAAGCTGGTTTTGCAGTGATCTAATTAGTTAACAATAAAGCAGACACTTAAAAAAAAATGTCAGGCAGAACCCACCCAGTTCTAATCAGATTACATTTCGGTACTACATGGCTGACAGGGGATAACGAGAGAAAACTCAAAAGTTTTCTGTGCAATGGATGCTGAGATCAGAGCAGAGGACAATACATGTTTGTTACAGCATGATTAAGCTATTGAAGTATAGGTGATCTTATTATAGATAGATCAACATCTACAGTAAATGTAATAGCACAATGTAAAACTCAAATATAAGTGACTCAATTTCAATTCCTTTATCCAATATTTTTTTCTTTAGAATTGGATTTGATCGCCAAAAACCTATTTTCGGCTGCTTCTTTTTTAAATCCCTCCAATTAAAAATTGTTTCCCTGCTTTAGAAATACTTTGCTGTGGAAAATCCGCTTGGGGCTGTTAGGTAAGATGTTAGGGCTGTGGCTTTAAATCATTTTTTTTTTCATGCACATGTACAAATCATTTTAGCTTGCAACCATTTGCTGACTACCAAAGCACCTTGAATTTTCCTTTCCTGTTGCATTTCAGGACCTAACCTATGGCAATGGAGTAATGTACAAATTGAAACAGAGGGGTATATATTTAGTTACAAAGCAGCTAGTGGTGGCAGCTAACTGTATATCTGAGGTTAAGGTTTAAAATGCCCGCATTTTAGTGAGACTAAGCTTCCATTGCTTTGCAATTAGCCAAGTGGCTGTACTCATGTAAAACTACTGATTTTTTTTTCAATTGCAAATTCATTTTATGAGCTAGATCTTTGATCTTCTCAGAGGGCTGGCTGTGAATAGCTTCATGTTTTAACCCAACCTCCTCTATGGGCTGTAATAATGTGACTTTAAGTATTTTCTTCTGGGTTGAACTGTTTCAATTAAAATGTAAAAATGTGGGTGAGAGAGATTTGGGGCAAAAGACGATAACATGGATTGATGAAGGATTCATTTCTTTCTGGGGTTATAAAGAAAGGGCTAAAATAGTCTGGAGACAAAACAATACATTTCCATTAGGAACAACGGGGGAAGGAGTGCGTTCCGAATTAACATCGACAGGGAAGATTCAAACCGATCGAGGCGCGTTTACACTCCGCCCTGGTTATCCGGGGTGTGTGATTTTAATTTGAGGCGGAATATTACACCCTGGTGATGGAAAGCGTCAGGCAACACCATAAACCCAAACCCCTCCTCGCACAGAGGTGGCAATTGCTCTGCTTCCTTTCCCTGCCCCCCCATGTAAACAGCCGGAGGGGCGTGTGTTTGTGTGTGTAACCTTGTGTGAAAACTCCTCTTCCCTCCCTCCTGCGCGCTGTAATTTACTGACTCAAGCCCTCGGAAGTCAGGGTTGTTTTGTTCAGAAAGCTCTCTCCAGCCTGATCTCCCCCAGCTGGAGGTTAAAGCGCTGGGCAGTGGAGGGCAGTTTGCACGGAGCAAATCGAGCGCTAGGGATGGTTTTGCATTTGGAAAGCGTTGCATTTCCCTCTACCAGTGCCCGTACAGGAGAACAACGGGACTGTCCCTCCAGAGCGCCTTTTCACCCCTTCCCCAGGGGGCACGGCCCAGAGAAAGGAGGGGGGGAGGGCGGCTGCTGCTCTGTGGCTTTAAGGGACTCCAGCGATCAGCCTGGCAGGCGCCCCTGAGCCTCACAAAAGAACAGGATGTTGTTGATTTGTAACCAAACCACAGAGAGGAAATGATTGTAAATTTCCTCTAAACATCCCCACTGTCTGCCTGCCTCCCTCCCTTCCGCCTCCTCCTCCCCCGCGGTAGAGGAGCTGCTGTTGCTTGCAATTTCCAAAGGGGGTTTCTGCTGGGCAAATGGATCCCACCTCGTTTTACAGCCCTCACCCCCCCCTTAAATTAATCTGCTTTTAGTTAGCACATTACTGACACCTTTTGTGTGTGGGTGGGTGTGGGAGGAGACCGGTTTCTAGTTGACACCTCGCCTGCAAAGGCAGTCCCGCACGTAGAGGGGGAGAAGGGAGTGAGGGGTGTTGATGGATTGTGTGTCTGTCTCTCTTGACAGAATGAGTTGCATTATCTGTATTTGCTTATCCTAATTCGTTTACTATTCAGGATGCTGCAGTGGAATAAATGTTTAACTCAGCCCTTCCTCCTTCAAAGCAGCGCTGGACTATTACAGCACTGCCTAGTTTGATATTACCAAGTCTTAACACCTTAATATTTTGCTGACTAATTTCCTTCCCATCCCCTCCTCCAAATACCCAGACTATATACATAGAAAAAACAGAAACCTTACAGGCTGGAAAATTTATGATTTCAAAGGAATCTCCTACGTGAACAGGATCTACGTCCTTTCTTTCTTTTTTTCTTTCTTTCTTTCTTTCTTTAAACCCAGCTGTATATCAGTATTTAATTCAAGTATTCATGGGCCCAATCCAGCAGGCTTTACTGTGGAAACATTCCTATTGACTTAAGTGAGTTTTGCCTCAGTCAGGATCACAGGAGCGGGAGAGTAGTTTGGAAAGTTACAACAGGATAAGGAAGAAAAGTAAATTCTCAATTATTTTGCCTTCAACACTTTTTTTTTTTTTTTTGTAAAAAGTTGATTTTGAACTGACAAGATCTTAGTTGTGTTGCCATAGAAGACCTGAAGAAGAGTGTGTAAGCTTCAAAGCTCGTCTCTTACCAACAGAAGTTGGTCCAATAAAAGATATTACCTCACCTACCTTGTCTCTCTAAGATTTTGGTTGAGGTCAGGGAATTTACTGATGTTAGTGACCTGCAGTCTATAGGAAGATAGTCTGGGCAGCTAAAGTGTTGGTGGCACATTTCCACAGTATAGTAGTGAGTGGTATGGTGAAATTTTTAAAGGGGAAGTATTGGTTACTGACAAACAAAACCTTATAGTAGTTCAAGAAAGCTGATCTAGGGGCTGCGCTGTAAAATATCTGATACTGAGGCTGTCTCATAATAATGATCAGAAAAATATGAAGCTTGGTTACCGCCACAAAGAAGAAGACCCCATTTACAGTTTGATACAGGTCAATTCCTACCTTTGTATTTAAAGAATTCCAGTTAGTAAGATGGGTGTTAAATCATTATGCAAATCTGTACCATTTGGAGGATAGGAAACATGTAGGTCAACATCTCATCTCAAGTTAAAATTGCTGGATAATTGGATGCAACACTGACATAAAGGTTAAAAGGAAAATGTGAATAAGGGGAAACCACCACCCTGTAAATGAAGCAAGGGAAGCAATGAAATATACATATAATTTCAGGTTTATTTAGGTTGGATGTTTCTCTAGAGACCATCAAGCCCATCCCTCTGCATTGTGGCAGGACTGATTTAATTATTCCTAAACCATCATTAATGGATGGGTTTCTAGGCTAGCCTTGAATGGCCTCAGCACTGGTGGGTGATTCCACAACTTCCCGTGACAGCTGGCTTCATTGCCGATCTGTGCTTATAAAGATTTTTCTGACTCTTCAAAGTCTATTTTCCCTGCTGCAGCTTAAACTCATTACTATCCGTACTGTTCTCGCCGGCAGATGAGAATAATTGAGTCCTGTCCTGGTGATACCATCCCTTTGTAGCTGGCCCTGCCTCTCCTCAATTTTCTGTTCTCTAGACAAAACATGCCTAGTTCCCTGAAACTTTCCTCATCATAAGCCTTATTTTCTCAAAATGATTGAGAGTCTAAATGAGAGTACAATAATCCCTCCCTGGATAAACCAGATACGCTGGGGCAGACTCAGTGAGGCTTCTGCAAGGAAAGTGGGGACTCTCCAAATTGATTTTTTTTTAAATGGAAAGTTAATGAAATAGTAGACACTGAATGTGACCCAGTTAATTTTCAAACAAAACTTTTGATAAACTCCCTCATGCAAGTTCTGATTCAGCTAGGCATTTTAATCATGTGAGCTGTCCCATTGACTTCAATGCACTATTAATGTGCTTCAAATTAGCATGTGCTTAAGTGTTGTGCTGAACTGTGGACATAAAGAACTCTGAAGAAAAATAAATAACAGTATTTTCTTTTGCACTATACATTGTTTGGGAAGGACTGGCTGACACCACAATGTTAGGATCCAGAATTCCACACCCTCCTCTAAAATTCAGGGGTTTGGTGGCGAGTGTTTTGGTTGGTATCCCTCTTTTGTTTAGTGTCCGGAAACAGAGTTTGATGAGCAGCTGCTCATCAGAATGGAAAGAAGCTAATAGTGAAGTGTCCCACTGTTGGTCCAGTATTTAGTTACTATATTGATGCTTTGCAAGAGGAAGTGCAGAGTGAGCTGGTGAAATTTGCCAATTGCACTTTACATTATTTACATTGGTTAATTTTTTTTAGGATTGCAAGAAACTCCTGATGGATTTAAATGCTCTTGGGGTGGGCAGGGAAGGAGATTAGCCAGCCTAATGGCAGATTAAATGCAATGTGGACAAATACAGAGTAATGCACATGGACAAAAATAGTCTAAAATTCAAATGTAGTGGGCTGTGATTGCAGGTTATTCCAAGGAAAGACTCTGAAGTCACAGTGCACACCTTAGTGGAGGTATCTGTCCATGCTGTAGGTTAGAGGGGCTGACACTGCATAATCAGTTAAAAACAAACCAAAAGAGAATGCTTGGGTGAATTAAAAAAAAATAGAGGAACTAATAGGCCGTGATGTCTACAAAAACACAACGACGTCACTGTCTCACTTTTGGAGGGAATAAGTGTAGGGGTTCCTGGGCCGGGGGTAGGGGACTGTCAGGCTGCTGGTGGGCAGAGGGGGTGCCTGAAAGGGGAAGAGAAGGTCAGATGGGAGGGCAAATTTATGCCCTCCTTTAAATGGTGCTCCTCAGCCCCTGAATATAAGTAATAAACAATAGTACAGAGAACACTGTAATGGCGTATCGTGCAGACTCTGTAGTAAAGGTAATGCTGAGATTTGCACTCCCAGCAGGTCTAAAATCCCATTTTTCCAGTTTAAAGATTGAATTCAGTCTCTCCATGAGGCACAGTAACTCTTCCTGGGACGATTTAATTTTCATGTAACTAAAAGCATGTGCAAATTTTAGAAGGGGAAACATTTAGAAATGCTCCCTTTTAAAAGTTTGGCCTGTTAGTCTCATGTTTCTTTGGCTTCCTCTTACTTAAAAACGTAAATGTTCCAAAAGACTTCGAATTTCACTCAGTAACTCATCTTTACTGTCTCTTGGACACAGGCTACGTATCAGAACTCAAGCTATTTAAAATGTAGGAGTTACTGCTCTAGATTTTCATAACCCGTTTTGGAGTAGAAAAGTGATGGAAATGAGAAGTGTGGCCAAATGTTTCCATTCTCCAGTGCCACTCAATCCGAGGTTAACAGCTGGGGTGCGGTTTTGGGGGGGAGGGGCAGCGTTGCAAAGAGAAATGGAATGAAAAGGGCTAGGCATTAGGTAATGAGGGTGAGGCATAGAGGTTGGCAGTGGGACTAAGAAGCAGCACTGGAGAAAGTTTATGGCTCCCACTGCCCGTAGCTCCCCAATCATGCTGAAGATCCCAATTTCCCAGATCTAATAGCCCAGCTCCCTAGTTCCAAGAGCCCTCATTGCTCTCCCGTAACTCCATTCTATATAGAAAGTCACTACTGTCCTTGCTGCTTAGGGTTGTTTATTTCAATCAGTACTCGTTAACAATGAAAACAAGTACCCAGATTTGGTTATTTATAGTAAATTAGTGGCTGAGATAGAAAAGATACAGAGAAGGTCAATAAAGGTGGTTGAGGTGTGGAAGGATTTATATATAACAAGTAATGACAGAGACTATGGTTGTGTGTTGGAAAGAAGGGCTAAAGGGTAGATAATGGAGGTATTCAGAATTTGTGCAGGGTATAATCAGTCAACCCTTCCTTGTCGTTCTGTCTTGCAATACAACAAAAAAGAGCTGCTTGATTAAAGTAGTGACTGATATATTTAGAGCACATGGAAAAGAATATAGCTTCACACAATGTATAGTTAAGGCTACGATTTAGTCACAGGTATTTTTTTAGTAAAAGTCACAAACAGGTCATGGGCAATAAACAAAATTTCACAGTCCGTGACCTGTCCATGACTTATAGTATATACCCCTGAGTAAATCGTGGGTGGGGTGCCACTGCTGGGGGTGTGTGCTCCGGGAGGGGGGTGCTGCTTGGGGGGCACTCCGGGTGGCTGAGGGGGCAGGGCCCACTGAGCAGCAGCTGCTCCGGCCGCCCAGGGACCGCTGCCGGGGACCGCTGCTGGGAGCTGCTGAGCAGCGGCTGCTCCGGACGCCCCTGGGACCACTACTTGGGGGGTTCCCGGGCCAGCTGCCCAGGGCCGCGCAAGCAGCTGCTGCCCGAGCGGCTGGCTGCGGGGCTGCCTGAGCAGCAACTGGTGTGGCTGTCCCCAGGGCCACCTGACCAGCTGGCTGCCCAGAACCAGCTGCGTGGGCAGCCCTGGGGTCAGCCACACTGACCACTGCAGAAGTCATGGAGGTCACAGAAAGCCATTGAATCCATGACTTCCGCGACACCATGACAAACACGGAGCCCAATGTATGGTTAATCTGTGGAATTCATGGCTGCAGGAGATTATGCAATCAAATGTGAGGGCTGAATATCTTTATAACAGCGTAGTAACATTTTGTAGTTATAGATTAGATAAGGACAATCAAGCTTCATGCTTGGCTATGTAGGTCAGTAATGCATTCCCCATTGCCCCACCATGTAGCTTTGCAAATTTGACTCAGTTTGTTATGAGAGGGGTGTGTGTGTGTGTTTGTGTTCTGGAGGCAGTATATTCAGCTTGCTGGACTAAGAGTAGCATTCCTCAGAAAGGAAGCTGATTGGTATTTGGGCTTATAAGAAGGGCTTCTGTGCCAGTTTGTCTGATTGGAGTATATCTTTTCATTGACTTTGGTTTCTCAGCCATCAATTTGTTGGTTGTGTATAGTAAGAGTAGTAAATATTTCTATTATGGTAGCATCCAATGGCCCCAGCTGGGATTGGAGCTCTGTTATGCTGGGGTGCAGCACAAACATGGGAAAGAGACAAGGGCTTACAGTGTTGCTAGAGGAACAATTTTTTTCATGTGAAATTTTAAAACTGTGGTCCATGCTCATTAAAGATCTCATGGCTCTTTTCATAAAAGTAGGAGTGCTGTTGCTAACTTCTGTATCCTGGTTAAATTCCATTGTGGATAATGAAATTCTGTTTGCTTAGTGCTTTCCCCACGTTTGCAATTGGGTACAGTATTCTCTAACCTGGCTATGGTAGACATTCAGCCCAGAAACACATTCTCCTCTCCTGTGAATTGGGCAGGGGCTTTCTTGTTTGTTAAATGTGTCACAGAATGCATCATTCTGTGACAACGCTTTTACAGTGGTACTTGTGTGACATCGGGTCGAATTTTTGCCAGGCAAACCTTGCATCTCAATATATCTGTATAGATTTGTAGCTTCCTGGCATTGTATTTCTGTGAGAAAGGCTTCTCTAGACTTGTGTTGTGTTGTATTCTTTTGAGTTATATTGTTTAAGAATGCATCCCATTTGTCTAACATCTGTATGTTGGACAGTGCCTAGCGCAATGGAGCTCTGCTGCTGTTTGGAGCCTCTGTTTAGATATCACAATATGGGCTTTTCAAATGAAGAGACAGGCCATTGATTAAATCGACTCTACTCTGGAGGCCGTGATCTTGTCCTTCCAGTGTCTGAGGGTTACGTGTTTGGCTGCAAAGCATTGCTACTATTGCCTATTAATGTAAAGGAAATTTGTGATCAGGGATCTGAATGATCAATGAGAAGGCATTGGCATTGCTCTTCCTGGAATGATTTCTGGGGAAGGCGGAGGGAAAGTAGAGGCTGAGTTAAATCTGCTATCCTAATTCCACCCCCACCCAGTTATGGACTTGACACTAAAATAAATCCTTTCACACAAACATTTTCTAACCTTTTAGTAACATTTATTATTGCAGAAAAGGTCACTTCTGCAGCTCGCTTGCTCTCTCGTCTTTAGCTGATGGTTTCTAATGTTGTGTGGCAACCGTACATCTCCAACCCTTCTCCCTAAGTCTTATGAAGAATGATATATAATAAGCGAATATATAACCCAGTCACAATATAGGCAACATCACCCTTTGGAGGAGAGAGTACAAGATGCATTTTACACCAGCTTTAAGGAACTTTGTTTACTGCAGAAATTAACAAGAGGGCAGTGAAAGTAGACCTTGTTTTGAACTTCTTTGGAGAACAGGTTTCTTTGCAGTATGGAGCTCTCTAAATCTGCTCAAGTCAGACTGGTATCAATACAGTAAACCACCCTCAAAATCTTCAGGAAAAATATCTTTAAAAAACCAGTGTGAAAGGTGATGTATTGACGGCCTTGCAGACAGCACCCTCTCCAATGAGAAGATACTCTGGGGCTGCCCAGGCTATAAGCTTCCCCCATGCTGCCTTATCAGCATCCCTGAAAAATTGATCTGGGCTGAGGTGGATATTCATTCCTCATATCCCATGCAGTCATTGGCTTCACTGCTGAGAATGTCAGGAAGGGTCCCATTCAGAATATCTTTTGTGAATGGGACATGTGCTTACTATGAACTGGACTGACAATTTCCCCACCCCCCCAATCAACCAAACACATTTGGCACAGGTCTCTTTACTGCTGTCAGATGTAATAGTGTCTGGTCAGTACCCAGCTGGGGCCTGATTTGTGCTGGTGACCTAGAGACAGAAGGTATTCAAGCCCCGATCCTGTCATTGATGTCAATGGGAGTTTTTGCCATTGACTTTAATGGGAGCCGGAGCAGGGTCTTAGTCCCTTGGATATATAAATTAAAAGAACATTGCTGGGTTTTGGGTGAACGTCACATGTCTTTATTAGTTTCAGATCCTTTTATTAAACCCGATGTAACACACCAAAGGTGGTAATGTCTCCTTTGCCTTTGGTATACAGGATTCCAATGGACTTCGCAGCTCTGTAAAATAACCACAATCCTCCTTGACTGTTGTCTTCCCAGTTAGGTACTTAGGTATGCTATTCCAGTTTTAAAAGCACCAAACCCCTTCATTTTACAATTTCCTAAGCACTCCATGATCCCTTAACACTGTGATATCAGAGCTTGTTGTGTATCCTGAACCTTTTTCAAGCATTGGTTCCTGCAGCATATCACCCGTGTACTATGCTGACAAAGGTAGGACAGACGGCAAGAGAAAACTGTTCTTGTACAATTCTGTATTTTTGTGCCCTCAAACTTTGTGTGGAATGTATTTTGTGTAAATGTTGTGACCAATTAAAAAGTACTTATTATTCTGTACTTAGCATATTTACCATACGCATTTTGTGTAATTGTTTTTACCCCATTGAAAGCTTTCATGACTTCTGAGACTCGGATGGATGACTATCCTTGATACATCTTCTGTTACATTATTAATTTTACCAGAGAAAGTGTTTTGTTTTCAACATAAAACAGAGCAAATTGTAGTCATGTAAAAATATATGTGGCTTTTAAAAGCAAACCATTAACTATGGATGCCTATCAGGACAGGAGAAGGAGACTTGGTAAATTTCTAGTAGGACTGCAGAAACCTTACTATCTGATACAGGAGGGTTAGAATTGGATGAATTAAGAAGTCCTTTCTAGCTCTATTATCTTTTTGTGTAGGGAATGGGCATTTGCAGCTTCAGGCTGTATTGTAGTTTAGGGAAGGAAAAGACTTACAGTATTAAAATATCGACTCCATCTTCGTGCAAGAGCAGGTTAAAGTCTCCCAGTAAAGAACTTAGTGTTTGATTCTCCCAAACAATTACAATTGAGTTCCACTGACTACTTTTAGTAGTAATTTCTACTCAGTAATATGTATTTGGAGGATCAGACTATCGTACATTAAGCTGATACTACACTTGATCTTAGTAAAAAGTTAAGAACAGGTCTGTAGTCCTGGGCATTGAATCTGCACTGTTTCCTTAGGCTTTGTTGTGGATGAATTAAGATGTACCTTTATTATTGAGATGGATTAGTCTAGAGCAAGTGTAGCTAGACATGGACTCTTCATCAATTTCTTTTTGAAAGACACCCTGAAATGATTGACACTCCTGATTAAAACATTACCATTCACAGATATGCAAGTAGTCACAGAGCATTCTCTACCAACAAGAAAAAAAACAACTACCCCCACCCCAGTGGTCTGGACCGAATATTAGAATTGTCTTTAAGTTTATTTGTAATATTGAAGAGTGCAAGCAGCAGCTGCA
Source organism: Terrapene triunguis (assembly GCF_002925995.2). Lineage (NCBI taxonomy): Eukaryota > Metazoa > Chordata > Testudines > Emydidae > Terrapene > Terrapene triunguis. The sequence continues at coordinate 4,552,555 of NW_020664980.1, read as the reverse complement.
ACAGAACTGATTTCTTTAGGTGCCTTTACACTTTAATTTTAGAATCAAACGTTGATTCTGTAGCTATTTGAACCACAAATTGCTGTAAGCAGAACATTGTGTTTTATTACTGGAATTGCTGTATAAACAGTGATTTTTTTTTTTTTAATTTAAAAAAATTTGCAGCAAGGAATTTTTAGCACGTCATGCAGCACGCTCTGTTTTCTGGCTTGTAAATTCAAGCTGTGTAATAATATTTATATACAAATGCTGACTGTGATTTTTCCATCTCGGAAAAAGGCGATCTAATTTAAAACCACCGTACGTGATGCAAAGCAGAGATTTTTTGACTTATGCACGTGTACGTTGTGATTTTTGTTTGAAAAGGGATTGCTTTTTTTTTTTAAATGACATTCTTACATGTGCACAGACTAGTGAAGGAAAGGTCATTTTGTTGTTTAAAAAAAGCAAATTGCGCTTAGAAGAAGAATGTGTTTCCTCCCCACGACTTCCTCCCCCGAATTTATTACTTTAAAATGCAAGTGATTAGCTGTCAGGCTATGGCAGACCGCTAGACCTTGTTCACATTGGGATCAGTAACGTGATGGCTACATGATTAAACACACCGTGGCGTCTGTGGTCATTGTGAATGGGGACTTTTTATTTATTGTCAAAGAGCCATGCTATCTTTGGAAAAATCTTCTCCCCAGAACCGTGCTACAAACTAGCACCCCCAGTCCAGTGAACACTTGGTAGCTTTATTCACGTGAGTAGTCACGCCGACTTTATGTTTGCAAGATCAGGACCTAATCCCCTTTAGCTACTTGGTAGCAGGGATTGCAGCATAGATTTAAGACAAAAGCAATGCTTATCCATTCTAGCCAAAAACACTGTTCTAGAAACTTAGCATGTTTTTGATCCCCCTGTGCACAGGGCCTTTGGTTTTCATGATGAAAACCTGTGCCTGTAGGACTCCTTTTATAAAAACAACAAGGAGTCTGGTGGCACCTTAAAGACTAACAGATTTATTTGGGCATAAGCTTTCGTGGGTAAAACCTCACTTCTTCTATGCATCCGAAGAAGTGAGGTTTTTACCCACAAAAGCTTATGCCCAAATAAATCTGTTAGTCTTTAAGGTGCCACCAGACTCCTTGTTGTTTTTGTAGATACAGACTAACACGGCTACCCCCTGATACTTGACTCCTTTTATAAAGTGTATATCTGAGAAATAATTACACAAGACTACAGATGTGTCTCTGAGCTCAGCTCCTGATCCAAACTTGCCCAATGTGCATAGGGGTCTGGATTGGAATTTTGGTTTGGCCTGTTACAAAGGTAGGAGTCAGATGTGAAGTTCAGATCCGAACACCTGCAAGTTCTTGTTGTTCCGATTCCTTTGTAAGCTCTTTGAGGCAAAGATCATCTTTATATATGTACAGCTCCTAGCACAATGGAGGCCTGAGCCTTAATTTGGGCCTCTAGATGCTATCATAATACACATTATTATTATTATTATTATTATTATTTTATTAATCCAAAATTTTGGATTGGGGCCATTTCTACACCAACTAGTTAAACTGCATTTGTAAACAATTGCTCAGAAGCAAGAGAGAGCCAGTTGTACAAATGCATGTAGCTGATACTCCTGGTTGATCCTAAAACAGGGTTTCTGAGCCAAAGAGAATAACGAGGTACTGAAATAAATTACACAATGGGTAGCACAGAAATCAGGTAACTTGCCTACTGAGGGGCTTGGACAATATATGGTATAAAAATAAGGTAATGCAATTTGACATTGAAGTTTCCTGTTACCTTTTAAAATTACACTCTGGTAATCTGGATACTTTTTGTATTGTGTGTGTTTATATATATTTATAGAACAAAACACCCAGTTTTTCATGTTTTTAAAATAGCTTCCAGTAACAAATTAATGTGGACATTTTCAAGTGGTGCATATTTAATCCTAAAACTCCTCACTGTTAAATCTCATAGCTGAATTACATAGATGGCAGTACTGAGTTGACAGAAACAGCAGGGGATTATATAGAAAAGACAGGTGATTTAGATAAGTCGTCTTTAGCCTTTGATCACCTTGAGACTGCCTGGAAGACTTCCTGGTCGTTCCTAAATTCTGAATTGTTCGGATGCTGGTGCTATTCATTCAACTAGCACATTGTATCCTATCCTAGGTGCTCTGACATAACATCCCCCAGCCTGAGGATGCAGAGTATTGTCAGTGTTGTAAAGAACAGTTGTATTGAGAGGGATTAATGTGAGGTTTGGGTTCCAAATGCCAAAAGCTTTAGGTGGGGCTATCAAAGAAAGCTTTATAATGAGTTTAGTCCCCGTATACACATTATACATTGCTGCAACAAATCTATTTCAGATGCTAATATATTTTGTGTCGCACATGTTGGATGATATAAAGTACACAGGGATCTCATTCCTTCTCACTTAGTTCTCAAAAGAAACAAAATGAAATACACAATTAAAAGGGACACAAAGTTATTCAGGGCCCCAAATTTGGCCTGTTTTAACAGAGGTGCCTTTACCTTGCATTTCTTCTTTAAATGTAATGCTTATATGTACTGGTAATTCATATTTTATAGACACTGTACATAGATGTATGACTTTGTCATTTTAACAATAAACTAGTTAGTGTTATGGTACAAGTGTTCTGGCAGGAAGCACGTGCTTCACATGTGCATTGGTTTTGTTTGCCAACCCTCCAGGATTGTCCTGGAGTCTCCGGGAATTAAAGATTAATCTTTAATTAAAGATTATGTCATGTGATGAAACCTCCAGGAATACATCCAACCAAAATTGGCAATTCTATGTTACAGGAGTTTGCTTTTGTCAAGCAATACAGCGTCTTGTGCCTCTAGGACACTTTTCATTCAATAATCTCATTGCTTTGCAATACAAACACTAATTGAACACAGCTGCATCATTCTGAGACTGAAAAATTGTAGAGTGCGCAATCTAATCCATCCAGTCACTTTGTGGGCCCCAGTTTTCAGATGGCGAAAGCAAGGCACAGGGAGGTTCTGCAACTTCGCCTACGTCTGTGACAGAGCCAGGAATAGAAGGTCTGGCTTTTGACTTTCCTTCACATTCCCTAACCAGTAAACGACACTGTCTCTGAAAAGCGAGATCGGCCCATGAGTCAGAAGTTCTAAAATCAAAAGTTAATGTCTTCAGTGGTGAACTACCAACACTGCAGAGAACTCTGCTTGTTAGGTAAGATAAATTCATACTGGGGCTATTTTCCTGTGATAGATGTTTTTATTTCTGTTTGTTTTCCTTTCCATATGCCTCAAAATCTGCAGTCACCCATTCATGTGAAAAGAGCACAGTAGATAGAAACTGTTGAATTCTGGGTTGTCCTATTTCTAAACATCCTTTAAGGAATGCATTAGGAATGATACAATGCAGACTCAAGAGTTGCCATTTAGCGTGAATGAATAGGTTGTGCTATCTTGTTTTCTTAAGATCACATTTGTTTCCTTCACCAACTAGGAAAAGAAGATCTACAAACTATAATTTGATCACAGCTGTTTCTAGCAGTGGGCTCCTGAGGAAGTAAAGCTTCTAGGACAGTAGGTGTGAATTGGTTAATTTCAGTCCTTCCTGCTATGAAGTGTTACTTTGAAGCATCACCCCCTTCTGTTAACACCTGGGCTCCTTAAATGAAGACAACACAAAGTGTTTGAAAAAAAAACAACCACCTTGAATTTAAAAAGAAAATTACAGCATATTCTTAGTTCTTTTACATAAGGCGTTATACTTTGCATGCATGGTACATTTGTGTTTGTTTTTAGCTATAATCTTCCATAGCTAATATGTAAAATATATTCCTTAAAGATTTCAGTCTTGCCCATACCATTATTCCTATGACCCAATACACATGTGTATGTAAGCTCATGCACCAAGTGTCCATGTATAGCGGTAGACTTGTTGACAGTAATAAAGGAGAAGCTGGATTTTATATACCTGGCCAGTTTTACATTATTGTCCATTTCTGACTGTTGGCTGGCTGCCTCACTTTGAAAACCTGTACGTTTCTTGCCTGTTAAATCTTTCCTTACTAGTTTACTGCAGATGAGAATTTGGGTATTTGGGACTGAAACTGATATCTACAAGCTAATTTACCAGTGATGATATAATAGGCCTGATATTGGCAATGCAAAAGGCTGGAAGAATTAAGAAATGGGATTCCTGAGAATGTGCCTTGATTTTACGTTCATATACGGCAGCAGAGCTGTTGACCTTTCCTTTGTCACCCTGGCAATGTGCTGGAAAGAATAAGGGCATGGTGGGGGCTGGGGAGGATGGGGGACGTGTTACCCAGGAGTCATTTGATAAACTTCTGCCACTCCCCCCAGTAGGGGGGTTAGGATGACTTCCTCCTCAGTAGTTTTGTTGAATTAAGAGAAATAAAATGCAATGAGGTGGAGAGTTCCGTTAGATGAGCAAAGTTATTGGGTCTCAGCACCCAAGAATCAGTCCGTTCACAACAGCTTTATCATCAGGGAGGCTGTCAGGGTCAAGCCAAACCTCTTGTTCAGAGCAGGAGTTGAGGGTGTTCAGCTTGTCCGTTTGGTAACATGATGCCTTCCTCAGCAGGAAAAGGACCCTGGAAAAAAATGTGTTGACTGTCCGTTCTGAACAAGCTTTACCTCTGGGATGATTGTTCTTTGGCCTAAGCAATGACCATGTGTGAAGAGAATACCTGTCTTTGAAAACCAGAGTGACATGGCTTTAAAAACGCTGCTGGACAGGAGATCAGTAGCTGGCACTTCCTCTTCTAACCCATTCAAAAGCAGCTTTAAATCGGATTAGCATTTTAACAAATGCTTCATGGTTTACTCTCCACAGGGAGGATCAAAGGACAAGGGGGGCTTTTCAGCTGTTTGCTTTTCCTTTATGTAGAAACTTTACCAGGGCTGCATTTTTTTTTTTAAACCCAACAAACCATATGACCACAGGCTAAAATAAAATGTTGATTATCTGTTGACATTTTTTAGTTTCCTTTTTGCTGAGTTCTCACCCAGGAGATCTGCGTGCAGGTACTAAGCACCACGACTGCAATTTAAATCAGCAGAAATTGAGGGTTCTCAGTAGATCTGAAAATTGGGCTCAGCACCTGCCAGGAAGTGCTGTTTTAATTTAACTGCAATAATGGGGAAAAAAAAAAAAGTTAAGACTTGCTTGATAGGAAAACGCAATAAGAAAATGGTTTCTCGTCTGTGACTGGGACTGCTGCTCTAGTAGAATTATTGTAGTGATTCACACATTGCTTCCCCCCCATCCTGCAATTTGAACTGTGTTTGTATCTCTCTTACACTGTCTGCTCAAAATAAGCAGCAACTTGGTCTTTTTCTCCTAGCAGGATCTAGGTCCCGGAAGCAAAACAACAAAAACCAAAGTTATTAAAATTAATAAGAGAGTAAGCGTGGTCTTGTGTCTAAAGAAAAGTACGGTACTAGGAGTCTGGAGTTCTGGATTCTATTTCTGGCCCTCTCACAAAATTTCTGTGTAACCTTGAGGAAGTCACCAAGGTCCTTTCTACTTTACAGTTTCACCAGAGTCAAGGGACTGAGGCCTTGTCTACATCAAGGAAATTGCACTGGAATGACTACCTCAATGGAGTCATATCCTTGCAGACCCTGGATGCAGATGTGCTGTGCAAGTGTAAGGCTTGATCTGACTTTAACAGTAGGCTGGTTGTCACAGGGCAGCTTCTTTCCCACTCCCCCTTATATTTTTCTTCTCGACTCAGCTACACAGCTGCTCCCTGTAGGATCCATAAGCTCCTCACATCATTACTTCTCTGTAGATGGGAATTTGCTGTGAAGCACCCTTAATATTTTTGGTTGAAAGACCTAGTATTTGCTAAACAAACTGGTTTTGGATGGAAGCCTATTGTATCTCAGGGGATTAACATCTACCACAGCCATTACTAGAGACTGGCCTGAAATAAAACCCCAGATCTGAATACCTCCAAAACTTGGGTGAGTTTGGATCTGAAAGCAAACTTTGCAACTGACCCATTTTCTTATGGGCAGAGCCAAATGCCCCCAAACTGTGGGAAAGTTTAGATTCAGATGCCAGCATTGCAATTTAGACCCATCTCTACCTCAACCCAAGAGTTGGCCTAGGCTCACTTGTAATTCACCTAGCTTCATAAAAAGGCACATGAGCTCAATTTTGCATTGATAACAAAACCTGAACCCGGATTTACTAGGATCTGGGTGATGTTCACAAGGCTGTTTGAAGACATTCGTAACTTTTTTTTATTTTTAGGGCATTATCTATTTCTTTTTTCCCCGTCTAACTTAATTTGGATAGGAATACATACATTAAATACAGAATTAACATGAATCCATATAATGAATAATCTATATTTCATAGGCGAGGTGCTGTTTAAATGTTTAATTGTTTAAATGTTGGAACAGCAAAGAACATTTTCTGGCTTTTCAGACACAACATGTTGTGTGAGGAAACGTGGAACAGATGCACTCTTGTAGCTTGCTCTATTTGTCTATTTAAAAATAATAAAGATGACAATTTTAGCTCATTTAATGCTTTGTTAGTTCAAATAAACCATTTGGCTAATCAATATTTATGGCAAACTGATAATACTTTTGTGGCAGTGAAAGTTCCCAAAACAAATGAGACCACTTCCTATTTTTTGTTGCTGATAGATCTGGTAATGAAATCAGACGGTGACGAGACACATTCTAATCCTACACGCTGTTCTTTCATATCCATTTAAGTATTGGAAAAAACAAAACTGTCTTTATAAATTCTAAAATGTTTTGAGTTTTTTGCATCCAGTTTAGAGAAAGCTTAACCAGAAAGGAAGGGTTGTACAGAAATCACTCACAATTGCAGGCATCAAAACATCAGATTTTGTTATGTTTTTTTTTCGCTTGTAGTTAGCTAACAATTTTCCTCCTCCCCCCCCCTTCAATATTGACTTAATTTATGCAGTGATATGAAAGTCTCAGAGAGTTATTTTACCAATTAAAGTGTGATGTTGCCTAATAATTGTCCAGGAAAGGAATAAAGAAAAGGCCTGTTGCTCTAGCCCTCCAGATGTTTCTCATCTGGAATATGGACCATTTTGTCTGCTCTTTTGATTGTAGCATAATAAAGAATGAAAATAAACAATAATTACTAGAGAGAAATAAGTGCACAAGAATCCAAGCAGATGAGTTGAAAATGTGTAGCTTAGTTATAATTATTCAATTACTGGTATTTTAACCCTTTTTCTTCCCTTTTCAGTTCTGAGACTTCAATACTGTTTAGAAATGTGAGTGCTTCTTTCCAGAGGGTAACTAATGGGGACCTGTTGGCCTTTTTTGCCACCTAGTGCCTCCGTCCCTGCATTACTGTGAAAGCATTGATCTATGGAAAGAGTGGGAATTCTTTTTCAGTAACCATCTCTGCTAAATGCCCGAATTTAATTTAATTTAACAGATTACACCTAGGCATTCTCCATTCTAATCGGGAAGACACTCTATGGACTCATGTAACCCTTCAGTAACTAGAATGAAAAGGAATAGGTTTGAATAGCACCTCTGGTTTTTTGGACCCAAAAGGTTAATCATGACTAGTTCAAACATTTTTAAACATGACTTATCCCTTTTCATGCTAGGTGCTAAATCATGTTTAACATCATATTAGATAATATAATACATTTTCCCAGTATTGACATGGCCACAGATAAATGAATTGATCCTATAATTGATGATCCACTTTCTAAACTCCTGCTGATGTCAGGTTTATGGCCCAGATTCAGATAAGCATATGTTTAAGTTCCTTTGATTTCATAGGACTCTAGTAGGACTTAAGCCCAGGCTTATATGGGTTGCTGAATCAGAGCCCTAAATCCATAAAGTTTAAACTCTTTGTCCTCATCTCTAATTGTGTGTACAATTCTGCTGTGGCCTGCATCTCTGATCTTGTTCTTTGCTATCTTCCCCCACCCCCTCAAACAACAGTGCCACACTTGGTGTATCATAGAATCATAGAAATGTAGGGCTGGAAGGGACCTCAAAAGGTCATCTAGTCCAGCCCCCTGCGCTGAGGCAGGACCAAGTAAAAGTAGACCATCCCTGACAGGTGTTTGTCCAACCTGTTCTTTAAAACTTCCACAACCTCCCTTGGAAGCCTATTCCAGACCTTAACTAACCTTATAGTTAGAAAGCTTTTTCCTAATATCTAATCTAAATCTCCTTTGCTGCAGATTGAACCCATTACTTCTTGTCCTACCTTCAGTGGACATGGAGAACAATTGATCTCCATCCTCTATATAACCGCCCTTAACATATTTGAAGACTATCAGGTCCCCCTACCCCAGTCTGCTTTTCTCAGGACTAAACAAGCCCATTTCTTTCTTAACCTTTCCTCACAGGTCAGGCTTTCTAACCTTGTATATTTTCATTGCTCTCCTTTGGACAGGTTCCAATTTGTCCATGTCTGTGCTAAAGTGTGGTGCCCAGAATTGGACACAAACTCTAGCTGTGCCTGTAGTATCATTAGTCACTCCTTCCATGCTTTTTGTATGACCCAATCTACACGTGGGATACTCTCCACCACTCCAGTTTGCCAAACTATCACCTGCCCTGCAGTCAAGGTCCCACTAAAAATTCAGTGATTGCCTACGAGATGTGAACCAAACCACCATTTAAAACTAACTATTCAGTCATATTTCTCCAAATTACTCCTATCTCAGGGTTTATCTGGTAGTCCCCGTCTTCTCCTTTACTGGCTATTAGTTTGTAAATTCTTCGGAGCAGTGACTGACTCTCAGTTTTACTGTGCTGAACTAATTATTCTAACATAGTTTGTTGTTGTTGTTGATGTAATATACATATGTTGGTTAAATTACAAGCCAGGAAGTTTGAGTGTTTTCAGTGCTTTGCCACCTGGAAGCATTTGCTAATTTTGTTTTTTGTGATTTATTGTGTACTTGGTGTACACATTTGTACAATACGCATAGTGTGTCCATACCCATCCTCATAATATATATAACATTGGGATACAGAATCACAGGACTGGAAGGGACCTTGAGAGGTCATCTAGTCCAGTCCCCTAGCGGACCTCTGTTTTATATCAGAGAAAGGCCTGAATCAGAAACTTGAACTTTGCATTGAGGAGGGATTAAATCTGATTGCAGATTTGCAATTTGGGCCCATTGCTTGTTTATAATGAAGTTAAGTACAATGGAAGTCCCACACTGTTGCAGTGCATTTTAATATGCAAATTCCAGCTCTTGGACTAGCAAACCTCAGTTTATAATGGAGTTGTTCTGCTTTTTTTTTTTTGGTATGCAAACAGGAACTGGAAGAAGGGGGAGACAGAGGGGAGGACATGAAATTTTTTTTATAATAGTAATTTGTTTTCCATAGGGCAAAGTCACCTTAGTGGAATTCCACAATACTGTAATAAATTACCAGTCTCTTTTTTCCTCGCCTTCCACCTGTCCACAACAGAAAGGTCTATTGTTGTGAAGTCCAGGATTCCACTGTATAAGAAATTTAGAGGGTCAGTGGCTGATTGGTTGAGTGCTTTGCAGCATTGTATAATGACGATTATTATGTATAAAAGTACACATTGTGCGTAATATATTTCCTTTAGGTACCCGGCTGCAGCCTCTATTGAGGCAACAGAGGCAGTCAGAGCTCCCAACATTTGATGATCCATAAACAGAAAAGTGGCACTTAAAACAATTTTATTCAGGTGGGGGCTCTGTAAGAAATGAAAATAAAGCTTTTGAATTGCTGCATATAAACTTGAGTGTAAATGAAAAGCTTTTTATTTGGGTTTAGAGCCAGAGTTTTCTAAGCCAGTGTGCCATGTGGTTTGGAACCAAATGTTATGGGTAGCAGATCGGAACAGGGAACACTTTGAATGGCAAAAAAAAAAAAAAAAAAAGAATCACTCTAGTTAAGCTGGAACAGCTGAAATGCAAGTACGTCAATAAACATGGAGTCATCTCATGGCAAAGCATTTTCCTGGGGAAGATTTTGAGGGCGGGGGGGAGAGAGGGGAGGGGAGGACCAAAACCAAAACTCAAGTGCACTTGCCTGATTTATGTGTAAACATATAAATGCACTAGTTTATTAGTGTCTTCAATTTTACAGCTTTATTTCCAGTGTGTTGTGCACGCACCTCTTGTCAGCCTGTTCTGTGTAGCGTTTTATGTGTGTGTGGCATAGCCTGGCTGGATTGGGGAACGCTCTCCAACTGCTGCCTACTTGGTGGCTTGCCAAGGTAGCACTGTAAGATTTGCTTCAGTAACTTTTCAGTTCAAACAGAGGAAAGCTGCCTCTACCCTGCAGATAAAGCAGAAAGGAACCAGTAAAACAACTTTTGCAGACACATGGAACCAGAGAAAGATCATACTTTAACTGCTTATTTAATTTGACACTGTCCTTAAACATAAGGTCACTTTATTGCATGCTTGAGGCCTGCCAGACTGAGGAAGTTACCTTGTGAAGGAAGGAACTACACCATACTGTCTAAATATTGTTGATTGTGTATTGAATGGAGGCCATAGCTTGAAGAATCTAAATAGTAGTTCTTTGTGCCCCTGTTTGCCTCCTGCCAAAGTACTTTCCATAATTAAGCTTAAAACATATTTACATTCCTGTTGTCTTTGGTACTAGGCACATATCACTGTGTGTATGTGCTCTCTCTATACCGTACAAGTACGTTGCTCAAACATTTATATTTATATTCACGCAGAATGTACCCAGTTCTGATGAGAATAACTTCAGCAGACGGATAAGTAACTGACATATTTGCTTTGAGAAATCTAGGATCACAGGAGTAAGAGGTGGAAAAGACCAGTTTCAGCTACCCCATCCCCCACCCCCGCCATGCAATGATACAATGTCCATATAGTGGAGATACAAGATATTAAAGAGATACTGTCTTTTTGTCTCCGTCAGAAGGTCCTTGCTGAATGGGCCCTTTAAAAAAACCCAACAACAACCTGATGTTTCTATGGAAACTAGAGATGGGCTCAAATCAAGAATGCAATAACCATACATAAAACCCAGAAATATCTGCTCTCTATAGCTGGCACTCATCCACTTGTAGCTGTGCCACTGGTGAGTGTAATGGTCACTCACCCTATTGCGCAAAGATAAATGTCAATATTCTCGGTAGCGAAGCATATGACCAGATTTATCTCTGTGGTATTTGGAATATGGTGGCTGGTGCACAACCACTTTTCAAATGCATTCCTTCCCACACTTTTCCGTCCCTGCTAATTAGTAGCTAGCCATTGAACAGTTCCGTTTTAAACAATGAACTTGCATAAAGGAGGACTGGATACATTAGAGCAGAAGTTCCCAAAATGTGTCCAGTGGAGAACTGTCTGGTCACATGGTACTGGCACTCCACCTGCTTCCAGCTGCTGAATTTCATTAAAAGGGAGCTAAACATACATGAATGACTCTCGTTTTTTCATGTAAGCCATTACTGTAGCTTCCACCTGACTTTGTGATCATGAAGGGAAAAGAAGGTGTGGGGTCTGTACGATCACAAGTGGGAGGGGAAATGACCAGAAGGTAACTTCTGTGTTAAGATGTAGTTCATGCGATGTGAAGCATTTGAGAACCCCTGAGTGAGGGGAATGGCAGTAAGAGAGAGTGAGTTTTTCACCTCGAAGGGTATGTCTACACTATGGGATTACTCCGATTTTACAGAATTTGATTTTTGGCATCAAGTCGAGTGCATGCGGCCACACTAATCACATTAATTCAGCAGTGTGCGTCCATGTACCCAGGCTACCGTTGACTTCCGGAGTGTTGCACTGTGGGTAGCTATCCCATAGTTCCCGCAGTCTCCCCGCCCATTGGAATTCTGGGTTGAGATCCCAATGCCTGATGGGGCCAAAAATTTGTCGCGGGTGGTTCTGGGTAAATGTCGTCAGTCAATCCTCCTTCTGTGAAAGCAACGACAGACAATCATTTCGCGCCCTTTTCCCTAGATTGCCCGGGCAGACCCCATAGCACGGCAACCATGGAGCCCGTTCAGCCTTTTTTTACTGTCACCGTATGTCTACTGGATGCTGCTGACAGATGCGGTACTGCAGCGCTACACAGCAGCATCCCCTTGCCTTTGCAAGTTGGCAAAGATGGTTACCAGCCATACTGTACCGTCTGCTGCTTTGCAAGTTGGCAAAGACGGTTACCAGCCATACTGTACCGTCTGCTGCTATCATGGGTGCTCCTGGCCGGCCTCGGTGAGGTCGGTCGGGGGCGCCTGGACAAAAATGGGAATGACTCCCCAGGTCATTCTCTTCTTTAAGTTTTGTCTAATGGAGAGTCAGTCCTGCCTAGAATATCAGGCAAGCCTACTAAAGAACCAGAGAGGCAAATGGCCGCTCCAGGTCAGAGCCCCAGACATCCCGCAGAAATGATGAGCTGCATGCCATTCTAGGGGGTGCCCCTACAACAACTCCACCCGTTGCTTCCCTTCTCCCCCACCCCTCCCGGGCTACCTTGGCAGTTATCCCCCCATTTGTGTGATGAAGTAATAAAGAATGCATGAATTTGAAACAACACTGACTTCATTGCCTCTGCAAGCAGAGATCAAAGGGGGGAGGGGAGGGCGGTTGGCTTATAGCGAAGTCGAGTGAACCACCATTCTGCACTTGCTCAGCCTATAGCTGAAAATGGGAATCTGTGATAAGCACTAGGATAGAAGCACAGGCAGGACTGAATCTCCATTTGTGTGTGGGCCTTTGGTTGACACTGGTAAAATACAAAATGTCCCAGGATATGTATGTTGGGGGACAGTTCTAAACGGCAGCTTAATTTTTTTATTTGCAGCAAAATGTAGAGGTCTAAGTATCTGATTGTGAGCACTGGTAGCAAGGGGTAGGTTGGGGGGTGGTGCTGCCGACTGGGAGAGCAGCCTGAGGCAGAAGCCTCCAGATGGCATGATATTCCAGGCAGGACTGAATCTCCATTACACAAAACTTAAAGAAGAGAATGACCTGGAGTCATTCCCATTTTTGTCCAGGAGCCCCCGACCGACCTCACCAAGGCCAGCCAGGAGCACCCATGTCTGCCCAGGCGCCCCTGACGGACCTCACCGAGGCCAGCCAGGAGCACCCATGTCTGCCCAGGCGCCCCTGACTGACCTCACCAAGACCAGCCAGAAGCACCCATGTCTGCCCAGGCACCCCTGACTGACCTCACCAAGGCCAGCCAGGAGCACCCGGGACGACGGTTACCAGTCATACTGCACAGTCTGCCATCCGCAAGGCAAGGCAAGGGGATGCTGCTGTGTAGCACTGCAGCACCGCGTCTGCCAGCAGCATCCAGTAGACATACGGTGACAGTGAAAAAAGGCGAGAAACTATTTTTTTCCCTTTGCTTTCACGGGGGGGCTGACGACATATACCCTGAACCACCCGCGACAATGCTTTTGACCCTTCAGGTATTGGGAGCTCAACCCAGAATTCAAATGGTTTTCAGAGAGTGCGGGAACTGTGGGATAGCTACGGTCATCAGTCGCCCCTCCCTCCGTGAGCATCCATTTGATTCTTTGGCTTTCTGGTACGCTTGTCTCAGCTCCTTAAGTTTCATGCAGCACTGTGTTGAGTCCCTGTTGTGGCCTCTGTCCATCATGGCCTTGGAGATTTTTTCAAATGTTTTGGCATTTCGTCTTTTGGAACGGAGTTCTGATAGAACAGATTCATCTCCTCATACAGAGATCAGATTCAGTATCTCCCGTAGGGTCCATGCTGGAGCTCTTTTTTGATTCTGGGACTGCATGGTCACCTGTGCTGATCAGCGCTCCACGCTGGGCAAACAGGAAATGAAATTCAAAAGTTTGCGGGGCTTTTCCTGTCTACCTGTTCAGTGCATCCGAGTTCAGATTGCTGTCCAGAGCGGTCACAATGGTGCACTGTGGGATAGCGCCCGGAGGCCAATACCATCGAATTGTGTCCACACTAACCCTAATTTGAACCGGCAATGTCGATTTCGGTGCTCTCCTCGTCGGGGAGGAGTACAGAAATCGATTTTAAGAGTCCTTTATGTCGACCAAAATGGCTTTGTTGTGTGGACGGGTGCAGGGTTAATTCGATTTAACGCTGCTAAATTTGACCTAAACTCATAGCGTAGACCAGGCCTCAGTCACCAGTTCAAATGTAATCCTGGCCAGCAGAGACTAAAGTGGCAGGTGTCCACATCTTGAAAGCTACCACTACAACTAGAACAACAGCATCCTTGTTGGCAGTAGCTACAGAGAAAGCAGGGCTTGAATAGGCTACGGAGACTGAACACTTCTTTTTCCCCAAGCCCTTGTCTGAAATATGTTTTA
>NW_020664980.1:4464074-4538121 GCF_002925995.2 Terrapene triunguis | reverse complement strand
CTCCCATTGTTGTTGCCACCCCCAGCAGTGGGATTTTTAAGGAAAATGTGTCTTGCAGACACAGCCTCAGAGAGTAGGCACCTCCGGAAGAGAACTGAGGCACTCTGATGAGGAAAGCGGGGGAAGCTTGCATTATTGCTACCTGTGTTGTATCTTAGCTGTCAATGAAATCCAGGCCTTCAGTCTCCACACCACAGCTGTCCACCTAGCACCTCTCAGGACACTAAACTCACACAGGTTAAAAAAGTTACATGAAAACAAACAGTTTAGTGACACCTTGAAGTCTTCTGGATCTGCAGTAAGTAGTAACCATTTGAGTAAAAAGCTGCTCTCTGCTTAGTTCAGTCAGTTGTTTGCCAGATTTGGTAAATGGATCAGCGGGCTCCCTTTGCCCCTCAAAAGCAATTATGTTTCCCTAAGAAAACATGGCTGATTATATGTGACCCCTGAAGTCGTTCTGTCAGAGGTTTTACTCACAGAGACGGCAGTGCAGTAAAGTGTTGTTTCAGGCTGACAGATATATATTTTTCTACTTGCAGCATGTTGCTCAGAAATCCCAGATGTTTCTGCCACTCTTACTTGACCTAATGTCCTCTCTGTGCGCCCTCTGAACAGTTGGGACTGACCCAGCATCCAGCTCAAACATATGGCTGCACTTGTGCAGACAAGTGACTCCAGAGCTGTTGGACTGCACCTGGTTAGGTTGCAATGCGGGAAGGGGAGGAGGTGGATCAGAATGACTAATTCGCAGGGTGTTGACTGAAACAGCTGTGTGAACTACCCTGCAAATGAAAAGGCAAGCATTTAAATGGCTTTAAATAGCATTGCTAGCTCTTCCTGTCTACCACATTCCTTGGGGTTTTGCGTATAGTGGCGTCCTGTTACAGTAGGCAAAAAGGTGTTACAACACAGACCTTTTGGGTAGATTCCAAATGTGATGCCTTGTGGTGTGGTGAGAGGTCAGGAGGGCTTGCTGAATTACTGCTAGTCCACACAGGGGAAAAACAGTGGTAGACAGCACTGTTTCAGTTGGCTTGAAGCTGGTATTGCAACCAAGTGATTCAAAATATGCTTGCAAACCGCCTGGGACAGTTGTGTGTGGACATACCATGTTGCAACAGCAAGATATGGCCTTATAAACGTTTAATAGTATAACTAGTGCTGGGTTGTTTGGCACCAGGGTTTTGTTTCAGCCTGTTATGACCTAACGGGCAGCAGTGAAGCTCTGATCCAAATTCAGGTTTTCCCAAAGTTCAGCATCTGCATCTTTCCTAAAGTGTGGCACCCAGAATTGGACACAGTTCTCCAGCTGAGGCCTCACCAATGAAGAGTGGGACAATTACATTTCATAACTTAGACACTCCTGTTCATAGACGCCGACTCCGTGGGTGCTCCGGGGCTGGAGCACCCACGGAAAAAAATTGGTGGGTGCTCAGCACCCACCGGCAGCTCCCTGTGGCCCCGCCCCGCCCCCCTGCTCCAACTCGCCTCCGCTTCCTCCGTGAGCCTGCTGCCATGTCCTGCTTCTCCCCATCCCTCCCAGCGCTTGCGCCCCGAAACAGCTGATTCGCGGGGCAGGGAGGGAGGGGGGAGGAGGGGGAATGCAACGCGCTGGGAGAAGAGGTGGGGCTGGGGCAGGGATTTGGGGAAGGGATCCAATAGGGGCAGGGAGGGGGCGGAGTTAGGGTGGAGACTTGGGGATGGGGTTGGAATGGGGCGGGGCCACGGGCGGGGATGGGGTTGAGTTGGGGCGGGGCCAGGGGCAGGGGGGCGCGGGCATCCATGGGCACCGGAGAAAGTCGGCGCCTATGCTCCTGTTAATACACCCCAAAATGATTATAGGTTTTTTTTTTTGTTTGTTTTTGTTTTTTTTGCAACTGCATCACAATGAGGGTTAAAATTCAATTTGTGATCCACTATATTCCCAGAGCTTTTTCATCAGTACTACTGCCTAGCCAGTTGTTCCCCATTGTGTAGTTGTGCATTTGATTTTTTCCTTCCTCAGTGTAGTGCTTTGTACTTGACTTTAATGAATTTCATCTTGTTGATTTCAGACCAATTCTCCAATTTGTCAAGGTCGTTTTGAATTCTAATCCCATCCTCCAATGTGCTGGCACTCCCAGTTGCCAATCTTGCCAGTGTTGGTATCACCTGCAAATTTTATAAGCATACTCTCCACTCCATTATACAAGTCATTAATGAAAATATTGAATAGTATCAGATGCAGGACTGACCTCTGCCCTTCCACCCCCCAATCCACCTAACTGAGGCAAGTTTTGAGTGAGAGAAGAAGATAAATACTCTGTACTTTAAATAGTACTTTTCATCTGAGGATCTCAAAGCACTTTACAAATGTTAATCGAGGCCTTGTGAAATTATGCGCCTTGCCCAAGGCCACATGGTGACTCAGCAAGTCAGCAGGAGAGCAGGCTCAGGTGTACTGAATCTCAGTGCCCTGCTCTAACCTTTAGGTAACACTCTCTTTGGTTTTGCATCATTTAATGCAAGAGTCCGTAAGAGCTGGGCCCTCAAGGATTAAGATAAGTGTACTGCTGTTTTCCTTTGAGAGAGAAGTTTGAGGGTTCTATTTTTTTTTCTCCTACTTTTGAGTTCACTATTTTTACACATGTGCCTACACTTTCTATTTAATTGTATGAGGTCTGTTTTTCTCCTAAGCATTTCCATTGTGAAGGTTCTTCCGCATCTTTTCAATGTAAAGAACCAAAATATAATTTTGTTCATTTACCGTACATAGGCCAGTGAGACAGTTGTGAACTGAAGCCGAGCCGTCCGTTAGGGATTTGAATTTGACCTCGTTTGCTGAAGAGTTGGTTTTGCTGGAAATAGAGCTGCTTGGCACCATGTCTTATGTCCCCTAATGACTTGTCAACTTCCTCCTTTCCTGTCACTCTGTTAGTAAATATCCTCAGGATGCACCTCTGTAAAGCCAGAAGGCCTGAATAGGTACAATAAGCTATAGGGGAGCCACACAGCTAACGTGACATAGCAAAGAAAAATAAAAGAAAATAACAAAGGATAACAAAGAGCTAGGAGCCAGATGAATGCATCCGAAGAAGTGGGCTGTAGCCCACGAAAGCTTATGCTCTAATAAATTTGTTAGTCTCTAAGGTGCCACAAGTACTCCTTATCTTGAAATGGTGTAAGTCTATGTATAGACAAGGCCAGAGTTGACCCATGTGTACTGGGGAGGCATACAGTGAGGCTGAATACATTTACGGCACTTTGAGAACCTCAGATGCAAGGCTCTACATAAGTGCAAAATGTGTATCTATTGTTAGTTATAGTCAGCCGTTTTCACCTCCAGAGGCCTGGTCTGGCATAGCTTAGAGTGCAGCAGCATCCTTAGCAGATTCCTTACCAGGTTAACAGAGTTGAACAGAAAATAACTCTTCTTTGGGTTTTTTAGACCATCCAGGGACAATTTTATATAAGGATGATTTAAATAAATAAATATAGAAAGGGTTTTGTGTTTTCCTACTTCTATAGTTTTTAGAGTAACTTAATCTATAGAGCCCTATTGGCTTATCTCCATGGAATTGTGTAGGCCTTTTCCTATAGAGGCATTTTCCCTTAAAGCTAAGCCACCCTGAGTGTAGAGTTTGAAGTGCATTGACAAAGCTGTGGGGTGGAAGTTTGCATAATTCCTGGTTCTTCTAGTCCTATCTGCTTTCACTTTCTGGACCTCGAAACTTCACAATGAAAAGAAATCAGGCAGCATTGCATGTAAAAAGGAATTACTGAAAAAATATATTTTTATTTTGTTTAAAAATTCCTTAAGTTGGTTTCAGGGTTATTGCCTCTAAATTCCTCCCAGTGGTCAGCATTTTAAAGAACACTCAACTACTAATAAACACTGAAGATTTATTTACAGCTTATCGTGCATCTGAACATCTGTTTCTCCATCACTATGAGGTTCTCTTGCAATGATTTAATGCAATTCCCTACACCAGGGTTAAATCAAGTTGAGAGGTTCTGACCATGAGCTTCATGCCACGAAGGCCTGTTCTACAAAAACAACTCAGCAGTGGAAATGTCTGACTCTAATTCGGAAATAAACTAAGTGCAAGGGGAAAAAAAGGAAGCCAGCCAATCTAGGCTTGGGTTTCAGCTTCAAGTCTTTTAGTTTGAAAGGAAGGAGCTTTAATGCGAAGAAAATTACTAGAACAGACCAATTCTACTGTTGTGTTGTGTATTTTTCACCCCCTTTCATCCATCAAGTATAGTCTTATCCAGGGGTAGGCAACCTTTCAGAAGTGGTGTGCCAAGTCTTCATTTATTCACTCTAATTTAAAGTTTTGCGTGCCAGTAATACATTTTAACGTTTTTAGAAGGTCTCTTTCTATAAGTCTATAATATATAACTAAACTATTGTTGTATGTAAAGTAAATAAGGTTTTTAAAATGTTTAAGAAGCTTCATTTAAAATTAAATTAAAATGCAGAGCCCCCCGGACTGGTGGCCAGGACCCGGGCAGTATGAGTGCCACTGAAAATCAGCTCGCGTGCCGCCTTCGGCACGCATGCCATAGGTTGCCTACCCCTGGTCTTATCATTCTTTTCCTTGGCTGGACTTCAGGGCTAAACACAGAGTTTTGAGGGGGGCTTGTATTTTTTTTTCTGTGGGTATTTAATAAAGCCTTGTAGTGTTCCATGTTGGCAACAGGGCAAATCATAATTGTAGCAGGTGGGGGTGGGAGGGGATGGTAACCAAACCCACAGCAACTGATCAAAGGAACTCATTGGCTGACTCCTAATGTCTTATTCTGGTGGCAGTCTGGACTTTAGGAACCTGTGTTTAGTACCAGAACGAGGTTTCATTACATAAGGTGAACAGCCCCTTTAAACATAAAGGATTTATATGCTATAAGCCTAGAACAGCATTCTTACATCACAACTGAGGAGCTTTGAAGTCAAGGGCATAGTAAATGTTTATTTCATTTCTCTGATTTTCTAAAATCAGACAGAAGCAGAACTTAAGGAGAGGCAAGTAAGGGACAACCACACTTTCTGCACCTGACTTTCAGAACTCTGTTCCAATTTTGCACCTATGAATAACTTTTGGTTCTCATGCAGCACTTGAGGTTATAGCATTTGACTGCTCTAAGTGCTATAAATACACTGGCAATTATCTGCACTGCAAAATTGTGCCTGTAATTATTTGTGGGGGGCAAAATTGGATGCAAAAGTGAGAAGATCAGGGCCTTAAGGTTGTGCTAAGAAATGTTGAATAAGATTAAGATGGTAAAAATCCTTATCACTCCTCCCCTTGTTCCTGCCTCCATTCCCTCTTGCACTCCAGTCTTGTAAGGTGGCATCATTATTCTGTAATAAAGAAAGTAACTGGTTTCAGATCCTGGTTACATGTCACACATACCCTTCATGCAGAAACATAGAATCCTGATAACGGGAAATGAAAAACCGCCCTTATTAGGCCATCTCGTCCCTCCTGCAGGACTGTTCTTAATGTTTTATCCAGTCTAGTTTAAAACATCCCAAGTGAGCAGGGAATTAGCTACCAGGGTTAGATGGAAGTTCTGAACCAATTTGGGGTCATAACTCTGCAGAGTTTGTGCAGTGCTGTTTCCCATAACATTGACCAAGTTAACTCCAAAAACTGGCAAGGAAAAGAATTAATGCTTCCACTTGACAGCAAATGCAATTTTGATGTAGCGTGCATCCCATTACCTGCCAGTTAAAAAACTTCATTCAAGAAGACTGGGGCAATACGGCGTCCTATCTGACCAATGAAACCTGATGATCTTTCTCCCCTTTCCATATGCTGAAGAGAATTTGATCTGCTTTGACTTGTTTTGCACCGACTTCAGTGAATACAGTAGGATGAAGATGAGATAGGATGCAGGAACCTTTTTACATCCAAAAGCATTTGAAGATCACTGGGCCTTTCCTGTCCTTGAGAAAACAGTAACACAGAGGACACCTGAAACAACAACCTCCTCCCCTCCTCATATCTTTGGTGAAAGCCACAAATCAACCCCCCTCTTTTGCTTCTTTGCATTCCTCCCATTTATCAAGTCAGTTTTTTGTTTTCATTCCTCTGCACCAGGCCAAGTCTCTGTGAGAGGCAGGAAGTGCTGTAATCAGAGGAATGTTTCTAACTTTAGTTCTTTTGACTGCAGTGACAATTGCCATGTTATTTTATTTAAATAAACGTCTCCTTTTATTGGAGTGTGAATTAGCCTCTGTGTCAGGCGCTACACTCTATCAAGAGACGAGTCCAGGAGACTTGTTACCAAATGGTACAACTGGGGTTTAGGCAGGAGAATACTTTTGAGTTAAAGTTCTTAGTCTGTGTCACATCTTAGCTGATAGTACGACCAGGATTGCACAACCACATGGGGCTCCATGTTCTCTGGACCAGCAGACTGAGGGTTTGATGGATATGATGGTTTCAGTCTTGTATGGATGGCAAGACTCTATTACTCTGACTTCTGTTGCATGCTGTGTGTTGCTTGAAATTGCACTTCAGGGTTTCAGCCAGTAACCTGCAGGGTTCAGGAAGATTTTTTGGTTTGGTTTCTCTGATGCACAACTGGCCTTATGTATTCTGGATGGTTGTTTTCTTTCTTTCTTTCTTTCTTTCTTTCTTTCGTTCGTTCTTTCTTTCTTTCTTTCTCTGAAGCATCAGGGATTGGCCACACCTAGGTACAGGATATCTGACAAGGTGGACCAGTGCACTGAAGTGGTACAGAGAATCTTTTTCTTTGATGCTTGGCTGGTGTGTCTTGCTCAGATGCTCAGGGCCAAACTGATTGCCAGATTTGGGGTTGGGAAGAATTCACCCTTCCAGGTCAGTCTGGTGTTCTAATAACTGCTGCCAGTGAAATGGGAGTTCTGACACTGATTTTGATAGGAGCAGAATTAAGTCAACACAGAATACTTTTGACTAATGCTAAATGACTTATCCAACCCTAAAAGTAAGTAATTGACAGCACCAGGAATAGAACCCAGGCAATTCTGACCCCCTCATCCTCTGTTCTAATCCATAGACTAGATTGCCTCCTCTTGCAAACTGTCCCTAGAATTATACCTATTGATTCCATCCATTTGTTTTACAATGATTGTATTTTAAAGGTGGAGTTTGGATGTGTACACATCCCCGGCCCCTGCTTCTGTTAACTTTGGGTTCAGAAACTTCTGAATGAAAGAGGGAGGCAAAAGAAGGGGAATAGCCAAACCCTGCATACTGTGGCGGCGGAAGTGAAAGGGAACTCTCACTCAGAAGATACTGGAAGCTGCTGGAGGAACCAGATAATCTCTGTTTAGGAGTATAGCAGAGGTGGGGATGGGGAAGGGGTCTGCTGGGTTGACTTCTCAGCAGGTTGGCATCCTTCCTTGGTCCTGCCGTGCTTTGGCCCCTGTTGCTTGCTCTCCTGGAGCTTCCTCAAAGGAGCAGCAGATTGAGCCTAATTTCTCAACCCCCCTCGTAAGGGAAAAAAAAAAAGAAGTAGCTTTGGGAGTGAAGACTAAAGGATGTTGTTTTTCTCTCAAGCAAGTTATTGACAAACAAGCTGGCCAAGCTGTTACTTTTCCATTCTTTCTTGTCAGTATCACTTTCAGATCTTCTGGCTTCCACATCCTGCCGAGGTTGCAGTTCATACAAAGTAGCAAGATCATCAAAGAGAGGATAATGAATTAAAAAAAAACAACTGTTTTATGACATGTCTGCAAAGGGCATAAAGAAAGGAGGAGATCAAAGGAAGATGGTAGAGAAAATTAAAGCCTCCAAGGAACTGTATAGCATGTTTTCCGTAACACTTTCAATGCCAACGTCAAAAGTAGTCACAGCAGAGGGCTTTCTGTTTATGTACAATTATGCAAGGGAAGCAGATTGATTGTTTACTTGTGGAGGTTTCAAAGTAGCTTAACATAGTCCATGCAGCTTTTACTTGCGCTCACCGGTAACAGGTGCCAAGCATGACGTTTTATTCAGCTTCTTGTTTGTCTGAAATTCAGCTCTGATCAGGGAGGGCTCTGAGTCCATTGTCCTAGGCCCAACTGGCAATTGTTGCTATGTACCAGCTCATGGGTGTGGTCCGCCTTTTGAAGAACTGCTTTGTCCCAGGGGAGGGACAAAAATGAGACTTGATGATAATGCAATCGTTTTAGTTGATTTCTGTGTAGGCTCCCCACACCTGGCTCTAATCGAACTCAGCTACTGGGTTACCGATTACCACCCCTCCAAGTTTTCTAACAAATCAGGTTTGTATTTAATGTAAAATCTATCAGTAGGTACTTAGACAACCCTCATCTTCATAGCATCTTAACACAGAGCCAGATTCTGTGGTCTGGGTTAAGGCAATTTCCAACCTCCTTTGAGGCAAAGGGATTTTCTTGCCTGAGCACAGATTGTAGGATTTGCCCCTGTGCTAGAAGATAGAGAGGCAGTATATCCCCAAATGATGTACCGGGGATTTGGGTTTGCCACAGGAGGCTTTAAATGCTAATACAGATAGGAAAGCGGTGAAGATGCCCTAATAAATTAAATGAATGGCTCTTAGTGTTCAGTTCTGCTCAGTCAGCTCCATTAGTTTTATAGCTTTTCTGCTTGTCAGAGAGACAGAGGTTCCTTTGCTTGGCCATGTCCTCCTTATTAAACAATATGAAAAATATACGAAGTTGGAAAGAAGCCAAGCTATTGAACAACATGGGGCCACTTCACATCCACTTTATTCATGGGTGTGGCCCCACTGAGGTCATTTGGAACCACTTCAGTGAGTGAGGGGAGCAGGACTGAAGCCAAATAGGAGGGATGTACCTTGGAAAATGCATTACTAACAATCTTACATTACCAGTTTGGAAGTCTTTGTTCATATAGTTCCATTCTTGAGGTGGAAAGATTGGAAGGCAGCCGCATCAGCTAACTGAGGAAAGGAAAAGGTAACTGTAGCACGTATCTGTGGAGGGAAGCAACTCAAAGAAAATAGCAACAATTTTCTTGGTGTCCCTATAAATCTCTACAGAAGATGTACAGATTGTTCTCTGTTACAACCCAGTCTTGCACCATCAGGCATCAAGTGCATTAGATTTATAAGGGAAAAGATCTTTCCTTATTTGATTGCTATTCAAGAATTTATGGGGCCAACACTTATTTGCCATTTCTCTTAATGTTCTAAAATCCTTCATTTTGCATGGGTACAAATCACTGAAATTTGTTTATTGACAGCTTTGAAAGGCTGGTATTCAGAACAAACAGGTTAGAAAACCTTTGCTGGGCACTTTCCTGTTTAATTCCTTCCACCCCTTTTTAATTTTGCACCTTGCTCTGCTCCCTGCTTTAGGCAGCCTTCTGAGGATAGTCGGTAAGGATGACTATATGGGAGTTCAAATTCATTTTGCACTGTGGATTTGAAATTTCCTGGTGGATCTGAACTCTAGTGTAGTGGGTGGTATTTCAGAAGAGAACTGGAGCAAGAAAATTATAATGACTTCCATTTGTATAGTTTCTTTCACCCAGAAAGATTCCAACTCATTTTACAGACTATTCAGTAATTGCTCCACCCACTTCCACTGAAATGGGCCCTCTGGGGTGGAAATCAGCAAGTGTTTAATAGCACTCAGTTTTGCAACTTCATTTATTTGCAGCTATAAGGGGAATTTAAGGCAAGCAGAATATAATACCTCAAATTGGAATTTGGCCTAGATACTGGGGCTAAGACTTTTACTGTCTCCCACTTCTCCAAAGTGACAGGTGATCTTGTGATCTTTAATTAAGATGATGTTTAAAAAAAGTGAATGGTACAGAGTTTAAGCGTAAAAGTTTCTGGTTATCAGGGAATAACGTACAGATTATCAAGGGGTGCGAAGTTCGGTTTAAGATCGGATAGAGTAAGGCAGTGGTTCCCAAACTTGTTCCGCCGCTTGTGCAGAGAAAGCCCCTGGCGGGCCGGGCCAGTTTGTTTACCTGCCAGAGCTGCTGGAAGTGGACGGGCTGAGGGACATACTGGCCGCCGCTTCCAGCAGCTCCCATTGGCCTGGAGCAGCGAACCGCGGCCACTGGGAGCCGCGATCGGCCGAACCTGTGGACGTGGCAGGTAAACAAACCGGCCTGGCCCACCAGGGACTTTCCCTACACAAGCAGCGGAACAAGTTTGGGAACCACTGGCATAAGGAATACATAATCTGCAATATCCCCAATTGGGGGTAAAAGGTTGATGGGTCAAAGTACAGACATTGAGATATGAGGGTATGTTGTTCATATAATGGCTATGTTCGGGTGTGGAGTATAATGAGTGGATATGATGATGAGGATGGATTGACCCTCATTTGGTGAGATTTAACGTTCAGTGAGTTTATGGTTCCAGTTCATATGGTCCAACAGAAAAAGTCTCTTGGTCCCTTTCTCGTAGTTGATGCATGATGTCACTCCGGCTCACGCCTCCTGGTACTGTCGGTGGCCGATGATATGTTCAATGTAGATATCCCTGGACCATTGGATGGTGTCTGACACCATGAGCCGTGCATAGTGTCGACTGATCCCGCAGGTCCGCAGCACACGCTCATTGCAGGGGTCCCAGGCGCCCAGGGCTCTGACGATCAATATATGTTGTTAGAACCTCAGATTAAAGTTTCATTTGAAAGATGGCACCTTCTTCGCTAGAATTCTCCTAAACACCATGCTGGGGCATTGGTTCAATAATAACCTTGAGGGAAAAATGCCACCTATTGAACACCACTTTCTGCAATTTCTAGATTTTTTTTCCATGGAGGTCCGCCTCAGCCTTCTTGGTTTATGTGACAAGATCACAGCCCAAGAGGTTATGGTTGCAGGCCTAGAAAAAGGCCTAGAGACACTTTCCACCTCCACACAAAAGACATGTGTAGTACACCTGTCTTCACATGGCTAGGAATTGGGGAAAGGAGGGGGGAATAATTAATTGTCAACTTACACTGCTATGCACTAACTTTTCACCTGTGGTGATCTGAGCTCCAGTCTTGGTAGGGGACTCTTTCTGATCTCCTGCTGGTACAACTAAGGACAAACACCACTGAAGTTGGTGGAATTACGCAGCTGTAAAACTGGTATAAATAGGAAGCGAAGCAGCTGTCACTAGTGAAAATGCATTGGGGCACCATTTCCTACTCACACGTGGATGCTTGTCACAAACCCACAGCATGAGGACCCAAGACTGCAACAGCAGAAGTTTTTGCTGGTCAAGGTGTAGTGGCAGATCTGTATGTGCGTGTTGCATAGAACTTGGCCCACATTATGTTTCATGTGGAATTTAGCTCTTTTTAGAGATGTTATTTCTAGGCTCTTTCCTTCTTCCTCTTTAAATTGAAAAGGGTCATGCAGATTCCTAAATGTTCTTCTATTTTCTTTTGTATACGTATACAATTCTGTATTTTCCTCAATATTTTCTTTTAACTAACAGTTGCTGAATGAACTCTGTAAATGTGAGTATAAGTCAAAGTCAATATGTATCACAAGTCAAACTAGAGAATAACAATGTTTGGAGAGGCTTTTTTGGCCATATTTGAGGGGGCGTGGGAAAATGTAAATTGCAGACTTAAAAATGGGTTAATTTCACAAGATTACGGGGCAGGAACAGTGGGAAAATCCCACTTCCTACCCAAGGTAACACTCGTAACTTTCTCCACCTACACAAGCCACATGTACCCTCTGCGCTGAGCTGGATCGTCTTTTGTGTTTCTCTGGAAAAAATATAGCACAATATTTCAAGTCCATATGCAAAGGCTTCTGCACACAGCCCACACTCAGTCTTTTAATTAATGTGTAATTGGTCAGAGAGGTACTGTCAAATAGCTTCCAGTCTGGTCTATTGTACCGTGTTTGAAAAGTCCCAGACGAAGGGATAATAAAAGCAGAAAGACCCATCTGTTGGAATGATTAGTTCAAAGTATGAATTTTGGTCCTGTTTCTCTTTTTAACAGTTCTGCTCAAAGTGCTTCTT
Organism: Terrapene triunguis; assembly: GCF_002925995.2. Taxonomy (NCBI): domain Eukaryota; kingdom Metazoa; phylum Chordata; order Testudines; family Emydidae; genus Terrapene; species Terrapene triunguis. The sequence continues at coordinate 4,526,169 of NW_020664980.1, read as the reverse complement.
CCTGCACATCAATGACTAGTGTATGTTGGGTCTGTTCTGAGCAGAGGGCTGAAGACAAAAATGATGTTTCAAAACAAAGACTAGTTCTTATTGTTTTAATGGATTTAGGTTATTTGGAGGATAGGTCAATGGGAATTGTTGGGGCTCAGCACCTCTCAGAACTAGGAGTTTTGTATCTGGCTGTTCTTTCCATTCTTTTGGGAGAGGGTCTCTGGAAATAGTGGGTAGGATGGTTAAAAGGCAAGCAATATGCTTTCCTATTGGAAGCTCATTACCATGTTAACACTGGGGACGCAGACAGGCCGCATGCAGGGCAATTATGTTATTTCCTAACTCCACTTTTAATCTACCCCAAAAATATGTGAGAAATGACACAGTCGGCCTTATTAGAAAGCCACTTGTGTGACTGGCTGGAGACTTAAGAGCAGAGTTGCCAAAAGAGTGGGTGAGAGTAGGGTTTGATCCAGAGGAGATGGCTGGAGATTCCAACTTTTTGTTTGAGGTGGACAAGATGAAGGATGGACCAGTTGTCTCAAGGCAGTTTTGATGTTATCAAGTCAGAAGCGGAAAAAGATGGACCTCAATCAGCTAGAAACATCAGGATTTTGCATATTTGTATTTCAAGTGTATGGCACTATTGAGTAAATGGATATATTCATAATCTCTCTCCCTAATAAGGAAAGCATTCACTGGTGCCTTTAGGAGTTCTGGCTATAATACTACACTGAAACCTCTTTGAACTGAGGGACAACTCTAAAAGAACTAAGATTTTTCTCTTCTGCTATCTCTCCCCAACCCCATAAGACAGGATCCCACTCATGGTTGGTTAGTGTGATTCTTTAGTTCTTCCAGATGTGTGTGTGGTTTTTTTAAAGTAATTAGCGGCTATAAATAGCATTTTACAATTCCTGGCATTTCTCTTTGACATATGTACATGTAATTAGGCTAATAGCACTTGTTTGATACCGTTACAGAATATAAATTTAGGATGGTTCCCACATGCCAAGATTTAAAGCAGTGGTTATACTGGTAGATTGTCTGCACCTGCAAGTGATCTAGTTTACATATTACAATTACATAGCATCGATTAGCCACAAACTGACATTAAGATTACTGACAACAGTTAGAATGAGTTAAAATGGTATCATGTGTCCCCACTAGTAAAGAACTGGAGATCTGCACTGCAGATTGTAGAATTCAAACAAGTCCTGCAGTTTACCCCAGCTGTTAATTTTGCCTTTTTCACTGCAAGATCCTGCATGTAACAATGATGTCTCTGGGAAATCCACAGCTCAGCTACACATAGCAATCTGTTATTATAGAGTGGTCTGGCTGGTCTTAAAAGGGTCTCTTAATATATCAGGCAAATGAGTACATTAGCATAGATGAGAGTATTTTTAAAGGTCTGACCAATGTTCTTATTTGGCCTAGTCTCACTCATAATTTATGCCTCCGTCTTTTCCATAGTAGAATTGAATAGGGTCCAGAATAAATGACAAGTTTGTATATATTTGCACAAGCTCAAGTCAGATAGACCATCTCTCATTCTTTACCATATATGTACTGCATACAGTCTGGGGGAATCCCCCATTTTTTTGTATTTATAGTTGTGTGCATTTTAAAATATCTATGGTTACATAGATATCATATCTATGGTGGTGGTAGCGATGTGATAAAAAATTATATTTATTGCACACCATTGACCACCTTACCTGCACTCTGTCAGGACTGCTTAAACTTTCCAAACTGCTGAGTAGTTTCAAACAACTGTTTTATTTTTAATTAAATAACTGCCAGAGAAACCATTTCCTTCTTTTCCCCTGCTATGGAATTCTCCCTCACTTAGCTCACCCCGCAACAGCGCCACCAACACATGATACTTATTACCACAATAGCTGAGCACTACACAGCTATTAAGGTATTTGTAGGGAGTATCATTTTAGAGATGGAGAGTTGAGGTACAGTGATCTGTCCAATAAAAGTCCTATGGTGGAGCAGGTAACTGAAACCAGGTCTCCCAACTCCTAGGTCATTTCCCCTAGTCAGTGGACCAATCTGTCTTCCGCCCATCTGAGGCCCGGTGGTAGCAATATTCACTCCTGCACCAATAACTGATCTAACTCTCATGACCTTGCACAGCTAGAAAGGGAAAGGTTTTTTGTTTGTCTGGTTGGCTTTTACCTCCAAAGAGGTGAGATTCCCAGCTTTCCATGGGATTCACCAAATTGGATTCAAGCCTGGAAATATCTTGAGTGTCAGGCTTTAAAATCATTACTTTATTTTGTAGAGAGAAAAATGACTTTTAGGGGTTTCTAAATATTATCCGCTAAGTGTATCTGAAGTAGAGATGGTTGGAGATTCTTTGACCAAAGGTTTTTGCTTCGGACATTGGTAATTTGTCAAAACAGAAACTTTTCACAGGAAAGGGTTGATTTAGATTTATTTACACCTCTACCCCGATATAACGCGACCCGATATAACACGGGTTCGCATACAATGCGGTAAAGCTCTGACACGCTGCTCTTAGCAGCGTGTTAAGGGTGCTGGGCCGGGGCCGAGGCGTTGGATAAGGGGCAGAGGGTCTTGGGGGCGGTCAGGGCCCCCCCCCAGGGTCTAGGAGGCAGGAGCCGGGGGGGGCAATTTGGGGAGCCCCGCAGTCCCAGAGTGGCCCGGGGGATAAGCGGGGGGCCGGGAGCAGCCTGCTCCGCTTCCCTCACCCTGGCCCCAGCCGTGTCGCTCAGGGGAGGAGGTTTGGGGGAAGGGATCCCCCCGCACTCATTGGCAGCGGCGGAAGTGGAGCAGCCCGGCCCCAGCCCGCTCCACTCCGCCAGCTCCCAGCTGCAGCGCTCCGCTTCCCGCCGCAGGTGAGTGCGGGACCTTTCCCCAACCCCCGCCCCCTCCCCAGTGACACGGCTGGGGCTGGGGCAAGGAAAGCAGAGCGGGCTGGGGCCGCATCGCTCCGCTTCCCGCCACAGGTGAGTGCAGAGGGCATCCTTTCCCCAACCTCCCCACACTCACCGGCAGCGGGAAGCGGAGCAGCCCGACCCCAGCCCGCTCTACTCTGCCAGCTCCCAGCTGCCACGCCGCAGGTGAGTACGGGGGGTGTCCTTTCCCCAACCTCCCCGCACTCACCGGTGGGAGGTGGCGGAGTGGAGCGGGCTGGGACCGCGTTGCTGTGCTTCCCGCCGCTGCCAGTGAGTGCCTGTGAGTGCCTGTCGGGGGCGGGGTGTGTGTGTGTGGATAGGGGTCGGAGCAGTCAGGGGACAGGGAGCAGGGGGGTTGGGTAGGGGGTGGGGTCCTGGGGGTGATTAGGGATAGGGGTCTCTGGAGGGGATGGTTGGGGAACAAGGAACGGGGGGGCCAAAGCAAGTTTGATATAACACGGTCTTACCTATAATGCGGTGAGATTTTTTGTCTCCCGAGGACCGCGTTATATCAGGGTAGAGGTGTATTTATTTTGACTATATACATTTTGGAAAAAATAGTCATGAAAATTTTCTGGTTTTCTGGTTCAACATGACTTTTTGTTTAAAAATGTAAGCTAATTTATAAAAAATATTTTAAATAAAAAACTGTCAAAATCAAGATTTTCAGCATAAAATGTTTTGATTTATCTAAAATGACATTCCCCCTAGATCTTTGATTCACAAATCTTTTCATCCCAATTCGAGATGGGAAAACTTTTTTCAATATCTTGAAAATTTTTGTGAGACAGGAAAACCATTTTCCCACTCAGTCAAATTTGAACAATCCTATACAGCTGGACTAATGTTAATGAAGACAAAGAGATTTTATAAGTGGCTTTCTAGCACTACAAGAATAGTACCAACAGGTACTTATACATACTGGTAGGTATGGAAATCATTACAAATATGTTTTATTTTTTTTCCCAGTAAAGAAACCCAATAGTGTTTCAGATACTGTCTCCGTTACAAACCTACTCCGGTGGAATTGCTGCTCTCTAATTACACTGACTCTCCACTAATCCACTACAAACTCTCCCTTTCTAACAACCACACACCACAGTGCAGCACAGAGATGTAGAGATGTGTATCAGCACACCCAAAGTGTACCCACCAATTCACCCAAACATTACCTGCTGACCTCTCCAAAGGATCAACTTACAAGGCTTCTGTAACCTAAATCCTAGAAACATCTTGTGGAGCTATCTCTAAGGAGCTTGGAAAATATTTTTCTCTAAACAGTAATGTTCTGCACAACTGACTGCCACAAGGCTCTGATACTGTTCTGGCTCTTCAGTCAGATGGTCAAGACCCACAAGAATATGAAGGTGGGACATCCATTTCAAGGACTCCAGGGAAATGTGACGAAGTGCCCAAAAGTGGCTGGAGAGAGGAATAGATAGTCTTCTCTTTTTAATGTTAAGAGTTCACTAACAAAGTGAGAACATTAGACTTTGGATTTCATTTCACCTCAGGGAAAAGCCATGGAACCTGACTTCCATGTGGTTGAAGCCCTTGGTAGTGGTAGTGCCCATGGTCAGTGGCTGCTGTAAATAAAGGAGCAGAAGTGACTTGTTTTCTGGAGGCCAGCATCCTTGTCCTCTGAGTGATATGCCATGTGACTGCTTATTTGTATTCCCAAGGACACAGAAACTTGGTTTGCAAATTTTTCTAATACCTATGACAGCAACAGTGTTTTCCAACTTGTATTGGTAGTGAGGCCAAATCATGCATGTGACCACTTTATTGAATTAAAGTACTTGGAGAAGGGTATGTGTCTTCCAAGCCTGAAGCACAATAAAAGAACACCACGCTCTCCTTCCCCCACATCTATTTACTCCTTCAGTAACTTCTGAAAGACCTATCTGTTCCATTTAGCTTTTAGCCTATAATGCTTGGCCACGCAGTACTTCATATTATAGCAGGGAGGAAGAGTAGTTTTGAGGGAAAGTGTGGGTCTGCGAATTAGAGCTGAGAATGGAACCCAGATTTCCCTTCACAGACTCCCTGTTTAGACTTGGGCAAGTCACCTAAATTCCCTCTGCCTTGGTTTCTTTATGTGCAATAATACTCCCCTACCTCCTGAGGGGGGTGAAGCTTGTTAATTTCCTAATACTTACACAGGGTAGAGGAGATGATGGTCATTGCATAAATGCAAAGAGCTGTTATCAAGGATTGGACACTTCGAAGTAGCCCTGAATGCTTAAAAACCAAGAACCAGGGCCCCAAAAAATCATGAAGCTGGCTTACGATCATGATATATTACAAAAATAATATATTTGGTGGTTTTTGTTATTTGCCATCTGGTTTTTGAGTCTTGAGAGTGCACTTGAGTCACATTTGTAGCTTTTCTCTGCAACCATGAATGCTAGAAACTTGGGGACGGGATGTTAAATGAAAACTGAGATCCTCACACCATCATTTGACTCCAGGAATGGAGGATTTAAGAAAAAACACCAAATATTGTGATACTGTGAAACTGTGAGGGGGCAACACTGTAATTGTATCCATTCAGACCTTTAGCTTATAACCTCCTCTGGGCAGAGACTGTGATATTTACTTATAATAAAATACACAGGATCAGTGAGGTCAGACCCTTCCAAATGCAGGAGACAGTCTCCCCAGTAGAGAATGTATCATCTATGTAAGAAACGCCATGTCTACACTAGCAAGCTTACAGTGGCACAGCTGTACCAATGCAACTGTGCTACTATAAGATCGCTCATGTTAGCCGCTCTATGCTGACGGGAGAGAGCTCGCCCGTCACCATAATAAAACCACCTCAATGAGCGGCGGTAGCTATGTCGGCAGAAGACGCACTCCTGTCAACATAGCGCTGTGCACACTACCACTTATGCCAGCGAAACTTACGTCGCTCAGGGGGGTGTTTTTTTCCACACCCCTGAGCGACATAAGTTTTGCCAACATAAGTGGTAGTGTAATCCTGGCCCAATACTTGGTTTGTTCAGAAGGTGGTAGGCTCTTGCCACTCAGCCCTAGCACAAATGTAGGAATCCGTTGACTGTTAGTCCATCAGTAAATGTAACAGAGTAAAATGTCTTGAAGCCTGCCTAACTCAGCAATTGCAGGAAACCTTTCCAGTAATGAATTTTCAATGAAACATTTTCTAATTATAGAAAATTATTTTTGCAAATGTTTTCTTGGAAGAGACTCTGAAGCTATGCCCAAAAAGGTGGAAGGGTGGGATGCAGACAGTGCCTGGAAAAAAAATCCAATTACATGCAAAATGTATTTATTATCAGACTAGAAAGCAAGCCAAAAACCTGGTGCTAGTTTCTGGGCAGACTGTATTATTAAGGCTTTGTTTTAGGTGTGGCCCCTTAACTGTTTCTTACAACTATCTTAAGTGAAGGGTGAATTCACACATCAGTTTGAATGAGTTTTTAACTCAACCCATAACAAGGTTTCATCCAGCTCGTAATTATATATATATATAAGAGACAAGTACCCAGGTCTGGATCATATGTCTGACCACTCCAGGACTTGGATCTGGGGGTTTGGTTTGGCCATTAGAGAGACTGGGAGCTAGTCGTAATATTTGTATTGGAATCCAAATAAGAACTTCCCCAAACACCCTTAGGGCATGTCTACACTGGAAACTTCAAAGCACTGTCGCGGGAACGCTCCGGGGGCAGCGCTTTGAAGTGCGAGTGTGGTCGCGCGCGAGCGCTCGGAGAGAGCTCTCCCAGCGCTCCTGTAATCCACCTCCACGAGGGGATTAGCTCCGAGCCCTGGGAGCACGGCTCCCAGCGCTCAGAGCTGTCTACACTAACGCTTTAAAGTGCTCAGACTTGCTGCGCTCAGGGGGGTGATTTTTCACCCCCCGAGCCAGCAATTAGAGCGCTATAAAATGTAAGTGTAGACATACCCTCAGACTCTGGAGAAACTTGGATCCAAATCTGATCTGTATAGATTGGGTCCATCTCTAACTTCTCCATTTGAAATACAGGAGAGCATAGGTAATACAATAAGGGTACTGTTTATGTGCATAGCATTGTCTTCCTGGCTCTTGTGCTTAGCAGAAGAATTTAATTAGAGCCTAACTGTGAAACACCCCAACAATAGTTATTATAACTATAACTATAACCATAACTATATATATATATATAGAGAGAGAGAGAGATGTATATGATTCATAATAAGCAGCTTTAATGAATGTATACTTAGTACTGTAGTTAAACAGGAGTTATTCTTATTTTTAAAAAGATACAGTAGTTTAGAGTATTAACTCCAAACAATGCAATAGCTCTATTGTAAACTGTAGTGTTGTGGACCATTGCTGTGGAATACTGTGGTACTTTTTAAAATATGGTGCAAACTTGATTACCTGAATCTCATGGCGGGCACAAAATAAATTTGGATTATGAAAGTTTCAGATAATAGAAGGTACTGACAATACAAGTGAATATATATATCGTGGGACATAAACCTGTTTTGGATAGCAGAGAGTTTGGGATAAATGTGATTCAGATGATGAGCCAAGTTTGGAAGCCTATTTCCATGCAATCTCTTAGCAAACCCCTAAATGCAGCTTCCAGGTATCTCATTGTGATTGCTCTTTATTACACCAGCTAAGAATTAAAGATCGGTCACTTCTTTTTAAAGTCAGTTAAGGTAATTATACCACCATCTATTTAGCTGCTGAGGAATTTACCATTCAAGTAGATAGTGCCCTGCTTCACTCGAGCTGTTTAACAGTCCAACAATATCACATTACCCAGATTGTATAAAGAGTATGAATGATTTCCGCTCACAGATATCTAATGGAGGTATCTCCTTACAAAGCCCCTACTTCAGGCCAGCTGAATGCCTTAGCAGTGCCTCAGAAATCCCGCAGCCCTAATCCCTTTAGCAACAAAGATCTGTTTCTTTGCTTAGCATGAAGTAGGCCTCAGAGGCCTGTGTGTGCCTTGGCCTGTAGGCCAGAAGCCTCCTGTTTACAATTTCCCTATTCCTGTTTTTAATGTTGTTCTGAAAGCAGCCACAAAGGGCTAGTTTTGTCCAGCAGGAACAAGGGAGCTATTAGAGAAGGACGGAGGAAGGAAGGAAGGGAGATCCAAAAGGAGCAGCCCAGGAGGGATTAGCATACACAGCTGTTCCCTGAGGGAGAGGAGCTTTATGCTTTTTTATAATTTCCCTCTCATTTACATTTTTTAATATCTTGTTTCCTTGTCTCTGACTCTCCGTTTCTTCAGTATCATCCGCCCATTTTATTGGATTTTTTTTTTTTTTAAAAGGCATATTTGACCATTGTAGTTTTGGGCTGCTAGGTTAAAGCTTGCAGTTTATATCAGTTGTGCCTCAGCTTTTTAAGCTGTCTTGCTTTCATTGCTCAGACCATATCTGTGCCTCTTCCGACAGGCCTGCTCTCCCCACTGAGGAAGAACAGTCCCATGTATGTATGTATGTATGTATTATAAAACAAAATGCAGCAGAGCCTCGCCAATTCATGCTAATGATGGGGAGACCCACTGCTGAATGTTGCCAATTAGCAAGTAAACAAACCCAACAAACAGACCCAGGTTTCTGCACCACTTTATGGGCTTTGTTCTTGTATTCAGCAAGGATAGATCAGTTAACTAGTTATAATACTGATAGCTAATTGGTACTGTAACTTGCAAAAAAGTGATGAAACCTTAGTTATTAATATGACACCTCACTACATATCTTTGCCCTTAAATCTTTGCTGAGGAGTAGGGAGAAACCGCTGCTTTTGTGTGTGCAATGTGTCATTTTTGTGTGGAGTTTGTTAAAAAAAACATTAGCAGCATTTTTTATCATTTTTTCATTCTTTCCATCCAAAATGCTCTCCCAAGACCCTGATCCTGCAAATGCTTAGGCATGTGTTTAACACTGAGTACAGGAACAGTCCCATAGATTGCAACGGGACTATTCTGCATGATTACAGTAAAGCGTATGTGTAATGTTTGCAGGATCAAGGCCCTATTCCACTGGATTTCAATGGGAGTTATGAGATGTATCTCTAAATTTTCTCCCCAAATGCCCCTGTTTGCAGTGGTCAAATGTTGGCAATTATGAGAGACTGTCTTTCTGTAAAAGTCATAGCGAGGTGAATTCATGTACTTACTGTAGCTTACTCTGTTTACAAAACGATTTTCACACACATCTATGATCATTCATGTTAATCATCTTTATATATTTTTATTTAAACTAAATTAATATAACAGCAGCTGTTTTCTTAGTCATGAGAGGAGAACTCATGTATCTGACCACATACTTTGATGACTTTTCATATTGGTTATTTTCAGTGCATGTGAACAGCCTGCATTTCTTTTGTGAAAGCTACAGCTGACCCTTCCAAATAATGAAGTTTCTTTTCTTTTTTCTATAGAAGAACTTTAACATGGGCTTGATCGAAAGCCCATTGAAGTAAAAAAAAAAAAAAAAATGTTTGCTGTATCCAGAATTGCAGTCCACTCATGGCAATACACAGGAATAAATCAGGGCTTGAATTGTACTTCAAAAACTATGGTGTTTCACTATATCTTAACTCAGTGTAAGGGTTCCCACTGAACTGTTTAGAATGTCTACAACTTTACATGGAGCTTCTTTAAAAGGTCTTTGAACTTAAAATATTAAGTTGCTTTTAAGGCAATGCATCACAGAGCGTGTTGGAATCGAACGCCAGTCACAAAGTTTTCATGTACTCAGGATTGTTCAATGCTTTTACATTTAACTTGCTTCTGTGGAAATATCATTAATGTATCTAATACAAGCAGAGTGTTTTGTTTTCTTTAATAGGACTTGAGTAACGGAGAGCTAGGCTGTGATGAACATTCTCCCGATTCACTCGGGGACATCCAGTCTAAACCCTTCCTTCCTGCCCAAAGTGGAATTATCATTAACTCGTAACTAGTTTTCAAGAGGAACATTTTTCGTAGGCTGTGGAATTCTGCCAAGAATTTTTCAATTTTTACAAATTAAAATAGTCTAAACCAGAGGCCAACAAAAATGCACTTACTCTATACCAGTTAGCCAAGGCCACGTACCACAAGCACAGCAACACAGCCTGAGTTATCCCTTCTAGAACTGGCTGGTAAAAACACTTTCTAAAAAGCCACAATTGCAGCTACTCTTATTACTCATAATATCTTTCACAGAGAGGAACTTGAAAATAATTCTTTAGAGAACCTAAGCTTCAACAACCCCCGGTAGACTTAGTTTTTGTGCAGTGCAGGTTTCCTTTGTAGGATTATAGACCTGAGACTATGATTATAGTGTTGATGAGAATGATCGTTTTCTCAATCTTTATTTGCCTATGAAAAAATAATAACAAAAGGAGTAAAGCCTTTGCTTTTTCTTTTCTTGTGGAAATGAATGGTTCAGCAATATTATTTAACTTGCTCATCCAGGCAGATATATATTCCTTTCTGTTTTCACCATGTATTTATTAATCTAACAAATATTATATGTATCCATGTATGCATGTAGAGTACACTCAAATAGTATATTTTAGATCCTACTGGAGCTATCAGTCCAAGGAATGGTTTGTAGATGTATGACTATATTAATATAAATTGGGATTTTCAGTGCGGTGATCCTAAGGGAGTTACATGCTGAACTCGCATTCAGTTTCAATGACATCAGGGTCCCTAAATCCCTTGGGCTTCTATGAAATGTCAAAGCTTAATTTATATTTCTCAAATGATAGTATGTCTGTTGCATTTGCATGCTTACACAAATTATGGTAAATGGAAAATCTAATTTATAAGCAATGTGACAATTTTAGGACCTAGGCTGAAAACATGATCCCATTGAAATCAACTGCAAAAATCCTATTGATTTCAATGGAACCCTCCAGTATTTCACCCCTAGTATCTCAGGACATTTTTTGAGATAATAGTAATTGCTGTACATTCCAGCTCTGAATCTTTCCTTTCCAATGATATATTGCACCCATTTCTAGTGCTGTTAGGTCACAATTAACTGGAGCTTTTACCTAGCATTGGTATGGGACTGAAAATTGCCCATCCTGCACCTCAGACCAGTGTAATCCTGGTGGGAAATTTCACATTTGATGGGGAAAGAAGCAAATATTTTTCTAGCACAGTTTTTGTTTTTTTTAAAAGGTGGCTCTTTGAATTTTCTCAGGAGGTTGGAAGTAGACCCAGTGGAGATGGATCTGGGGCAGAGTGTATTCTCCCTTCCCCCATATTTAGAATTTTTAGCCCAAATTAAACTGGTGCATGCACTAAAAATATGACACAACGGAGTGCTGGTAAGAAACTGATCTTTATTTACTGGCACCAGTCACTTGGCATAGATCAGGGTTACAAAAGGTTCTATCCCTGTCACATGGCAGGGGTCATTACCCAATCACTCCAGTGGCTTCTCTGAGAGTCTGAGTTACAGGACTGACAATATTCAGTACTTCATTAGTGACCAGTTTAAGATCTCATCAGTTAAATTGCATAATTTTTGTAATAATAATTTGTAGATCTTTTTAATGCTATAAATGCTCTGCTGTTTTACATGGAATAAGATTTAATTTTATCTAGGATAGACAGTAATATAACCTTTTTTAACCAGTATATTTTTCATTTATATTTCATGCTCTGAAATACAGTGTTGACATAAATCATTTTTAATCCTACTAGGTACTTTCAATATAATCTCTTTCTCTTCATTCACATTCTACAAAACTGGTAAGTTATTTTTCTTCCTGAGATGTAGGTAACTGTACTATATCCAAAGAGACTTAACTTGTCTTGAGCAAAGGCATTTCAGATAGTCAATAAGCATTAAAGAATAGATACTTTTTGTGACATTTTGACCTCCTTTCTGGGTGTCTACGATCAGGGTGAAGATAAAACAAAGGATCATGAAACTCTAAGAGCCAGATTCGCTGGTCTGCTAAGTTTGTGGAGCAAAAGCAAACCATCCCAGAGGTGCCTGCATTTAGATTATGGGTGAAATAATCCCTGTGCACACCATAATATGCACCATCTTGATACATGTGAGGGCTGCTGCTTAGGGAGATCTAAGTGTATATTCTCCCTGTGTAGGAGAAAACTGGAAGAGGTGGATCTGCCATCTCCTGTACCACCCTGGGGTAAGGAGAAAAATGGTGTGAGGCCAAGGGCAGATGAGGATAGCGAGGGGGCACAGTGGAATAAAGTTGCATTACATCTCATCCTCTGCTGGTGTGAGGTTCCTGGCAGTGGCATGTTTTAGAGCTGGTCTCTTGCAGCTCCAGCTTGTGCCAGGACCAGGCAGTTTGGGATCAGGGGTCCAGAAGCAGAGATTGGGAGTTGCTAAGTACTTTGCAAGATCTAGCTTTTAATAATGGTGATTAGACTTTTTACTTACCATGATGCCTTTATACGTGAGAAATGGATATTTCTATAAGTTTGATGAACATTTGTACTGTCCAAACCATTCTTACTCATGCTGGGATAACTCTCCTGGTTCCAGTGAACCTTTCTGCTCATTTTCATGGTTCTGCATCTAGTTTCACTCTTGAGTGTCAGGTTCATACGAATCCGAGATAGCTCGGAGCTGTAGATTCAGACATGGATCTGGAGCGTGTGGCTCCAGACTTCTAGTGCAAGGACATCATTGTAAAAAGCATGGCTGGCTGTGGAATAAGTATCTGGGTCCTGGTCACCTTGCAGCTTAGGGGTGTTTGGATCCAGAGGTTTGGCTTGACCCATTTCTAGGGTGAAACTGAAGTTTCTCTGCAAAACTCCAATAAAACCAGTGAGGCTTATGTAAGTGCTGTGAAAATGGTGAATTTTGATAACTTGGCTAAGAAATCAGCAACTTTTCTAACAAAAAACCCAAGTGACAGAACCAACTGGTTTCAGAGGAACATTTCCCCAGATCTCTCCATTTTACTCTCCCTGGAACCCAGAGACAACATAAGGGTTTGGCAGGACTTTCTTTTGCAGGGTGACTGCCTTGGCCGGGGGATCTGAGAACAGGCACACTTCCTGCATTTTATGACAACAGTTTTGCAGAGCTCTAGTGCCAGCACTTTGTGTTGCAGAATTCAGTAAAAATGTACAATGAATCATGTCTGAAGGACCGCTCAAGGGATGAACAAAAATCAATTGCTTCACAGAGCAATCGGGGTGGGGCAGAATTCTGTGCAGTGCCTTGGAGATTCTTGGGATAGTATCTTGTATAAATTCCTTTGTAAATTATATTTATAAAGGAAAATGATTTTTTCCTAATATGTGAGAAGAATCCTCTGAGCTCTCTCCTCTCCCCCTCCTTTTTTCCCTCTTTTTCTGCTTTCATTCTTAAAGACCCCACATTATATTTTCTTCCAGCTCTCTCAATGCCACTCTTCACATTGGCTATCAGAGAGCAACATCAAGGTACTTAGTACTGCAATGAATGAGTTCCAGGAATTGGTTCTGTCTGTCTAATATATTTTAAATACACCTCTACCCCGGTATAACGCGACCCGATATAACACGAATTTGGATATAACGCGGTAAAGCAGTGTTCCGGGGGGGCAGGGCGGCGCACTCCGGCGGATCACAGCAAGTTCGATATAACGCGGCTTCACCTATAATGCGGTAAGATTTTTTGGCTCCCAAGGACAGCGTTATATCGGGGTAAAGGTGTATATAGCTCTCACAGGTGTGGGTAGAGCATCCATCTCTGTAGTATCAAAGCACTGTCTGACAGCTATTTGAGCCTGGGACCTCAATTTGGATCCCTTGCTATGTGATTGTGCTGGTACTAACTCAGACTGCCAGGTCAGTCCAGGAAAATAAGGGTTTAATCTTAGAAACTTTTATTCCCGAGTAGTCCAATTTAAAACAATTGGGCTGTTTGAGTGAATGGGACCTAGATGTGAGTTGAAATGTAGCAAGTACACTTTCTTTGACCTCTTTTCCTCACAATCCATACTGTAAACTGGGGCAGAGACCATGGGCAAAACTTTCAAAAGCACCTAAATTCCTTTTTCAAAAGTGACTTTGGCACTTAAGCGCCTAACTTTCAGTAAAAGTCAGTGGAACTAAGGTAGCTCTCTGGCTATATCACTTTTGGAAATGGGACTTAGGCTCCCACATCAGTCAGGTGCTTTTGAAATTTCCTCCCTATATCTGTGCAGCACCCCGTGCAATGCCTGATTGAGGCTTTTGGGAGCTACCATAATAAAAATAATGGTATGTTCTAGTGACTGTAGCCTGGCACTGGGAATATCTGCTTTGTTTCTCCAAGGCAAAAGCTTTCCTCCATGCTAGACAGAGTGGGAAGGAAACCTATTTTCCCCAAAAGGCCCCTATTTTTGCTTGTTTTCCTTTTTTATTCTTCTTGTCACCAGGTTCCTCTGAATTCAGATTTGTCACCTTATAAAGATCTGGCTTGGCTGAGACACTCTAGTCCTTACCAAAGAACAGCAGGATATTGAAGGATTTGAACAGCAATCTCGGAGCTGCAGCAAACGTGCCTCCATAAGCCAGCTCATTTCCATGCTAGATATAACTCATTCAGCTCTTGATTTCCTTGAGTTAATACTCATTTCCGAGCGTTCATGTTTCTGGTCACTAAATCTTTTTGTTTTTCTTTCTAGTTAAATTATAAGTGAATCTAGTGCCAGTGAAAGATGCCAGAACGAGAGCCCTGAAGAATGAAGTCCTCTATTTAGTGGCAGGATAGGACAAAAGCAACGCAAGCTTCCCTTTCTCTGCTCTGCTGGTGTTCCTTAAGCCCTCCACCCTGACTGGTGAATACTCTGGGTGTGAGCTGGGAGCCCAGTCTCCCTGCTTACTCAACGATTGGCCTCTTCTGAGGCTACCAACAAGTTGCTAATATTTAATGCCAATTGTGGTGATGTGGATGGCTATCCAGGACAACTGGACTGAGACCACCAATTTGTTTCCCATAGGCCATGGTTGCTAGGCTATTTAAGTGCATTGTTTTGAGGTGACAGGAAAAATTCAAGCCACTGTCTTTGCCCCTGAAATTTTCTGTGCTGTTTTAATAGGTGTAATGTGAATGGATAGCGTCCGTTCCCTGCTCCCAAACAGAGCCTGCCTTGCAGGCACACACTGGGTTAGAGCCCAGAAGTCATACCTCTTTCAGGGCTGGTCTGAGAGGAGGTCCCAGCTAGAAAGGGTCTCATGGGGAAGCACAGCACAAGTTCTGCTTATGTTCCTTACTTCTCCACATGGCACATAAGGAGTGAACGTGAGCAAACTACGTTTTTACTTTTGGACCCACAGAGAGTTTGCAATTCCCGAGTACTGTGGTGTTCCCTCTCTGCCCCCCTGCCCAGAGCGGTAGAAGATATCTAAGAGGGAAAAGGGGTAAAGGTTTGGCCTACCCACCCCTCTGTTATGAGAAAGGAGCAGTTGGGCCAAGCATAGACAGCACTGCAACCTTGCATACCAAGGCACAATGCCTGGAGCAAAGCACTTGCCCAGCCCCGTGGGACAGGAGCTGCAGGAGCCATGGTTGTCTGGGATGACTGCAGGGTGGGCTTCCCAACAGCCACCTGCCCGCCGGCCACCCTTCCTCAGGATCAGGATTGCAGTGCCTGAACAGAGGGTGCTTTGGAGCAGGGATTTGAAATTTGGCAGGAGGGCTCGCCCCGGTGCCAGGGATTTGCTTTTCCCATCCCTGTTAAAATTCACCCCAATTTGGCCAAGCCTCTGAAAAAATCTCAGTTCACATGTGCTCAGCAGAGACTTGTTAGAGTCTGATACCTCTGAAGATTCCATCCTCACTGAGCATGCTCCAAGCCAGGGCTACAGGGGCTGAGCAGGACTTTCCCAATAGTTGCTCTTCTCAGGTGCTGGGGGTACTGTGGTGCCACACATTAGAGGTGAGAGCAGGGATATGGTCTCTGCTGTGCTCTCAGTGCGCCCCCTGCTGGCACCTAGGCAGCATGGAGGGAAAGGATGAAACAAGCTGACTCAAATGCAGCTAAGGGGGGCGGGGGGTAGGAACCTTGAAGGGTTTAGCAGCAGGAGCCAGGGATGAGGGGTAAGGCAGGCACTGTGGAGTGGGGAGGATAGGAGCAGGAGTGGGATCGTGGGCAGGAGTTGGGGTCAAGGGCAGCTGTTGGGGAGGGAGGACAGAGGCAAGGACGGGCTGGGGGGAGCAGAAGCCTTGTTTACAGTAGAATTTGAACCATTTTGGAAAATGGAGTTGAATCTGTTTAAAACATCCTTTCAGATAAAGGGGTTTCAAACATTTGTCTGGCCAGTGTAGACAAGAGCATTTAGTTTTAAAGCAGTTTTAAAGAAACTGTGTCAGAGCTCAGGTAGGACTTCGATTGGTGCAATGCCAGTGCAGGAAGGATCTCTAGTAGTTGATGGAGTAATTGATAGTCTAGTAATTGATGGAGGATTCCTAACCATACAAAAAGCATGCACTGTTTCTGCCAATACCAGAAAAGAGCCTAGGTGCCAGTTGTGATCTTAATTACACTTGTGAAAATCTAGAGCGACTCCCTTGAAGTCAGTGGAACTGCATTGGATTTGCAGAATCGTGGCAGATTTACATAAAGCAGAGATGTGTGAAATTCATAATTTTAGTTTTGTAGAGTAAACGAACATACTCAGTTTCATTTTGCACCGTTGTAAAAGTGGTACTAAAAATTTGTTTTGTGCAATATTTTTGGCTCAGTGGCTACTTTAACACTGAAAATAGTTTCTCATGGCTTTGACACAAAAATCATATTGGCTTAAAAACTGGCCTGTTTTCAAGAATTTGGCCCTTTTGCCCTTTTTCTTTGAAATATTTGCATACACGTTTGGAATTCGTCACAGAAGTCATCCATTTTTAAATTTTTGACCAATTACAAAAATACTTGCATTTTCGTTGTATTGTGAATATTTCGCAATCTGTTTGTATAAACCTTGTGTCCAGTATATTAGTATAATTACATTGTTAGGTTCTCTTGTTCCCTGGATAGAGGGTTGAAATGGTATTGCTAGAAGTCAGATGATTTTTGTGTATTTGAGTGTTTTTGCTTCATGGATTTTTCAGTTCTCCAGCCACAATAACACAAATTCAGCTTTTACTTTTTGCTTTTCTCAATCCTGTTTTCATTAATCAGTTCGGAGCTAATTTTCCACTTGCAGCAGGTGGCTGCTGCTACTGTGCATTGTAGGAAAAGCCTGATATTTCCAGTCATTGGCATGAATATATGTTGCTGTTTTGTCTTTAAGACACACGACATAAGGAAAGGTCAGCTCTGACTGCCAGCCACCCTGTTTCTTCTGTTCCATTTCATCTCCTACTTCACTTCACAGGCAGTAATAAAATCTTCTTGTCTCACAAACAACATTTGTGGCTAGACAACTAGGGAGAGGTTTAAAAAAAAAATTAACAAAATTAATGAAAATATTCACAACATTATTTTAGTTTTTCTTTTTAATTTCAATTTTAAAAAATCAGGTAGCTCTGGTGCTGGTCAAAAACATTTGACAAATTGAATTTTGATAAAAAAATCCATAAAAATCAAAATTTGGAAGTTTCTGATTAGCTCTAAACATGACCCATGTCCGCCAACTCTTCGGCAGCCTCTTGTGGCAAACCCCAAACTTAGTTGACACATTTTTTCTTCCCTTTGTTAAAAATTTAACTTCACTTCCTCTGAGATAGAAAATCTGGTCTGGCAAATGATAAAGAATGTTGGTATCCTTTATGACCTGTGCTAGAGATCCCTCTTCTTGGCACATTAGAAGTAGACAGTGCCTCTCTTCACTTGCTTTAAAAGATCAGCATACATCAGGTGTTCAGGCTGAAGGCCCTCTCAGAGAACATATAGTAGGACGAAGACCAAGTTGGTCTGTAACGTATGGCGTCGAAGGAGTCAGGATTTTGCCTGGGTGACTTTCTCTCAGACAGTAGTCCATTGTTTGAAAACTTGGCTTCTCTGCAGCATATCTAGGAAGCTGTAATACAGAATCATAAAATCACAAGCTCAGAGGGATCTCTAGAAAGTCTCCAAGTCCCCATCTCCTACTTTATGATAGCTTAGAATTATTAGTACGTTGTGGTGACTGACATGACTTGTGCACTTGCCAGGAGATATTGTGCAATTTCTGCCAGGGTCTTAAAGCAAGTCCTGTTCATGGTGTCCCAGAAAACGTGTAGTTTACTGTGTCCAGGATGCCATCCTTTTATCTCCTGATAACTGCACCATTAGTTTGTGCCCCCCGTTGTAACACAGGAACCTGTGCTCTGAGGCAAGCCACCACAAGCACCTTTCTGAATGTGTTGAAATGTGTTTGCTTTGGGGTCAGGGAAGAAGACAGAGGTCAGGGAAATGAAGACCTAAAGGAAAAGAACCACAGATTGTAACAGACTACTGCCTTCCCCGCACTGCTTCAATGCCAGGGATGAGGTAAAGCTGCAATGAGAACACGATTACATTAGTGTCAAATGCTTCCTTTCTCCACAGCTGCAGCCAGAGCAGAGCCCAAGAGTATAGAAAGGCCAACAGACCCCCTTCTTCAGAATAACAACCCAACATGTACATCTGTTGTTGCTCTGGAGAGAGCAGAGATAATATTTCATACATGGAGAATTTGCATTACATTATGTGTCTTTCTATCCAAGGATGCAGAAGAGTATGAGAACATGAGCTTAGGATTGTGGGTGCGTACTTAGGAGACCCAGTAGATGTGAAAGCCTGAAGTCTTTAGCCCCAGGTGCCACACGACTCAGGTAGACTTTTGTCTAAAAAGACTAGATAGATGACATACCTTGTGTGTGTGTGTGTGTGTGTGTGTGTGTGTATTTAAGTGTGTGTTTATACACACACATATATCCAAGTTATAAATGAATTAATCATGCAGCCTTGACTTCTTCACCTGCTCTCCTCCCACTGATCCATCTCCCGTGGGACTCTTTTTCTAACATTTTCCAAATCCCTGAGGACCTTCAAACAGCTGCTATTAGAAATATGTCCTTCTTTTGGCTTTTCAGTCCTGTACCTTAAAATGTTTTTTCTATTCTTAAGGGTGTCATGATTTTAAAGTCTGATATGCCATGACCCTGTAGGGCTAGAAATGGCAGCTTTGTCCCTTTGGAAAATGGGAGATACCTCATCATCACACACACTTCCTAATGGGATCTAGTCATTCCTAGCCCTGGAAATTCCTGAGATATCAGACTCTTTGTATACAGAAGAGCTATATTGGTTTATTTTTAGAGGTATTTATGGCTCCTGATGTGTTCTGTGCAGTTGAACTCATGGTAGCCAAGGACAGCTGCTTGGCTTTACAGGTAGAAAGATACAAAATTATCTTAAACATTTTGAAAATAGTTTCTCCCTAACGTGTGGCAGATACCACCCTAAAGCAAGATGTATTCTGTATTAAGGTTTTATTGGTCCTCATTTGTGAATAACTCACTTGTGGTTTTTACCACCTGTAAATATAGTGAGACCAACCCAAATTCATGCCAATTAAACTTTTGTTACACACCACTATATCATATATTCTCTACAAGTAATATATACTTGTGGAATATGTGATGTGGTATAAAGGTAATGTTGGCACGAGTTTGGGATGGTCCTATTTCTTCATGAGAGTTCAAGCCGTGGATGAATTATGCATATCATTGCAAACAAGTGTAAATAATACCTTTATACCACACCACACAGTTGTGTATTCTGTATATACAATTCCTGGCATTTTCTGCAGCAAGCTTGATGTAAATTCTGTAGCTGTGGCCCCAGAGCCTTCAGAACTCAAGTGCATAAGGGTGCAAATTCTGCAGCAATTGGGTTACCTGCCTTGTTTGCCAAGCCTGGTTAAAGGGGATATGCCATTGCTACACCAGCTCAGAGCTGGCTTAACTTCAGCAAAAAAACTGTAGCTTCTGTGAATGTGTCGCTATTACAGTTATTTTTTTGGCTCTGGTGAATTAGGATGAATGTTCCATGGTGGGGAAGGGAGAAGCCTCAGTAACCAAGCAGCTTCCACGGTCCTTGGCCAAATAACATTCTGCAGCTTTTCCAGTTTCTTTGCTGGACAGCTGGACTGAGTGCATCAGCCTTGGCCACAGCCTAAAGTAGGGGGAGGGATAGCTCAGTAGTTTGAGCATTGACCTGCTAAACCGAGGGTTGTGAGTTCAATCCTTTAGAGGGCCATTTAGGATCTGGGGCAAAAATCTGTCTGGGGATTGCTCCTGCTTTGAACAGGGGGTTGGACTAGATGACCTTCTAAGGTCCTTTCCCACGCTGAGATTCTATGAAAGTACTGGGTTGCCAAGGATATGTGTTTTGGGGGAACGCAGTACAGTTGTTATGGTTCCCACATACTGAGTGAAATGTGCTTTTTGGCCTGAATGATTTTTATTTCAGATTAAGGAAAGTCAACAGACAGAACAAAGAAAGAACCAATATAAGTCTTAATGCTAGACACGGTGAGCTCACAGTATCTGGCTCCCCAGCCAGAAAAGCAGGGAGAATCCTAATCTGAAAAGGTGCAACGTCCAGAAACATTACATCTTTCCTGCTTTTACCTAGCTATGTGCTGTACGTACCAGGGCAGGCCTATTGGTCGAAGAAAATTAAAATGTTCTGTGGCAGTTAGTTAGCATGTAGTGACGGATGCAGGAGAAAGAATGAGAGAGGTTTTTGTAATGGCATATATACTGATTATTTTAATTTTTCGCCTTCGAGTTTGCCTAGGCTGGGCTTTTATTAATGTAATTTTACATGAAACCCTGGCTGGGTTCAGTGGGTTCCATCTCAATTTCAGTCTTTCCATTTTATTGTGGAACCCCTTCACAGCTTCCGTAAGAAGTACTTGCCTTATACCATGCACAAGCACAGTATATACAGACACAATTACCTGCCTCACTGGGGTAGCGTTGTGAGAGTTTTGTAACGTTTGAATAGTGCTCTGAAGATATAAAATGCAGTAGAAGGGCTCAGTAGCATTATTGTTGGTCTATAGAAATAGATCCTAATTAAAACAGTGAACCCAAACCTCAGATCCAGATCCAACTGAATTAAAAATCTCTAGCCTATCTCTGTCCACCGCTGCTCCACCACCTTACATTTTGGAAAGTATGAAACCTAGGCTTCGAACCTCTGAGTATGAGATTGTTTGGACCTACTACATAAATACCTTTGTACATACACATATAATGTACATATGTTTCTATTTACGTAGATGCTTAGAGGGGAATGCCGAAGCTTAAAACCAGCATTATGAGTGGTTTAAACATAAAAGATAATTCCTGTCACCTTCCTCTTATATTGGAGTTAATAATTTTTTTATAGCCTTATTCCTCTAATCATCCTTTCCTTTGTTCACAAATGACTTATACTAATTTTAGTTTTCTGTTAAGTAACAGTGAGTTTTAAGATTGCATTTTAGCTGCAGAGGCTGTAACTGGAAGCTGCAATTTATTTGTTCAGCTCTGTATTTTTCTGAAACTGGGGGAGATTATGAGAATGGCTGAAGCTTTGGGTTTGAAATACCAGAATCCCTGGATCCACAAGCAGAGCTGGAAAAAAAATTTCAGGAAAACTTTTTTTCAGCAAAAAATGCAGATTTGATGACAATGAAACATTTTGCAAATTTGTGTTGATTTTCCCAAATTGTTCGTTTTTGGGGGGTGGAGAATGGTTTGACGTTTTCTAAATGAAATGTTTCAATTTGAAATGGCTTTTTGTTTTGAAATATTCTTCAGTTTTAGTTTAAAAATAAAAATAAAAATGTTAAAATCACTTGAAATCAAAACAATGTTTCATTTTGGATTGAACAAAATATTTAATTTGCTCTTAAGTGATATTTTTTCTGACTTTTGATTTGCTGAACATTTTGAAATATTCCATTTTCGGGTTGAACCTGAAATAGAATTTGGTTTTGGATTTTTTGGAATTTTCAGCATACTGAAAGATCAGTTATTCACACAGCTCTAGCCATGAGTTGGAAATACTGTACCAGCAGGTCAACTGAAGCTGTCAAGGTAGATCCATTGTAGTTGGACAAGACTTACTATGTGTTTGGTTTTTTTGACAAGACATTTGAGGTCCTCTTTGGTCTATGTAGATGTTAAAGCTCCCAGGGCATCTGTCATAAGAGTAGGAGTTTGCCTTGTGTCATTGGCCAGAATTTCCTCTCCTTCAATGATATGCTGTGCATGCTGGTTGTCTGCCTGGCCCTTACCCTACACTCCAGAGGTGACTGCATTTTATCGGTCTTGTATGTGTAAGATTATATCACACACAGAGTTACGACTTTTCCCTGGGAAGCACAGGTGAATACATGAATTTTCGTATAACAGTGGTGTGACACTCCCCTCTGGTGTTATCTGAACTGGTGATCTGCTAGGTCACGCCAATCCTTGACTCTGGGAGCCAGCCTTACCCTGCTCTGCTGTGAGAACCCCCACTCCTGGGCTGTTCACACACAGCCTCTGGCATGTAAGCTGCTCCTTGGATTGTGCAACTGAATGACACTAGCTAATATCTATGGTCCCAGACACTACCCTAGGAACCTCCGTCTTGCAATGTCTAGTTATGCCCACTGGATGCTGAGCTTATATGAGTTTGTCAATTTAACAAAGAAATTGATATGTACCAGGCTTGTTATCCCAAGAGGAGTCTCTGACACACTTCAAATCAAACGCACTGCTTCAGGTAGAATAAACAAATAGATTTTAAGTGATTATAAGTCAAAGCACAACAAGTCAGATTTGGTCAAATGAAATAAAAGCAAAACGTGTTCTAAGCTGATCTTAACACTTTCAATGCCCTTACAAACTTAGATGCTTCTCACCACAGGCTGGCTTGTTGCTTCAGCCAGGCTCTCCCCTTTGATCAGCGCTTCAGTCGCTTGGTGTCATGTCTGCAGATGTAGGTGGAAAAGAGAGGAAGAGCCTGGCAAACGTCTCTCCCTTTTATCATGTTCTTTCTTCTCTCTTGGCTTTGCCCCCCCCCCCTTCAGAGTCAGGTGAGCATTACCTCATCATAGTCCCAAACTGACCAAAGGAAGTGGGGTGACTCACTCAAGAGTCCAACAGATCCTTTGTTGTTGCCTAGGCCAATGTCCTTTGTTCCTGTGAGGCTGGCTGGGTTTGTCCCATACATACCCTGATGAGGTATGAACTGCCCTTCTGCTCCTGGGGAGTTTTTGCCTGGGCTTGCTTTAAGCCATGCGGACACATTTTCAGCCTCATAACTATATACATGAGATTACAACCTATAACATTACTATAACAACGATTACTATAACGTTACCATAACAACAATGCTCAGTATATCATGAGCCTTCCGAAGACACCCGATATGACAAACTTTGCATTAGATACCACACAATCATATTATAAGGATGAACATATTATAAGGGGTGTAGGGTGTTCCCACGAGGTACAGAACGTCACAAATGGTATTACTCCTACTAAATATTTTGCACTTGTGTAAAACGGGTGTAATAATACTTATCTCCTTTATATGGGTGTTTTGGGGCTTGCTTGTAAGGTCTGGATAGCTGTTTGAGCATCTCAGATGAAGGATATTATAGTCTGTTGGTGAGAGCAGGGGACTGGTGGTCAAGAGACCCTAGGTTCTACTCCTGATTTTGCCACTGTCTCATTGGGTCTGTTCCTAACTCTTCCACTTTGGGCAAATGCTCTCTGTGCCTTAGTTTCTCCATCTGTAACATGAGTAAGATTGATAATACTCATCTTGCATAGTATTGTTATTACCATACCTGGCCATATTACATCTATTTGTGTGCGGACACGTGGGGAGAGACAGACACACACAGTCTTGACCGACAAAGAGTGGGTTTTAATGCAGTAACAATACACAATTTCCTAAAAGTATCTAACTTTGCTAGCTAAGGCCACGACTTGCACTATAATCTACCTTTCATTAAAGAGGTTATTTTTCTTCCAGGCTTTGGAATTTTCTAACAGTTGTCAGAGAGAGCTCCCTTATGCTTCATTTCCCCTCCTGTTTAAGTTAAGTCAGCATAGCCGAAACCACATTGTTAGAATCTGCAGAAACCTCCATGCTGCTCTGTAGGCGCTGGTTTTGTCTTTCATTCTGAGAAGAAGTGTTTGTGCAAGGCATGTTTCGTGGCTGGTGTGGAATTCTGTAAGATCCTGTTCCAGGTTTGTTTGCCTCAATAATAGAATGGGATGGATAAAATCCAGTCAAACAGTTGAGAACATTTTCAATAGTGGAAAAATTATTGGATCTCTGCAGGGAAGGGAAAGGCAGCGGGGCGATTACCGGAGGGATGAGAGCTGGCAAGTGGGGTTGGAGGTTTAATATATGGTGAAGGAGAAAGAAGAGCAGCTAGGGTGTATTTTGAGGAGGGAAAAGGAGCTGGTAGCTTATTAGAGGGTGATGTGGAAGCCTATGGGTGGATTCTGAGGAAACACTGGGGATGAAGGTAAGCTTTTAATGGGGATCTAGAGGAATATTGGAGAGCTTCTGGGAGACTAGGGGTCTATCGGTAGTTTCTGAGAATGGAATTGGGCTGGAGGCTTATTAAAAGCTCCTTATCCCTGCTTCAGTCCCTTTATGCCAGATAAAAGTGCCAGAGTGACATAAAGATGTCCTAAAACCCCAGTTCCAGCAGGACCAGGATGCCTCTGATTCATGCACTGCAGAAGATAGCCATAAGGCTGCCTTCAGACGATCCCCTCACAAACCCTTTTTCAGGGGGTGGGGCTGGGGCAGGAGGAGTTTGTCAGGGTGGAACAGCAGCCCATATTCATGTGGCGATTGCAAGCAGTGTTGCAGCCCATACAGTAGCCCCAGGAGGTAGGGTGGCCAGGTGTCCAGTTTTCAACTGGAAAGTCTGGTTGAAAAGGGGACCTCACGGTGTCTGGTCAGATCTACTGTGGGTGGTGGAGGTGCCGAGTCATCACCTTTGCCAGCCCCTACTCAGCCAGAGCCAACACCTACCTGCATCGGGCGGCTGCAGCGCCCAACCCTGGCTCTGCAGGTGAATCACTCCCGACCCATGCAGGGATGGGAGGAGAGGGGAAAAGCAGTGAGTAACTGAAAGGGAGGGAGAAAGAGGAGCAAATGGGGGTTGGGATCTCAGGGGGAAGGGGCAGGGCAGGAGCATGGCTTTGGGGGAAGAGGCGGGGCAAAGGGTGAGGCCTGGGGGGGAAGGGGCAGTGCATGAGCAGGTCCTCAAGGGGAAGGGAAAGTTCCGGCACTCCTGCTGGAGTGTCCGGTTTTTAAATATTACAAAGTTGGCAACCCTATCAGGAGGCGTCTGAAACTCGGGCTATCTAAGTTATGACGGGGGGGAGGGGCACCTTCCAGCACCCAAAACAGTGTAGGTTTGGGGTATTGTAAAGGAGGTTAAAATCCACCCTAGCTCCCTGTCCCCCTGGGCTGCAAGTTCTGTGCTGCACTAAAATCTTGCTCACAGGGAGGGAGGAAACCAGGGTCCAGTGGGAGGGTTATGAGGAAAGAAGGAGCTTTGGGGGAGCATTAGAGTCATAAGGCCCCAGACCTTTCCTTCTTTCCCTATTAGAGAGCAACATAGAGGAAGGCAGCTAACGCGCATCACTATAGAGAGTTTGTCATGATCCAGGGCCAAACTGACACTGGTGCTACAGAGACAAAGTGGGTGAGGTAATATCTTATTGGACCAACTTCTGCTGGTGAGAGAGACAAGCTCTTGAGCTTACACAGAGCTCTTCTTCAGGACCTGTGACACGTGTAAGTTTGAAAGCTTTTGTCTCTCACCAACATAAGTTGGCCCAGTAAAAAATATTACCTCACCCACATTGTCTCTCTAATATCCTGGGACCAGCATGGCTACAACAGTACTGCATACAATAATGCAGGGGTCAGCAACCTATGGCACACGTGCCAGACACGGCACGCAAGCCGATTTTGAGTGGCACACTGCTGCCTGCCGCGGTTCTGGCCCCCAACCCCACTCAGCGCCCCCGCCCACCGCTCTCCGCTGTGGGGGCAGGAGGCAGAAGCTTGGTCCTGCGGCAGCCAAGCTTCCCCCAGCCCCCGCTTCTTCCCCCAGCGTGCTGCTTTTCTGCCCCTCCCATTCCCTCTCCTGGCCGCTGATCAGCTGATGGCCCTTGCGAGGGGGAGGGGGAGGAGTGGCAGCCTGCTCGCTGCTCCATAGAGGAGGCAGAGAAGAGGTAGGGATGGGGCCTTGGGGAAGGGGGTGGAACAGGGCATATCCCTTCCAGCCCCCTGCCATGAGCCGCTCAGGGCAGGGGGCTGGGAGGACCCCCATGAGCCGAGCACCCCAGCCCTCTGCCCTGACCCCTGAACCCCCCCCACACACCCAGCCTTCTGCCCTGCACCTCCACACACCCCCAGCCCTCTGCCCTGACCCCTGAACTCCCCCCCCAACCCCGCCCCCCGCCCCCGCCCCCTAGACCGCCCCCCCCACCCCCTCCCTTCTGCCCTACACCCCCCACACACCCGGCCCTCTGCCCTGACCCCTGAACCCCTCCACACCACCACTGTCCTCTGCCCTGACCCCCGAACCCCCCCCCACACACCCAGCCTTCTGCCCTGCACCCCCACACACCTCCAGCCCTCTGCCCTGACCCCTGAACCCCCACCCCAGGTCTGGGGTCCCGGCTGCCGGCCCCGCTCAGCCCGCTGCCGGCCTAGGTGAACAGAACCCCAGGCTGGCAGCAGGCTGAGCAGGCTGGTGACGTAAGATCAGCATTTTAATTTCATTTTAAATGAAGCTTCTTAAACATTTTGAAAACCTTGTTTACTTTACATACAACAATAGTTTAGTTATATAATATAGACTTATAGAGAGAGACCTTCTAAAAAACGTTATAATGTATTACTGGCACGCGAAACCTTAAATTAAAGTGAATAAATGAAGACTCGGCACACCACTTCTGAAAGGTTGCCTACCCCTGCAATAATGGAAGATACTGAATTTTGCATTCTCATTCTACAGTCCACACAACTGGAACAGTCATGGCCTGATGTCACATTTCCTCCTTATTGCTAGATCTAAATATAATTATCTCTTGGATGCATAATCTAGGAAGGGGGATTTTGGCTGTGGGTGGTGTGCATTCTAATCAGCAAGCCTGATATTATACTGAGGTGATTAAAGGGCAACTCATTCCATGTTTATTTCTACTCTGGTTGTATCTGCAACCAAATGCACACCAGGGACAAGGGTGTTTGGATGGGGAAATGTGGAGAGATCGGGTTTGTACTCAAACTAACATAATCATATATGTTATACACAAAGATAACCTCAATGCGTACGTGTTTTATCTCAGGGAAATGCATGTATATTAACTTGTTCTGTGACGTATTGGAGCTCACAGTGCCGTCTCTGAAACACATTTTTTCCCCCCTGTGGATCATCCTATTGCTTCAGAAGTGGAACTGATAGTAAATGAGATTTCTTTAAATGTCCTTATAGGACTTAATAGATGTTAAGGGCCTGATCCAAGATCCATTGACGTTAATGGAAAGGCCCTCGCTGACTTGAAGGGGCTTTCAATCAGGTTGCATGCATATCAGTAAATTTCTGCAGAAATGGAATAGACTTCTAAAACCCTACAGAATTTAATAGAGAATGATAACCGTTCCATAGGTGTGTGTGTTGTTGTTTTTTAAAGTATTATAGAATTCCATAAAAAGAACGAGGAGTACTTGTGGCACCTTAGAGACTAACAAATTTATTAGAGCATAAGCTTTCGTGGGTTACAGCCCACTTCTTCGGATGCATATAGAATGGAACATATATTGAGGAGATATATATACACACATACAGAGAGCATGAACAGGTGGGAGTTGTCTTACCAACTCTGAGAGGCCAATTAAGTAAGTGAAAAAAAACTTTTGAAGTGATAATCAAGATAGCCCAGTACAGACAGTTTGATAAGAAGTGTGAGAATACTTACAAGGGGAGATAGATTCAATGTTTGTAATGGCTCAGCCATTCCCAGTCCTTATTCAATCCTAAATTGATTGTATCTAGTTTGCATATCAATTCCAGCTCAGCAGTCTCTCGTTGGAGTCTGTTTTTGAAGTTTTTCTGTTATAAGATAGCCACCCGCAGGTCTGTCATTCAATGACCAGACAGGTTAAAGTGTTCTCCCACTGGTTTTTGAGTATTATGATTCCTGATGTCAGATTTGTGTCCATTAATTCTTTTGCGTAGAGACTGTCCGGTTTGGCCAATGTACATGGCAGAGGGGCATTGCTGGCACATGATGGCATATATCACATTGGTAGCCCACGAAAGCTTATGCTCTAATAAATTTGTTAGTCTCTAAGGTGCCACAAGTACTCCTGTTCTTTTTGCGGATACAGACTAACACGGCTGCTACTCTGAAACCTGTCATAGAATTCCATAGCAGGGATATAATTTGCTATTAAGTTCCATAGGAATGTCCATAAAAGGTACAATATGATTAGCCTTTTGACCATTTGAGCAATCATGTTTGAAACAAGTTGCTGTTGTCATGGTTGTTGCCACAATAGAGTTTGCTGCTAGAGAACAATAATGTTTATTTCATTTTGCAGCTCCCTTTATAAATGATTAACTATTAAGTGCATTCTGTGTAGACCTCTACCCCGATATAACGTGACCCGATATAACACGAATTCGGATATAACGCGGTAAAGCAGTGCTCCGGGGGGACGGGGCTGTGCACTCCGGCGGATCAAAGCAAGTTCGATATAACATGGTTTCACCTATAACGCGGTAAGATTTTTTGGCTCCCGAGGACAGCGTTATATCGAGGTAGAGGTGTATTTACATGTCTTAACCTAAACAAATAAGACCAAATCTGTGCCTCAGTTTCCCCATAGATAAAATGGGGATAATAATACCCTACTCACTCATGTAAAGTGCCTTGAGATCCATGGATGAAAAGCAGCTATAAGTGTGTAAAGTATCATTACTCGGTAGCTGCTAACAGTCCTCCTCCACTTCTCCATTGTCCGCTCATTAGTTTAAGGCTGCAAATAACCTCCAAAGCGTCTCTAAACAGAAACCAGAAAGCCTTTGCTATATGACAGCTCTTCGCATATCTCTTCTGTTTTTACAATACTGATGTTTTGGGCCAAGGCCTGTGATTTGGAAGGAATTCGGCCTGGAGGGTTGCAGTTTAATGGAGAAATGTTAGGGAAGCATTGCATAAAAATGACCCTCTTTTTGGTATTGTACAAATGGCCACAAGCCGAAGCTCGGTAAATCCAAGTTGTGCCTCGGCCCAAAAGTACACACGCAAGGCAACTTAAACCCATGGAGACAGCGCAGCATTCATTTACAGTGTCTAATTCACCTCCTCGTTTAGTAATTTGTCTGCTTTCTTTCCTCTTCTGCTGCTTCCTCTCTCGCTGTAAAGTGATAGCCTGCTACCTCTTCAAGGGAATGATAGAAAACCCTGGGGATCAACTTAGAGGGAGGGAAAGGTTGAAGGGGGAAAAAAAAAAAAAACAAGTGAAGGATCATTTGGAAAATTGACACAGAGTAAATTGCTGTCTTTCTTTTCCTTTTCCTTTCTTTTCTCCTAAGCCACTTATTGGCTGTATGGTTGACAGGGCTCCTATGCATATAAGGGAAAGAGGGGAAGATAACATGTTTCTTAAGTGAGTCATTTTTCTTTCTTTTCTAAAGAAATCATTTAGAACATACCTTCATGTTCCCCATGCCCCCTACAACTCCAACTTTTAAACAAATACTGGAAACCGTGGGTCCCCTTCTTCTTAATGCTTTTGTGTGCTTGTGACCCAAGAGTATTGTCTGGCTTAATTTCAAATGTTTTTTTTTAATTACAGATGGGCTTGAACCAAAACCCAGCCTCGCATTCCTTTCTTCCCTGAACTTTAGAGAAGTTTGGATCCACATCGGAACTGTGCAACTGCCTCCTGTCTCTAACACGAACCAAACCAAAACCCCACATCCAAACTCTTCTGAAATCCAGGACACTCCAATTTGGATCCCAACATTGCCATGTGGGCCCATCTCTACTGTTCCCCCTCAGCCAATGGAAAGGGGAGGTAAGGTAACTCTCACTCTGTTCAGATGTAGAACTGAGTTGACTTAAGATTTACAGGAGCAGCCTCTTTCCTGAGGAGATCCGAGATTGCATAAATCCATTCACTGACGGTCTTGCCACTTGCAGGAGCCCATGCTGGTGAAAGCAGGGAAGCTAGGCTATGAATCGCCTCTTCTTCCAATCCCTTTTCTAGGAAGCGTGTGTTGTTTCCTTCCTCTCTCTACCCTCTGCCTCCCCTCCCTGTACAGTGCCACTCCTGACATACAGAGTTTGCATGTACGTAGGGGCCAAAGCAGTTGTGTGCTTTTGCTTGTGCTTGAGGCCATCACTGCCTCCCCTCTCTCAAGTAGGCATCTGGTGGCTACAGGAGCAGAACCACTGCTCCTAGGAGCTGTTTGGTGCATGTTAGCCCTTGTAATATGCTGAACCGCTCTAGCAAATCGTTTTAAAATGGGCTTCATACATGATGCGGAGGAGCCCAAGGAAAACACAGACCCCAGCCAAACCTAAATTTATGCTCGTGGTTTCTGGAGCTTGTGAGATCAATTTTGTTTTAGTTAAAATTGATTTCAAAGGTTTTGGATTTTTTTTTCTCCCTCATTCTTGGTTTTTGGGCAGGGAGGTGGTAGCGATGAGCATCACTTCAGCATATGGGAAGTGTCTCTGTAGACCCACAGCCCTGGGGCAGCTCATGTGTGCAAACAGAGTCCTGGAAGGATCCTGGGCAAGCAGAAGCATGTGGAGGTGATGCAGTTAGTGTCTCTGGCCAACAGGCCACTGGAGGCCTTAGTACCAAAGGGCATTGCTGGTTGCTGTTACCAAGGCAACAGTGTACTGTACGAGGAAACATGGACAGGGTCGGCACAACCCATTAGGCGACCTAGGCGGTGGCGACTGCGGCGGTATTTCCGTGGCGAGACCTCAGCGCTCCTGAACATGGAGGAGTTATGCAGGGCCGGCTCTGGCTTTTTTGCCGCCCTAGGCAAAAAAGCCTCCGGCCGCCCCCCCCCCAGAAAGACTAAGTGACTTGCCCAAGGTCATACAGGAGCAGAGATTTAAACTCAGGTCTCCCAAGTCCCAGGCTAGTGCCCTAACCAGTGGACCATCCTTCCTTTAAAACTTCCCGCAGGACCCTGCAGAATATAGGCAGAGCACAATTCTAATATGCACAATACGTGTTCTAGAAAGCTACCAAGGGCACGACTCAAACTGGCAGTTCCTGGGTGGTGCTTGGGTTCAATGGCTGGTGCATGTCACTTTGAACCAACCAAAACTGAGTAAAGAGGCCAGGCGTCGACTCTGAGAGTTTAAACATCAGAGAGTCAATGCTATGCTATGATGAGCACCTACCTTCTCCTGCCACGTAATGAAAAAGAGCCACCTCTCTAGAGCTGTGGGTGGCTTGGCAGTTTCGTGCTGCAGGAGTTGATGTGAGTAGTTTGAGAAGGTTTGGTTCAGACCTTCCCTTGAATTTTGCTTTGAGATTAGGATTTGGAAGTCAGTCAAAATAGCCAAATTAGCTGCCTAGGTATAGAAACTATATATTCAAAAATGAAAGGGTACAAAAGGAATAATTTTGATGGGTAATACTAATGTTTATTTTTAACCATTTTTGTTTGTTTCTATTGATTTTAAATTTTCATAGTTGCCGGAAATTATCTGGGGGATCAGACAATGAGCGGGTCAGACAATTATTATTTATTGACAGTAGCTGTTGAGATTCAAAAAGTTAAACCTTTATAACATTGAAATAGAGATTGTCAATATCATGTCAAAATATACAAACGTATAAATCAAACTCTAGTTCTCAAGCAGCAATTTTCTTATTTTGCTTATCTGTAAATTTGAATGATTATTGATGGAAATATTTGTTCGTTGGTTTATGTGAACGGTGAAATTGACATTTACAGATATTTGCCAATAAAAACCTAACCCCTCCAAGCCTAAAGATAGTAAATTTTAGAAGAGCCAGGTTAGCAAGAAACTGCAGAGATGGCAGCAGCTGGAGCATAATAATAGCAATGGTGGTTGATTTTAATCTTCCGTGGCATCCCACATATATCGAGTTTACTCAACGGGATGGGATGTCCTGGAAAGTTACACACTGACATGTTTCAGCTTAAACAGTATAGAAAATAAACATGGGGGATAAATAAAGCAAAGAGGCGGAAGCGATGGTTTAAAAAGTTGTTACCAAAAACAACACAGGTGAGGTCAAGCGCAAAACCCTGGCTCTACCTCTCTCCGAGTCTGTTAGCTCTGACATCACTCAATAAGGACCTCCAGGTGGAGCTGTTTCTTTGGGATTTTGCCCAGTTTTAGGGAAGTGGTGACCTACCTTTTTAAAGAATTCTTTGCCACAAGTTGTGTGGCTTCCATTTTAGCTGTGACCTGACTGTAGCTTTTGCCTTTTTTAGCTGGCCTAATCATTCTGAATTCCAGGACACTAGCCTTGTTGCTAACCAGAACTCACAGTTCATTTTAGCATTTAGCAGTGATGTGGTAAATAGCAATAGATGACAAGGCTGCCTGGTGCATTTTCCCATCCAATTTTTTCTCTGGCTCCCTCTCTTTTCTCTTTCCCTTTTGAGATCCACTTAGAGATTTTGTTTAAACAAATAAATGCCATTTTTACCTAGGGCTGATCTATTTTGGTTTAAACCAGGCTTATTTCTGTTTAGGAGAAAGCTCTTGCTAAGCTGCAATAAGCCACTCTGAAACCAAAATCAGTGTCGCCACACAGCCTTCTGCTCTGTATCTGTTTAAAATCACACCTAAACTTGGGCAGTGGGTGAACCACCATCTGGGGAGGCTAGGCCCCGGCCGGCCCCACCCCCCCGCCCGAGGACCTGCTCCCCTTCTCCTGTCGGAGCCCCCCTCCCCACGGCCACCAGCCCCCGCCCCGGAGTGCTGGGGGTGCGGCCTCCTCCCCGGCCCCTGAGCACAGAGTGGATGGGCAGCACGTCCCCCCCCCGCCAAGAACAGGGCGGGCAGCCCCAGCGCCTCTAGCCTCCCCCTGAGTGCTGGGCGGCACGGCCCCTGCGCCCGGGGCCCCTTAGCGCTGGGCAGCCGCAGCCACCCCAAGTCCCGGCCACCCTAGCCCCAGCCACAGCACGCTTCCCTGAGAGGAGCAGCCTGCCTGGGCTGGGGTCAAGGGGGAGCAGGGAGGAGCGAGGACGGGACCACGCCGGGCTGTTTGGGGAGGCACAGCCTTCCCCAGCCTATGCGAGGCGCTGCCCATGCACCTAAAGTTAAACCGGTACAACTTCCTTGTGTAGATAGATTGGGGGGGAGAGGGATAGCTCAGTGGTGTGAGCATTGGCCTGCTAAACCCAGGGTTGTGAGTTCAATCCTTGAGGGGGCCATTTAGGGAACTGGTGTAAAAATCTGTCTGGGGATTGGTCCTGCTTTGAGCAGGGGGTTGGACTAGATGACCTCCTGAGGTCCCTTCCAATCCTGATATTCTATGATTCTGTGATAAACTGTAACAAACCAAATTAAGGCCATTTGAGAGCATCTATGCAAGTGGGTTACACCTATTTTAACTAGATTGATTTAGAAACTGATTTTGTTTTGTTTATACTGCACCTAGTAGAACAGGGTCCTGGTTCATGACTTTAATACAAATAAATAATAATAATAAAGTCCATGCAATTTCTATGTGAAGACTAAGCCTAGTTAAAATGGCACCTCCTTACTCAACAGATTTGTTCCTGCTCCTTTCCTGCCCTTTTCTCCTACGCAGCTCAGCGCCTATAAAACTGAGCCGGAGTGAACTGGATTCTTTTCCTTCTTGGGTATCATCAGCAGAATTGTTTGCTACGTTCCAGTCCTTTATATCTGTGCAGCACTATTGAAGACAATGGGCTTCCATAGGTGGCAACAGGGCATTATTGAAAGATGGTTGCAAAGTGGTAACTGGGGACCAAAGTTGGCAGCAGACCCTTTGCTGCTGGTGATGGTGTGAGAGATAGAAAGAGCTCAGTTTCACCCTGGGTCCAGGCTGACTTTACAGAGCTGGCACTTAGAACAAAAATATAATTTTGCTTATAAACTGAGCATACTTTATATGAAAAATCACAGAGAGAAATGCACGGTGCCATTTTTATAGTCATTTCTCTGCATAGAGCCCCACTTTGAGGCTCATTTTATTATTGATATTATGTGTTGTTTCGTCACTGTCGGATGATGGTTAAATATCTAGGTGGGGGCAGATGGTGCTCTTTGAAATACTTGGAAGTGTTTTAGGTGGGTGGATAATTATGGATAGGCTTCCAACGAGAAGTTTTGCACTTTCAGGAGGAATTTGAACAATGAAAAGGTGCATGGGCATTGGCGTGGAGCTCCCTCCGTCTAAGGAGTGGCCTGGAAGGCAGTACAGTGATCGAAGTGGGACAGGGAGACACGGGTGTACTTGGCGGCAGCTGCAGAAGGAAGCAGTGGAAAGGTGGTTGAGGTCCAGCCAGAAGGATTTTAAAGAGCCCTGAAAGTAAGGATTAGAAGCTTGAATTCAATGTGAAAGGCAAAGGAGAGGCTAGTGAAGGGATTTGACTAATGGAATGACATGATCAGATCAATGGGAGATGGAGATGATTTTGGCAGCAGCAGTCAGCAAACTGGAAACAGATTTTCTTTCTAATGTACCCCTGTCACCATAGTGGCTTGGCAACAATTTCTTCCCTCCAGCCCAGAAGCAACCATAAATTTCAGCAGAATATCTCATGTGGTTGCTTTTCCCTTTCCGCTTACATCTTTGCTGCAATCTGTTTTTCATAACAGGATAATAGATTTAATGAAACACATATTAAAATGACTGGAAATACATATGATCCGAGCTAGTAGTAAGGCATTCTAAGCAGTGCCTATGTAGAGGGCAGTATTGGACTTCTGAGCTAGGTAAAGACACTTGTCCTTCAGGCTTCTGCCCCACAATGCAGCTCTGGTTTGCTATAATCCTGGTGACATGCATTGCCTCTTGTGTCTTATTGCTCAGCAAATAACCAGGAGGTTACAGATTTTTTTTTATTGCATGGAGGCTGGGGCCTAGATCCCCCCACTCATTTTAATTCTACCATCATTGTGATTGACTTTCCATGCATGTGTGTGCCAATGTCAGAATGTTTTCCAGTTCCTGAAGTGGGAGATAAAAACATTCAGTCTCACTCAAAATGTGCCCGCCAGCCTTGCTTGACTGTATCTTTGGATTGTCCAGTTCAATAAAATTCAAGGCATGTGATTTATTTGTTTGTGCTCTATAAAAAAAGCCAAACAAAAACCTCTGTACAAAAAAACGGAACCTAGGCTATTCTCCTTAATCCTTCTGGATTAAGGCTGGAATATGAGTAAATTCAGATCAGGAAATTGGAGTTGCCCCACCTGTATTTTACCTCTCTTTGGAGTGTTAGTATGGACAGGCAGTAGTCTCTCCCTATAAAGATTGGAACCAGGTGTCATTACAAAGCCCTACTTTAGTCCCGTCTATAACTTTGGCTTGGAAAATTGGTTTGGCCAGAAAAATTACATTTTTACTCTGGAAGCAGAGAAGAATGTGTCTGCAAAGTCTGAAGAAAAGCTATCAAATGGTATTTGAATGATAGGTCATTACTGAATTACCTGGACCTGGATTTTAACTTTTGTCTTATGATTTCTCTCTCTCTAGCCAACCAAAGATGGCATATTAGTTCTCCTTCAAATATCTATATTTTTAAATTTCCTTGAGAACTTGTCTGCAAGCTATAGTAAAAGAAAACCATAATTAAGCAAAGTTTATTAACTCTTTCTACTGTGGCTATTTCAGAACCCAACCCTGGTCCCATGAATGTCAAGGGGAGTTTCACTTTTTGTTGTGAATACTTCACATATATTGAGTCTCCACCAAGAGCAATAGATTTGCCTGGGTGAATCAAGATTGGATCTGAATGTCTTTGAATGAGAGTTGGGGATGAGCTGTGAAATATGAATCTGTGCTTCTCTGAAGCTTGGGGTGAGGGGTTTGGATCCAAAGCTCCAGTTCAGGCCCATTTCTAATCAGAACAAAAAGATCTAACACTTTAATATCAGAGGGGTAGCCGTATTAGTCTGAATCTGTAAAAAGCAACAGAGGGTCCTGTGACACCTTTAAGACTAACAGAAGTATTGGGAGCATAAGCTTTCGTGGGTAAGAACCTCACTTCTTCAGATGCAAGTAACGGAAATCTCCAGAGACAGGTATAAATCAGTATGGAGATAACGAGGTTAGTTCAATCAGGGAGGATGAGGTGCTCTGCTATCAGTTGAGGTGTGAACACCAAGGGAGGAGAAACTGCTTCTGTAGTGGGATAGCCATTCACAGTCTTTGTTTAATCCTGATCTGATGGTGTCAAATTTGCAAATGAACTGGAGCTCAGCAGTTTCTCTTTGGAGTCTGGTCCTGAAGTTTTTTTGCTGTAAGATGGCTACCTTTACATCTGCTATTGTGTGGCCAGGGAGGTTGAAGTGTTCTCCTACAGGTTTTTGTATATTGCCATTCCTGATATCTGACTTGTGTCCATTTATCCTCTTGCGTAGTGACTGTCCAGTTTGGCCAATGTACATAGCAGAGGGGCATTGCTGGCACATGATGGCATATATAACATTGGTGGACGTGCAGGTGAATGAGCCGGTGATGTTGTAGCTGATCTGGTTAGGTCCTGTGATGGTGTTGCTGGTGTAGATATGTGGGCAGAGTTGGCATCGAGGTTTGTTGCATGGGTTGGTTCCTGAGTTAGAGTTGTTATGGTGCGGTGTGTGGTTGCTGGTGAGAATATGCTTAAGGTTGGCGGGTTGTCTGTGGGCGAGGACTGGCCTGCCTCCCAAGGTCTGTGAAAGTGAGGGATCATTGTCCAGGATGGGTTGTAGATCACTGACGATGCGTTGGAGAGGTTTAAGCTGAGGACTGTAGGTGATGGCCAGTGGAGTTCTGTTGGTTTCTTTTTTGGGCCTGTCTTGTAGCAGGAGGCTTCTAGGTACACGTCTGGCTCTGTTGATTTGTTTCTTTATTTCCTCCAGTTCATTTGCAAATTTGACACCATCAGATCAGGATTAAACAAAGACTGTGAATGGCTATCCAACTACAGAAGCAGTTTCTCCTCCCTTGGTGTTCACACCTCAACTGCTAGCAGAGCACCTCACCCTCCCTGATTGAACTAACCTCGTTATCTCCATACTGATTTATACCTGCCTCTGGAGATTTCCATTACTTGCATCTGAAGAAGTGAGGTTCTTACCCACGAAAGCTTATGCTCCCAATACTTCTGTTAGTCTTAAAGGTGCCACAGGACCCTCTGTTGCTTCTAACACTTTAATGTAGATCATTAAATTTTCAGTATGGCTGTGGCTTTATACACGTGTTTGAGACATGTATTTTCTAACCTAAATTACCCTGTAAGATCCACATTCATTCACCTGGTGTTTGTTGCAAGCATTTGTGATTTGATAATAGTCCTTTTAAATAACTTTGCAAAGATAGCCATTAAAATAGTTATTTAAAACAATTATTTTCAAATCACAAATGCTTGCGGTAAACACCAAGAGAATGAACATGGATCTGGACATGGTAATCTGTCTAACAGGTGCATTTTTCTCTAATTTATCTCCCCTAATCTCTCTTGAGAAATGCTTCTCTGGTTGTTTTCATGGTGTTGACAACACTGTCTCTACCTCCACAGAGCAAAGATAAAACAAAGCTGTTAGTTGTTAACCTCTTGGACTTTGTACAGATTTCAGGAATACCTGTTTTGGCAACTTAGTTTGATCCCTGGAAGCATTTTGAGGTGGGGCATATTTTTGCATCCACAATGCAAATATTGAATGTAAACAGCCAAGGCTATGTTTCCTTTGAGCTTTCTGGATTTAAGGTGGTTTCCCAAATGGATACAGTACAGCGAATTTATATTTGTATAACATATGTATAGATAGACACCCACACTCTGTATGCTAACTAGATACAGATCTGTCTATATACATGTGCAATATATATGCATATAGAGATATATCTGATGTATAAAGGTTTCATGAAGAGGAATTTGGCATAGCCACAATACTCACAAAGGGACATATCACTTGAAAGTAATACTGGTCACTGGGCACCCCGAAGCTATCACATTCTCTTTAGTGTGTTTGTACCACAGTTATTATCTCCCTCTTATTCATTACCTTTTTATTTCCCCGATTTAAAATCAACAGTTACCACAGGCAAAGACATTTAAAAACCCGCAGCAAATGCTGCACACTAACATAAACACAGACCATAAACTCAGACTAATTTGGCACTGAGTTAAGTTGTAAAGGGTAAATGTGCTTTATAGCCTCACTCAGGATGTAGATATAATGGATGAATAAAAACATACCCAAATTCACAGATGCTGTCAGTTAACACTCAGGGGGATCGTATTTCCATACTGGCAAACCGTGACTATTGCAAATCACTGTTTGTTAAGAAAAGGGGGAAAGGATTGAATTAAATGAGTGAGAGGTGAGGCTGCTGGTGGGGAAAGTTTATTATTAGTTCATATCTGCTGCAAAGGGTCCCCACGTTTATCATAAAAAGTGTGATTTCCTCTGCCATTTCAAGGTCGGTACAACCAGGATGAGAATTTGGGATAGCCATCCATTTTGTATGGGCTCAGCATTTGTGATCTCTTCACATACATACTCACTCATATGGACACATGCAGTGGACTTAAAACCTAAAGCCTGGACTGTCTGTGGTCCATCAGCTGGAGGCTGGAGATTTTAACCTTCTGAAGGTTGCTTTCTTGTCATCTATTGATCACTATAAAAAATTACTAGGTAGGCAGCCCGAATGCAAAGGATTAAATATACATGCTGGGGCATTATGTTGTGTCACTAAAATCAGCTTTATGCTAGCTAAATGCAATAGTTTTCTCTAGGAGTGATTATTTATATGACAATATATGATTATTTCCCCCTGCAATATTTTCTTTCGCTTTTTAGCATTTTTCCTAGGAGAATTTAAGAGATTGAAATTCCTTTGCACTTCTAAGCATGGGCAGCGGGTATAATAGACCAGGGGAGGCTAAGCCTTCTCTGGTGCAGCCACTGCTGACCCACTGCTGGACACCTGAGCCGTGGTGGCCCTGCCTCTTCTCCTCCCTGCTCCGCCCCTTCCCATAGGCCTCCACCACCTGCTGCTGCCTGGTGAGTCTTTCTCCTCTCCTCCACTCCACCCCCACTCTTCGGAGGTCCCCACCGCTTGCCACATCCTTCCTCTCCTCAACCTCTTTCCTCCACCGGGGTGTGTGTGAGGAGGGGCCGGGTGGGGGTGTGTCTCACAGCAGGCGGGGGACAAGGATGCATGTGGTGGGAGGGGTGTCTGGCGGGGGAGTGAGGAGGGACATGGTGGTCGGAGAGTGAGGAGAGACGTGGTGAGTGGCAGGGTCTCGTGGTGGGCGGAGGGTGAGGAGGGACACGGTGGGCGGGGGGGGGGTTCGCAGCGGGTGGGGTGGGTCTGGCAGAGGAGTGAGGAGGGCCATGGCAGACGGGGGTGAGGAGGGACATGGTGGGTGTCTTGCAGCAGACAGGGAAGTGAGAAGGAATGCAGTAAGCAGCAGGTCGGTGGGGTGAGGAGGGAAACAGCGAGTGGTGGCGGGAGGATGAAGTGGGGAGGGGGCGGGGTCTGGGTGGAGCGGCGGTGGAATGTGGGTGGGGCCTCAGGTGGAAGAGGCAGGACAGGGAGCTAGCCTCCCCCAGGGGAAGTTTCACCTACCGCCTGTGCTTCTGATGGGCTTTTTGTGACCCAGAGAAATCACAAAATTCCTTTAATCACTGAGGGCTTGTCTATGCTTGTTAATGCAGATTAAGGTGGGGTATGAATTTAAAGTGCAATAGCTCTTCCTGAATAATTCCATGAATGGACACTCTTATTCTGGTCCTGTTTAGCTTAGCCCATTAGGTTAGGTCCTTAGGCCTGGTATACACTGGAACATTTAGGTTGACTTAGGTATGTCAGTCAGGGGTGTGGAAAAATCCATACCCCCGAGTGACATAGCTATCCCAACATAGCCCCCAGTGTAGATTCGTCTGTTGTCCTAGCTCCTGCCTCTCGGCGAGACGGATTTACAACAGTGATGGAAGAACCTCTTCTGTCACTGTACTAAGTGTCTGCACTACAGCTGCTGTAGCATTTCTAGTGTAGACAGACCGTCATTCTCGCTCTTGTATGTGCTGAGAGGTTGAGATCAGCAAGATCATCCTGTGGTCAGAGCCATTTTCCATCCTTTGAGAGAGGAGAGGAAGGAATGGAGGCTGTGAAATCAAGAGAACTTGATCCAGCAATGCCGGTAAGCATGTGAGTAGTCCCAATGACTTGAAGAGGATTCCTTGCAGGCTTAAACTTAAGCATGTGCTTCAGGATTTTGATGGCTCATGTCCTGAGTGGGTCTAGAGCTGGCAATGGCCAGACTTTGGTAGATAGACAGCTGCAGTAATCGCAAGCTGCAGGCTGAAGCTGTGGGATGTGTTATAAAGTGGGGTGGGGGGAGGAAAGGGGAGGCAAACTACGGCCCACGGGCCATATCCGGCCCGTCAGACCATTTAATCTGTCCCTCAGCTCCCGCCAGGGAGTGGGGTCGGGGGTTTGCCCCACTCTGGTGCTCCAGCCAGGGAGCGGGGTCAGAGACTTGCCCCGCTCTGCATGGCTCCCAAGGAGCAACCGGCATGACCCACCTCCGGCTCGACCCACCTCCGGCTCTTACATAGTACACGGAGGAGTGGCCAGGCAGCTCTGCGTGCTGCCCCATCCACAGGCGCTGCCCCCGCAGCTCCCTTTGGCCACAAGGGGGGACATGCTTCCTGGAGCTGCTTGCGGTAAGCACTGGCCAGAGCCTGCACCTCTGAGCCCCCCCCGCACCCCAACCCCCTGTTCTAGCCCTGATCCCCCTTTGCACCCTCCAAACCCCTTGGTCCCAGCCTGGAGCCCCCTCCCACACCCCGAACTCCTCATCCCCAGCCCCACCCCAGAGCCCTCACCCACCCCCGCATCCCAACCCGGAGCCCCCTCCCACACCCTGAACTCCTCATTTCTGGCCCCACCCAGAGCCCACACCCCCAGCCAGAGCACTCACCCCCTCCCGCACCCCAACCCCCATTTGCATGAGCATTCATGGCCCGCAGTACAATTTCCATACCCCAATGTGGCCCTCAGTCCAAAAAGTTTGCCCACTCCTGTTATAAAGCCACAACCCTATGGTGCTGACCCAATACACTATCTCAGGCTGTGGGGAGACAGATTTTACCTCAGCCTACTGAAGCTCTCATCCTATGTGTGCTGCAATTATCAGCCATGTCTTTTTCCTGGAGATAAGAAGTGCAGATAAAGGTAAATGTCGACTTACTTGGCTGTGGAACAGCTCTTGTGCGGAAGGCAGCATCCATGAAGAGCTCAGTGGCCTGTATCAGGCTATATTAGGAGAGGAAAGATGGGCTTGTGTGTGAGGCACAGGGCTGAGACTATTTCTGTCTTTGCCATCCTTTCACCGTGTGACATTGGGCAAGAACTTTATCCCCTTTTCAGAATTGGGGAAACTGAGGCGCACCGTGGTTAATAATATACCGGCTGGGCACTTTTTAATGAACTGCAATAAATAAAATGAAGTAGTTCCCTACTTCATGGGGGTCTTATTAGTGGATAAGCTTCACATTGGTAAAACTCTGGGTTCCCCAGAGGAAGTGGGGGAGGCAAAGAAGGGCAAAGAATTATTATTATTTATTAACAGCAACAAATGGGGGTGATGCTGTAGCTCAGCTGCCCATCAAGGATGATGAATAGTTCTCCTCAAGCGGTAACGTTCACATGAGCGTAGAGGGCCTGTTTGCCATCTGGGTGGGATTGACATTCATGCATAGGCCCCTTTGGTTATGTATACACTGCGGCTGGGAGCAAGCCTCCCAGCTTGAGTACACAGACTTGTGCTAATGGGGCTCAAGCCAGCGCATTAAAAATAGAAATGTGGACGTTGCGGGTTAGGCTGGAGCTCAGGCTCTCAAGCCTAGGGGGTCGGGTGGGCTTGACAGCTCAACGTCCACACTGCTATTTTTAGTGCGCTAGCTCAAGCCCTGCTAGTACGACTCTGTCTACCTGGGCTGGGTGGGTTGCTCCCAGCTGCTGTGTAAACATGCCCTGAGGGAGCATTGGCCCAGCACAGCAGAACACAGCAGATGGGAGCTTGGAATGGGAAGTCCTTGGGACTGGAACACAACCCATGAGGCCTCAACACCTGAAAAATATTGACTGTTTCTTTTTATAATCTTTTATTCCAAACTCCTTGTGAAAGTCAACTTCTCAGCCTGAGACGTTCAGGACAGAGGAAGCAAGGCAGGAGCCTGCTGCCAGCAGCCTCAGTGGACCCAAGTATTTTTGTAATAACATCCAGATGGACCCACACAAATTGTTAGCATCTCAGGGAAAAAGAAAATCAGCTGCAGGATAAATGAGATTCAAGTGGTTTAGGAAGGGCAGCTTGGAGGAGAAGCCTATTGCTGGGATTCCCGAGAGGCCAAGGATACATCTGAAATATAAAACGCTGTGGTGTGGGAGTACTGCTTCCTAAGCAAAACCTGGAAGAAAAGTGGTGCAGAATCCTGACAGCTTCTACTGGGAGCCAAAGTCCTGGCTGAGAGCAGCGTTCTGGCTCAGAGTGATTTAACAGAGCTACTTTTCCTGCATTAGTCCAGGGTTTGCTAATTGGCTTTGAATCTAACATCCAGTTTTATTTCTGAGTCAAGTTTTGGAGGTTTTCTTGTTTTGGTTTGGTTTGGGATCTGTGGATGTTTGATTTCCCCCTCTCCGCTCCCTAAAGAGAAGGGAAATACAAGTTTCTTGTTCCTGGAATGTAAGTTTCTGCAAGTAAATCACTTATTTGGAGTGTAGAGTCACAAGCTTTTCCTAACCTTATCCAGCATTCATCCTGAGTCCCTATTATCCTGATGCAACTTTTTCACTCACATCCTGATTCAAAGTCCATTGAAGGCAATGGGAGGCCACTGACATCAGCAGGCTTTGGATCAGGCCCTTGAAGAGCAGTAAGAAGAAGCCGTCTGAGTGTTCCTGCAGGAAACAGGATTCACTACATTGTTTTATGCTGACATGACAACACAGGGACCTTGGGGAGGGAGGAGGGAAGATAGATGGGGAGGAAAAGGAAGGTATTCTGCTCCTTGGGTAACAAACACACTAAGTCAGGACACATGGAGAAGAAAGGCATGAATGACAGAAGATTCATATCCTGGAAATTCCACCATGTAAAGTCTGGGAATTCCGCATGACAAATATATTTGTATATATTGTTGCACACAATCCACCTAATGTAGGAAGCAGAATTTCCTGTCACAAACAGTGTTAGCAAAGAAAGGAAAGCAGTGAGAGCCAGGCGTGGTCATGGAGCATTAAGCAGGTAAACCCATTACAGGAGACCATCTCTTTCCACTGGGATTATAGTGATTTTTAAGCCTTAGCTTCCTGATGTTGAGCGCTGAGTATCTTTGGAGGAGTGTAATGGCTATTAGCAGACTCCTCCTTCCTTCCTCTTTTGGGACTTAAAGCCAGAAACTGGGATGAACATCTGAACACGAAGTGGCTGGTGAAATTGCCAAAGATATCCTCGCTCGCCAGAACAAATGTGTACATGTGCTTAGAAATAGTACAGTTTAGACAAACTTTTAGAGCAGGGATAGGCAACCTATGGCACGCGTGCCAAAGGCGGCACGTGAACTG
Organism: Terrapene triunguis; assembly: GCF_002925995.2. Lineage (NCBI taxonomy): Eukaryota > Metazoa > Chordata > Testudines > Emydidae > Terrapene > Terrapene triunguis. Next base: position 4,482,489 of record NW_020664980.1, on the reverse strand, counting down.
CTTTTCAGTGGCACTCACACTGCCCGGTTCCTGGCCACCGGTCCGGGGGGCTCTGCATTTCAATTTAATTTTAAATGAAGCTTCTTAAACATTTTAAAAACCTTGTTTACTTTATATACAGCAATAGTTTAGTTATAAATTATAGACTTATAGAAAGAGACCTTCTAAAAACATTAAAATGTATTACTGGCATGCGAAACCTTAAATTAGAGTGAATAAATGAAGACTCGGCACACCACTTCTGAAAGGTTGCCGACCCCTGTTCTAGAGTGAGCAAAGAAACAAAACCCTTGCAGTCTTTGGGATGCTTTGTTGAATATTCTATTTTTCTCAGCTCCATTCAGAGGGAGTTTGTATATGGAATGCCCAGTCTCTGCATCGCTGCCCATTCAAACATCAGAGGCAATGTGCTATTGTGGTGCACGTGTGTCTCTAAAGCTGGGGTGGGGTTGTCTAAGGAAATCCTAACTTATGTGCCCAGGAGCCTGAAAAGGGTATAATAAGAGGTAAGGTAAAGGGAGGTGGGCTACTTCCACCTACAGCCTCCTGATCCTGACCCTCAGCATGTAAATTAGACTCCCTCACATCTTCCTCCTGCTGACACGTAACTCACATCATCTCTGAATTTAGCCCCAAAGCTGGGTCATGCAGTTGTCTAGTGCACTGGCCTCTTGTATCAGGAGTCCTGCCTTCAAATCCTGGGTCATGGATTGGCTCTTCTTAAACTCATTCCAGAGTACACATCACAAAACTGCTCAGGGTTTGTCATGACGGATCATCTCTGCTGTTGATATGGCTGACGTACATTGATAGGGCTTGGTGGGGAAGTCGAATCCCTGTAGTAAACCTGTCTTTAGACACTGTTCTGAGACGCTCCCATTCATGACCAAGTCCCTGACCCACTGGATTTTTGAATACTGGGCAGGTTACATTTTCAATTTAAACATTTTTTTAAAAGAATTGGCTTCTGAGGTGCAGTGCAAGAACTGTGACGGGTTGAATCACAGAAACCCCCTTGGAAGCTGCCGCCTAATGTGCAAAGACTACCTCTGCTCTTGTTTTCCCTGCCAGCTCAGGACTCCAGCACCCTGTCTTGCTGAGCCAGACACTCCTGTCTGGCTCCAACACAGACCCAGGGTCTGAATCACTTGTCCCAAAGCTGCAAGTTTACCTGAAAACAGCTCACAGTAGTGTGCTTGTCTTTAGCACTCAGAAGCCCAACTCCCAATGGGGTCTAAACCCACATAAATCCGTTTTACCCTGCATAAAGCTTATGCAGGGCAAACTCATAAATTGTTCGCCCTCTATAACACTGATAGAGAGATATGCACAGTTGTTTGTTCCCCCAGATATTAATACATACTCTGAGTAAATTACTAAATAAAAAGTGATTTTATTAAATACAGAAAATAGGATTTAAGTGGTTCCAAGTAGTAACAGACAGAACAAAGTAAGTCACCAAGCAAAATAAAATAAAATGCGCAAATCTATATCTAATCAAATTAAATACAGATAATCTCACCCTCAGAGATGCTTCAGTAAGTTTTTCTCAGACTGGACACCTTCCAGGCCTGGGCACAATTCTTTCCCCTGGTACAGCTCTTGTTCCAGCTCAGGTGGTAGCTAGGGGATTCTTCATGATGGCTCCTCTCTCCCCTTTGTTCTCTTCCACCCCTTTATATATCTTTTGCATAAGGCGGGAACCCTTTGTCCCTCTGGGTTTCCACCCCCCCTCACTGGAAAAGCACCAGGTTAAAGATGGATTCCAGTTCAGGTGACATGATCACATGTCACTGCAAGACTTCATTGCCCACTTGCCAGCACACACATATACAGGAAGACTAACAGGTAAACACAACCATCTGCAGGCAATGGTCCTGGTTAATGGGAGTCATCAAGATTCCAAACCATCATTAATGGCCCACACTTTACATAAATACAATAGGCCCTCCGAGTTACATTTTATATTTCTAGTTTTAGATACAAGAGTGGTACATTTATACAAATCAGATGATCATACTCAGTAGATTATAAGCTTTGTAATGATACCTTACAAGAGACCTTTTGCATGAAGCATATCCCAGTTACGTTATATTCACTTATTACCATATTTTTCTAAAACTATCCCAGTTACATTATATTCACTTATTATCATGTTTTTATAAAACCATATAGACTGCACAACGTCACACTGAGGTGCAGTGCAAGAAAGAGGTCTACAAACTCGTTACCAGCAGAAGAATTATCATGGGCCCAAGTAGCTCTTTTATGGTGTCCTTTAAGGTAACTGGAAAGCCTGATTAGTGCCTTTCATCATGGAGGGAAGCTACGTGCAGGAGGTCGAGCAGCAGTGTGAGGATGGAAGTGGAATGGGCCCTGGAAAGCCAGGCTTGGGAGGAGTCTGACTCAGAGGGACTGATCAGCAACAGCTCCCAGTGGCTCCCACTGATGAATCAGAACCAGGCTGCAGGTTTGTAGATGTGGAGCTGAAAGGCCTGGTTTTCAGAGGGGCTGAGCACTCTGTGCTCTTATGGGTAGCAAGAAAAAGGTGACGAGCTCTGGACATGGGGGCAAGGGTGGGAATTCTTCTCAGAGAGACCCTCGTTGGTTCCTAGAAGGATGTATTCATTCAGGACATATAACTCAGAACACCCCAAATATAGATGGGTCCCTGAAAAATGAATGGAAATCGACCCCCGTGCTTCTCCCAAACAACCCGCCCCCAACCCCCCCCCCAATCCCCAGCCCTCTTTTTCGCACCAAATGATAATGATTAACAATCGATGATCATGTGAACGTGCTCAGCACCTTTCATCCAAGGAGCGCAACGTGCTTCCAAAAATGCAACTCAGCCTCAAAACACGCTTGTGAGGTTATTAAACAGTGTTGGCTCCAGTGGGCAGGTGGGGAAACTGAGAATAAAGCCACCCGCTTCTTGGAGCCTCCTAAGTGCCTAGCACCCCCAGCTCCCATTACAGTCAGTGAGAGCTGTGGAGATCGAGCATCATTAAAAATCAGGCCTCAAGGCCCAGATCCTTGAGGGTATTAAGGCACCTTACTTCTGTTGTTTTGGGCCCTAAGTGACTTGTCCAAAGGCCACCCAGTAGGTTAGTAGCAAAACCTGTAAGGAGTCCTGGCTCCCATGTCCCTCGCTTTAAGAATTATAGCCTCTCATAAAGGGATTTGCATTCATTTTCAGCAACAGAACATATTGTGATCCTTGCAGGAAATGCCCAGCAGCCAGATGTCTTGGTGACCTGGTTTAGTGACCACAAACTACTGTGCTTTTAGAATTGACCTACTGTTCCCCAGTTCAGTCCCACCAACTGTGATCCCTATGGTCTCTCCCTGTGTGTCCTCCTGCAGGGTTTCCGAAATGCCAACCACAGAAAAACAACACAAACCAAACCTTTCCTTTTGCTTCGGTTTCCACTGGCTCCCAGAACTAAATAACTGACTTATTTTGGGCTCCCTCGCCTCAGTTTTTTTTTTTTTTGGGCTCTATCTGCTGGATGTAGGCAGCTTTCTAGAGCTAAAAGAGAAGGGGAGAAAAAGGCCTTCACGATCTGTGGGGAGAATTTTTCCCACGTTCAGATCCATTCTCGCCAGATGTTTAGCGCCTTCTCCCCCTCCTCCGACACAGCACACTTTGCCTTTTGTCTTTCTATTCTTCACTCTCCCTCCCAGACGTCTGACAGTCACTCTGGATAGATCTTTTTGCTCAGGGGTGGACTTTTGAGCAGGATTGCCTGTTGCCTCCAATAAGTACCAATGGGGACTTTTATCATGGTGTTGATGGCATTAAGTTTGTGAGCAAGGAGGGTGGTAGCCAGGGATTCATGATATTGAGCAGTAGAGAATCATAATAAAAGCCAGTGTCCCCAACCCACAGCTGAAATGGGAGGGGCGGTTTTGCTGTGCCTCAGGCGGGTACCTGGAAAATGTGTGTGCATGTCGTTTAAAAATCCCTGAACGGCTAGTAACAGAAGCAGCATATTAAATGAAGTATGCCCCAAGCTAGGGGGTTGTGATCAGCCAGTGCGGAAAGGTTGGATGAATGTGTAGGTTCAGCAAAACGCCAAACTCCTCTACAGAATGCTTACGACTGCACCATTGCATTGACTCATCTCATTTCCTTTCCCCTGAAATATTCCTTATTGTCTCCCTTTCAGTGCAAAGTGATACTCACCTTCCCCATTGCCCCTTCCTCCACACACCCCATTGATCTCGCCCAGTGAAGGCTTAATGGCTAGAACAGCCCTTCATACTTTATTCTCTATTTCCAGTTTTCCTTCAAGCTCCCTTTCTTATTCCATTTGCAGTTCGGATGCAGACCCGTGGCCTCCTCTTTTGGTTTCTGCCTGTTGGCATCAGAGCTTACTGATGGTGCTACAGCAGAGGTCGGCAACCTTTCAGAAGTGGTGTGCCGAGTCTTCATTTATTCACTCTAATTTAAGGTTTCGCGTGCCAGTAATACATTTTAATGTTTTTAGAAGGTCTCTTTTTATAAGTCTACAACATATAACTAAACTATTGTTGTATGTAACGTAAATAAGGGTTTTAAAATGTTTAAGAAGCTTCATTTAAAATTAAATTAAAATGCAGAGCCCCCTGGACCGGTGGCCAGGACCCGGGCAGTGTGAGTGCCACTGAAAATCAGCTTGCATACTGCCTGCTTCTTGCTATCCATATCGGATTGGAGTGTGTGTTTGGCTTCCTTTGATCAGATTTGCCTAGTGGATTTCCGGTTTGCATGAGGGTGGGAAGTGTTTCCTTTTGAAACTCTGACAAAGAGAGGGTGTGGAGAAGGAAGCCAGCAGCCTCAATGCAGGTGTTAAACAGTTGCAGCATAAACTTAGTCGTTCTGTTGCATCTTGGAGGTAGGTAGCACCCTCTTCTGGGCTAAGTCCAGAGGCCTCTTTCTTATTGAGAAGGTAAACACAACAATACCAAAAATAAGCTGCTTCTCCCAGACTGCAGCTCTGCCTCAGCACTGCCCCCTTCTGGATTTTCTGATTACTTATTAACATTGAACCTGATCTTTTACAAACAGAAAAAAAAATTCACTTGTATATAATAATGACCTACTTTTAAGCGGGGCGGATTGTGTGTACAACAAACAGAAAACAGGTGTCTGACAAGCCATACCCCAGCCTGAACAAAGTTCCAAGTAGTTAGCTTGGTCAGTCAGTGTATCGTTACATTGTAATGTAAAAGGCATTCCCCATTTTGCCACTGCCTGCTTGAAAACTGAATATAAAACAGAAATAGGGAGATGTGCAAATCCAGCAGACCCTCCTACAGCTGCGTCCTCTTCACCACTGCCAGGCCAAAGAGCTGTAACGGAAGTAATCGGTTTCCATTTGGGTTGTTTGTCATTCAGCCTCATGATGAATTTTTCCCTGGTAACAGATGAGTTGGGCCAAATTCATCCCTAGTGTCACTCCACTGAAGTAAATGAAGTTATGTGAGGATGAATTTCACCTCTTTTGCCTCGCTATGGAAAAAGTGACTGAGCTGCTCCTCTGTGGCATCTAGAAAGGCAAGTTGCTTAGCCTTATGAGGGGTCCAGTCACCTCCTAATGTTCACATGTACAGTACATGGCCTCAGTGTTAGTGGATGTTGCACGTAACGAATGGAGAATACAGTTTCCCCACGTGTTTTGGGAGCTCTGTGTGTGAACAATGCACCGAATGGCAGCGTTGTCAGGGGGGAGCAGTGAATTTGAGCTGTGGGGCTCATTTTATGCCCTGCACTCATGCAAGAGCACAAAACGGGGGTGGTGGTGGTGAGCCCAACAATTGGGAGGCCACTCTGTTCCCTGCATGCATCATCTGCGGGGATAGCAAGAGTTACAGTCTTTGTGCTCAGCTGAGTTGAGAGGGGCTGATTGTCCCTGGGAAGAAGGGAGCAAATGCTGCCCCCTCCGAAGGGGTGGTGTAATGACTATGCAGTTATAGCATGATGAGGAGCCCTGTATGATGCCACCCTTATAGGCTCTGCGTGCATTCCCCTCCACACTGCCCACAGTGCCGGGCAGTAAATGTACGGCACCACCAAATTCCTGAATGCTCCCGTTTCTCTGTGCGCTCCTTGCAGAGACTAGAGACAGAGAAGGCACCTTAGCTCATGTAGTGCTTCCCTCTGAAGGGCAGGATCCAATTCCTTGGTGGAGGGCACCTCAGGTGTTAACTGACATGGCATTCAAGCTGCCTCAGGGGGTCAGGTTGTATTACAAACTATATACAGTATGGGGCTACGTTTTCAAACACTGTCTGATAAATTTCGCTTGCAAAAGCAGCTCATGGGACATGAGTTGGGGGGCGAGGAGGAGGACTCTGTGCATTCTGCAGGGACTCTGCTCTTGTTGCTTGACTAGCAGACACAATGTAGGAGTCAAGGTTAGAAAAGTTGGTCCTTGAAGTCTGATGTCCCTTTCCAATTCTGACTTGCTCAGACCCTTGAAGTCAAGAGAAGGCTAAGGCAGAATCCTTGGGCGCCTGGCACCATGGACACAGGGCAGAGAATAGGCTGGCAGTGGTCTGGTGCACACTGCTGGCTGGCCACTCAGTCAGTGCAAGAACTGGGGAAGAGGAGATGCACCCTCAGTCCCTGCTGCCCTCTGCAGCCCCTTAGGCCAAGTCATAACCTGGCTAGCAGGAAAGTTAGAATCGGGCAACAACTGGGAGGCCCTTGACTCCCACTTGGCAGCTGGGTGGTGGCAAGGGCGGTGGGGGAGGAGGGGTGGAAGTGGAAAAGATTTTGTGATAGAGCTAATCCCCGGATAATCTTAATCCTCCCCTCCTTGCTGTCAGGAAGCTCTTGCAAAAGCCGTGGAAAATGGTCACTCCCCTTTGCCATATGCAGAATCAGGTGCTTTCCAGCCCCAAGGTAAAAATAAATAAAGAATAATTGGAAAGAAGGCTGTTTCTGCCTCTGGCTCGCTGTAGCCTCAAACTGATCAGCACGGGCAGGGAGAACAGCCCATGCTATGTCACTTCCATCCCCTGTGCGACTGACACACACTTGTCAGCTTGTTTTATGACTGCAGCGTCCTGCTCACATTCCTGCCTTGCCTCCAAATGCTCTCATTCCAAAGGAAGCAATCCCCCTGCTTCCTCCCCCCTGCACTTAATAGCTCCCTTCCCGCCCCTGCCCCCTCAGGCGGGAGTGACTTCCGAAATCACTTTGAATTGGTTTCAAGTGCTAGCGCTCAGGGTAGGCTACATGGCCCCTAAGCTTGGCGAGGCTGGAAGGTTTTAGAGTAAATTGTTGTTTTGCTGCAAACTGCTTATGAAAGATAGAAGGTCAAATAAAGGAGGTTCAGAGCCTCTCTTCTAGCTGATCTGTTCTCCACAGGCGAACTCTTCCTCGCTCTCCTCTCCACATGTGCCTTTCGTCTTCTTACTTGTATGCTTCCTAGAGAGAGGGAAAAATATGATTCTCCCCGAAACTTTCTCCTCTTCCTGGAACCCATCTTTTTTTAGGCTCTGAACTGTTCTTCCAAGCACTTTGTCTGTTCCAGCTTCCAACTAATAATAGTCATATTTGTACTTGGTGCTTCTCATCTGCAGATCTCCAACATAGGCAAGAACTGTTCTCCCCATTGCACAGATAGGGAAACTGAGCAGCAGAGAGGTGAGTTGCCCAAGGTCATAGAGTGAGCCAGTGGCAGAGCTGGGAATAACCCTCACTTGAAGTTCCAATCCAGAGCCCTCGCTGCTGAACCACAATGCCTGATTCTGTAACTGCTGAAATACTGTGCTTGAGGCTGTTCTCAAAGATTCTGGGTCATGACCTGAAGCAGGAGTGGCAAAAATCAGCCTAGAAAAACCTGTTCCCATGAGCTGGGATGGGGTGAGCACTCTTTTTTGCATTATATTGTAGCTTGAAAGCAGGGGATTGCCTGAGCTCCCTGCAACCCTTTGGCTGTTAAAAGCTGAGCTCCCCTGCTGTAGGATTAGTTGCACTTTAGACAGTTCAGAGTGCCCAGGTTGCAGTGAGTTTAATGAAGGCAACACTTTGATTCATTATCTAAAGGCTCTACCAGATATGAGTAAAAAAATCTCATCTTATCCTCATCCTTCCTGCATAAGGGGCCAAAGCACTGACGGTTTGTCTACACTGCAATCATGGTGGCGTGGGGGAGTGGTTGCAGCACCTGTAGATATACCCAGGCTAACTTTAAGCTAGCTAGCTCAGGTACTGAGAGCTGTGAAGCCCCAGCAACACAGACTTCAGCACAGGCTATACAAGCCTGCCTGGACCCTGGGAAAGGATTTGTGCCGCTAGGCTTCACTGCTATGGGTACCCTTCTAGCTAGGTTAACACTAGCTTGGGTCTCACTCCATGAGTGCAGTGTCAGTGTCAGTTTCTTCCATGCAGTATCAGGTACATGGGAAACTCCATGGTATCCCCCATGTACCTGATACTGCATGGAAGAAACCTTAAAAAGGAACTGTCATTGTGGTGAATAGTTGACCCAGTGATCAATGGGGTGCCGTGGGTGTCCTCCTTCATCACTGTGAAAGCTGGATGTAAAGAAATAAAATAGCCCCTAAGGCTAATATTAAACCTGCAAAGCACATTAGGTCTCCTTATACTACCCAGATACCTTTCACACAGGGCCGGCTCTAGGCACCAGCAAACCAAGCACGTGCTTGGGGCAGCACATTTTCAGGGGCGGCATTCCAGCCATCTTTTTTTTTTTTTTTTTGCTTTGGGCGGCAAAAGCCTAGAGCCAGCCCTGGCAGCAGCAGCGCGTCATGCGCGGGGGGCGTCCTGGGGCCACTGCGGTTCGCGCCATGGGGGAGCAGCGCCCGCACCTTGTGGCTGGGCCGGGCAGACTCTGAGCGGGGGACATTCAGGCTGGGGGCTGCCCCACGGGGCACAGGGAGCCGCCTGCAGATGCCACAGGGCGGCCACCCTCCAGCGCCGCAGCTGGGGCTGGGCAAAGCGGCCCAAGCCGCCCAGGGACTGTGTCAGGGCGGCCAGAAGCAGCAGCAGCAGTGGGGCCATAGAGGGCGGGGCGCTGCCGTGCGGGGCCCGCATCCCGCTCTCCGGGGCTCCGCTCCCTCTGGGGCTACCCTGCCCCGGCTCCTCAGCCCCTTGTCAGGGCGGTCCCCCAGCTCTGCCCTCCCGGATCCCAGCCAGTCCTGGAGGTGGGAGCACTGGCTGGAGGGACCCTGGGCTGAGGCATGGCCCAGGAGCCTCGCTGCTTACCCCGACCCTGCCAGCGCCGGACCGGCTGGAGGTGAGGGGGGAGCGGACGGAGTCAGCACTAGTCGGGGGGAGCCCAGGGCTGGGGTGGCAGGGGGTGTGGGTGGGGTGGGGTAGGGGGAAGAGCCCAGCGCTGAGGCGGCAGGGGGTGCGGGTGGGGGGGGAGAGAGCCCAGGGCTGAGGTGGCAGGGGGTGCGGGTGGGGGAGGGCACTGGTGGGGGAGTGGTGAGAGCCCAGGGCTGGGGTGGGGGGCAGCCAAAATTTTTTTTGCTTGGGGTGGCAAAAAACCTAGAGCTGGCCCTGCTTTCACAGGTAGTTCTGGGGCTGGTTGAGGATCTAGAGATCTTAGGAATCAGTTGCTGGTTTTCCCCTTATGCTCAGGCAATAGTCTAGCCTTGGGTTTCTTTCTGTTTTCATAATGTGTTTCAAAGGAGTTAGGAACTTGGACATTTTAAATCATGGAATTTGATGGGAGCTGGTATACAGTTTGTCATCAAAAACATTTTGGCTGGAATCTGGTCCTTGTTAGTTCCTTCTGTACCCCAGGGGTTCTGTGGCATTTTTACCTAGCAATGAGTTAGGTAATGGGGCCCATGCACAGGTAAATGTAGCAATCATTATGAACTCCTACAGCAGGCATACAGTCTCGGATGTTATGGCCTGTTTTGAGAGAGAGGTCATCAACCAGGCCACCAGAGTTATAATCCCACACAATTGAAATAAACTGTCATGGCATCTTTAACTGTCACCCAGACAGTAAACAGAGCTGGGTTTCACGTTGGACTACTAACAGGTATGACACAAGATGATGCTTCAGGTTCCCCCCCCCACCCCCCGTACTACATTTTATAGGAATTTTGTGGGAGGAAGCCGAGAATGACTGCATAATATGAAATAACCCTCCCCCAAATGATGTGGAATAAACCCCCACCCTCCTCTCTTAAATGTACAGGTTCCTCCCTTGAGTCAGGCAGAGAATGCCCAAGTCTGGGGCTCAGTAATTGCCTCTTGCCCTGAGGACAAAACTCTTTGAACTGTTTGTAACTTCTGCTACTAATGTCATCCTTGCTTGTTCATTCATCTGGAGCAATTACTGTAGCTTTCTTGAGGATTATTTTTCAGGCAAAGTGTTGACATTTTCGCCCAGTTGGGTGTCACGCATAATCTGAGGTGGTAATTTTTGGGCTTCAGATGTCTAAAGAAAGGAATGCCCTGAGGTTAATGAGGTGTTGGAAGACATCAGAGCTAAGTCTAATATTACAGTTTCTAGCTTTCCTGTTAAATTAGAAATCCTGATCACCTGTACCTACATAAGTTTATATACTAGCTGAGTGACAACCCAGCCCTGTGAGGGGAAAAATTAACAAGACACTTGTTAGGGAAGATGCTTCTGCCATTCGCTATCCACATCACCCCGTCTTGTCCCAGCTCAAATCCATGTGTCTGCTGCTACAACTAATCCTAGTGTTTCCCAAGGACTAACAGCATGCCTTACCAAAGAAATAAGACAAGGCTGGGACCCTTTTTCCTGTAGCCTATTGGTTTGAATCCAGGATTTCCCACAAATTTTCTGTGTTTATTGGACAGAGCACAGATTTTGGCTTTTGTGAAATTGGCTGCCACCAGGTATTTGTTTAAATCCCAGTCGTTATTAAGCAGTCACCAAACAGTGGCACTGGAATAGGCTTTGTTCCCAAGTGGATAAACTCTGAGATTCAGGTTTGAGTAGTTTAACCTGATGAGAGACTTGCACCACTGCCTTGTAAAGCAGCTTAATTGAGTTAGTATCAGAGTCACGATACAGGTGTTTAAACATATATTTTAAGACAGACTTGCAAATGGTCATGAACCTTTACTAGCTCAGGTGTGAAGTCTACCCTTACTAGGACGGTACTGAGCAATCATATTATATTTTATTCTCTCTTATTTCGTTAAAAACAAAAAAATTGTTTTTGTTTTTTTTGGAAAAGATTGCCAAGAATGACTAGATATTTTTTAAAAAGCATTTTAAAGGTGCTCAGAGTTAAAATACAGAAGATGACCTGAACAATAAAGCAATTGTCTGTATTGGGCCATTAGGGATTATGCATGGAAGCTGGAAATTGCCATTTGTATTCCATCACAAATTGGGGCCACGTTGTGCTAGGCACTGTACGTACACATAAAAAGAGCCTGCCTTGAAGAGCTTACAGTCTAAATAGGCCAGGCAGACAGAGTGGGAGAAAGAGAGTGTTACTGTTCCCATTTTACAGATGGGAACTGTATGCAGATGGACAATTGCAATGAGTTGCATTTTACAGATGGAGATGTCTAGAGTTTTAATAGTAAATATTAAAAAAACAAACACCCTTCCCACCCCACCCCAAGAGTATGAGGAGATCTAACCCTCTTGCTTCAGGACAGAAGCCAACCACTGGCTAATGGAGGGGGGGGGGGGTCAGGAGTAAACTTTCCCTAAGGGAAGGTTATCTTATAACTGCCTAGTGTGGGGTTTCTTGCAGCTTCCTTTAAAGTGGCTGGAACTGGCCATCAGAGACAGGATGCTAGACTAGATGGATCAGTATGAAACTTTGGTATGCAAGAGACACAGAGGGCCTTCTAGAAGCAATTCAGGAGGAGAAATGACTCTTTGACATGACTTACATATGGTTCCCCCACATCAAACAGAGCATTCCAGAAGCAGTGGGATCAGGGGAAGTAATTACTTTGATGTTCACTGTATCCAATAAAGATGCTTCTTCCTCTTTTGTAAATTAAAAAGATCAATGGGGTCTGTATTTAAATGGCCAGTAAGTAATTTATTTTCTAGCTAGGAGCTAGCGCCCCATAGCTCTGGAACCCCATGTGGCTGGTTCTCCAGGGCACTGCATGTAGCTCTTGTAGTCCATGCCTTAAGACAGGGTTTCTCAAACTGGGGTCCGTGAGGGTACTCCTGAGGGTACTCCAGAGGGTCTGCGAGTCATGTCCGGGGCCGCTGGCCCCGCTGATCAACTTCTCCCCTCCCTCCCAGTGCCGCCTGCACACCATGGAACAGCTGTTCCGTGGCGTGCAGGAAGCGCTGGGAGGGAGGGGGAAGAGCGGGGATGAGGCGTGCTGGGGGAAGGGGGTGGAAAGAGGAGGGGCAATGGAAGAGGCGGGGTGGGACCTTGGGGGAAGAGGTGGAGTGGTGGCAGGGCCTCGCGCTGAGCAAGGGCCTTGAGGGTCGGCGAAAAATTTTATATCAAAATGGGGGTCCTCAGGTTGCTAAATATCAGGGGGTAGCCGTGTTAGTCTGTATCTACAAAAACAACAAGGAGTCTGGTGGCACCTTGAAGATTTATTTGGGCATAAGCTTTCGTGGGTAAAAACCTCACTTCTTCGGATGTTGTCAGGTTGCTAAAGTTTGAGAACCGCTGCCTTAAGAGTTAACCTGTTCTTAATCTATAAATGGCAACACTGCATGTTGGGTTACCCCTTCTGGGATATGGACAAAGATTTTTATTATCCATATAGGTACAAAGAGTAGCTTAATTAACTTTGGTCTCTTGTCTCCATTGTAAAGCACTGTAGCTGGCAGTGCCTCGGAAGCTTTTACGGACACCCTCCCCTGTCATGTCTAAGGCGTTCTTTTGAACAAGTCACTACATTTGAATTAGAGGAAAATTAATAATGTTGCTATCAAAACTTGGAAGAAGCCTTCAGACTCAGGAAGTGCAGAAGTTCAGGAGTGCAGCAATTAGCACAGCAATTCAAAAGTGCAGCAATTAGTGGCTAATTATTGCTACATATTTCAACATTAATGAGACATAAATACAGAGGAAATATTCGTTTGTATTTATACCTCCCACATTCAGGTTGTTTGGCAGCTTTCTTCTTTTGGGGGGTTTGCCTGGAGCAAGAAATATTTCTCCTTTGCTCCTTCTGCTGGGGGGAATGAAGAAAAATGCCTCCAAGAGTAGCCCGAGTGGGTTGAAATATTAGGCCAACACAACTGAACCTCACAACTGAATGTATTTCTCACATCAAAGGCCTTGAGAATGCACCGGAAACATGCAATTCAGTTTTTAGCATTTGTATTGTTTGGCGAGTCTGAGCAAGTGCTTTAATCCTGGGCGTTTGTATGTGTGTGTTAATTCCAGTTGGTCATTCCTAGAAGTTTATAGACGTTCCAATAGCAGATTCGCATCTTACCAATCATCCCCACATTTTTCATCTCATTAGCATTTTGGGTAGCCATCACTCAGTCTTTTCTAACTGATTAGCAATGGATCCGGAGGGCCAGGTTGTGGATCCCTTACTCATCCACAGGGACCAGGATTGCACAGTCTAGCCTGTTTGAAGAAAAGGAGTCTGTGTAGGAACATTGCTGATTCAGAAGAGAGAGACCTGATGTTGTCAGGCCTGTACTTTTAGGACATTCTTCCCTGCATTACCTCAGTAAATACTAAGGAATTTTTAAATGTGTTTTGGTGGTTGTGGAGAGAGAGAGAAAACTCTAAGCAGCCAAGAAAAATGGTTCAATAGAGTTCGGACTAGTTACTTCTCATGGATGTTGCATGTGCAAAATATGAGCCTTGGATTTGAGGGCATTGTGTGATGAAGTGGTTACAGAGAAGGCATTTGGAAGTTCCTGGGTTTTAGTTCTCTATTGTGTGGCACTGAACAGGACCTTTCATATTCTTGTATCTCAGTCAACTCAGCTCTAACAATGGTCACGAAATGATCATGAGGATCTCCTAGGTCTTCTCCTTTAAAACCAAATCTTGCATCAGGGTTGAGCTTTCTTGGGGAAATATAAAAGATTTTAGGGCAGGGTGGGAAAGTTTATTCTATTTTTTCCCATAATAAATTCCAATATGGCAATCTTAGTGCACATACTAAAGCTGTGGTTCTTCATGTCATTAAACTGAGATTTCTGCTTTATGAGTTGCATTGTGTAGGAGAAATTTCACCATCCTATGTTCCCAACAGTGATGCAATCATCCACTTCCTCTGAATTATAGGTATTATTAATAATATTTTGCAGTGCAGATGCTGTGTTGTGTTGAAGCATCAGATGTTGGTGCTACTTTTTCAGCAGATACTTGAATGCATTCCACACGTGACTGCTTTAGTTTTTTGAGGTAGACAACATTAAACCTAGATAATTGTGTCAATGTAGATAAGCACGGCCACCTTAAGTGTGACATATAATTATCTTGTCTCGGTCCTCACTCATCGTCAACCCGGATTTGAATTAGCGCAAAGGCAGTGGAGCCTCTGAACTGGTTTCGTACCAGACGTGGAATTTGTGCTGCAGTGGAATTTTGGTAGTGTTTTAGAGACAGTCCACTATGTCACTGTGGGCAGCTACAACCCATGACACACATTGTTGAGGACTAAAAAATGACTCAACTTCCTGGCGGTCTTCATGCCTTGAACATCATTGATAAGAAAGCTGTGGCTTGGCTTGACCGGATTGCATACACCAAATAATAAGCACACCCACACATAAGTACACATATATATATATATATTCAATGAAAAAACTTTATTAAGATGGGGTTAATTGTAAGAACATATTGATTGATAAAGGGAAGAAAACTTTAAGGGAAGGCATGACATTTTCAATCACAGTGAAACGTAAAAGAAAAAGTTGTAAAGTCTGGAAATGGACAATTGTGGCCTCCTCCCCCCAAAAACCTTAACTCTCCTTCTTAATCTGTACCCACCTTCAATGCAAATTGGAGATATTTACACCTTAGCTCATATTGTCATTGATGAAGATATGTGCTGCTACTATACTGTCCTGTATAGGACAGTGTACTTGTGTGCAACACTCTTCAACTATATATTTGACATTCATAATTGCACACGGTCTTCTTGTTCAGCACCCATTGACAAGAGCAGCATCAATATCTTAGGCTTACTTTTAATATACATACCAAACACCTGTCCTGATTCACAGCCCAGGATACTAATGGCTTTATTTACGGAGTTGTTGCAGTTCTCTGCCCCTCTGAAAATCAAACCATCAAGCTCTTTATTAATCTAAAGAGTGAGCACAAAAGGTTTTTGCTAAGTAACTTCTCCCTGTTTTCTGATTAATCAGACCGTGACAATTTGGGTTGCTAAACCTGAAAGGCCAAATGTTCAGTACCTTCTACATAAAAATTGCATGTGAGTTTACTGTGGATAGTTGTGGTCCTCCTGTAAGCAAATGACCTGTTACCCTTCTAGCGGGTCACATGCTTACCTAGATACTGCAGTTGCATGTGCAATTGTAGTAAGGGCAAGAGTTGCCATTTTGGAGATATTTTTGTACATGATCTTGTGCATGAGCAAGGATGGTATTTTTGCCACATAAGTCTCTCTCTATAGGCCGTTCTGTGAAGGGAGCCAAAGACTTCTGGTTCTAGGCTCTTGATCGCTGATCTTGATCGTGTGTATGGAGGAACTTATCCCACCCCATGAGATATACTTTAAAGAAGGACATTATGAAGGGGGAATAGATAATGGACTGGGGAAGCAAAGGACAATAGCTCTATACCAGGAGTAGTTTATAATTATGAGCATTGTAGTGAGTGAAAGAGATACACGGATAAGTGAGGCCTGAAAGCTTTCATAAATACTGTGGGGAAAAAATGTATATTCTTGTTTCTGAAACTTATTTCAGTGCACTCCCCTCCCTCTCTCCCCCACTCCCAATTCAGCACTACAGTCTATGGAGCGTACTTGTGTCAATTTCGTTATTACATTAATTTTACATGATTAGTAACAAATCAGGCTAAAAGAATCATAAACTTGCACTGCTGGTTTTGGAACAGATGGTTCCTGAGTAGCAGAACATCCCATAGTCATGTTTGTTCAGGAACAAAGTGTGTCATTGAAAACATTCAAGTAATGGCAGGAACCTTGGAGGTAACGCCCATTTCTGGGAAGGATAGTGGTGTCTCTTGGCAGTGTTAAAAGTAAAGCGGAAAAAATAGATTATAATATTTAATTAGCGGACACTGCAGGCCTTGTCTTGATGTTTTCAGGAGGTACAGTACATTTAAACAAAAATGAATTTGTGTACTCCGGTTCTACTACAGTCCACCTGGCAGCTAGAACACACGGACAGAGCCAGGAATCAGATGCAGAGATGTTCTGCCTTGAGTGCAGGGGACTGGACTAGAAGACCTCTTCAGGTCCCTTCTAGTCCTATGATTCTATGTACTGTCAGGAAGTTAGCCTGTTACAGCAATTCAAAAGTTTTGTATGCAAACCACAAAATCCATTTTGTTGTTTTAGAAATATGCTAATTATTAATAATAATATATTTTTGCAATTTTAGGCTGGAGGAGAGCAGATGAGATGTCTTTTATTAGAAATCCCCCCCCCCAAATAAAAGGATAACAGGAAGGGGGGGAAGGTAGAAGAACAGAAAGGTAAAAGAATGGGAGAGGAGGAGAAGGAAGGGGGGCAAAGAAGGGAAAGGAGTGCGACATATTGGGTTTCCATTAACTAGGAATTAATCAAAGGTTTCTAAAAAGTTAGACCAAATCTTTTTCAAATTTGTCAGAGGTTCCTCTTCCAAATGTTAGATGAGTTGTCTTAATGCAATTAGTGAACATATAGTTCCACAATTTGTAATGATTTGTAATATAAACAATTAAAATAAACTCTATTTTTCCAACCTTTTAATCTACCAGAGCACTTGTCCCTAGTGACCTAGAGTCATTAAATAAACTATTTTAACCATTAAAAAAATGTAGGCATCTAGTGTATCCTTTAATATTGATTAAGTAGAGCTGAAGTCTTTACAGTTGTGAGTGTTAAGAAGGGTAGTGAAGTGTGCTGAAAAGTGAATGGGAATCTTAAGGGTTCTGGGCCACGTAGATGTGTTTACTATCCAGAATGTCATGCAGGACAAAGGAGAGAAGACACTTAGGGTGAAAATCGCCTTCATCTATGCTCTGTCCGGACTATAGTGAATCTCAGTCTGCCTGAATTTTTGGAATTACAGGCTATTTTGCAACATTAGAACAAATCTTTCTGTTTATTTAACTTATTCCCCAGTGTAGGTACCAATTCTCTAGGGGCTCTGTGAGTTGAACTGTCATTAACTCTCAATGACAGCTCTGCTCAGAGAGAAGCTACAATCCAACAGGAAGGAAGGGGGTTGATTCATATGCACAGTCCTTAAGCTATACTCCTAGCAAAGAAACTCACTGATGCACCATATCCCTGAATCTGCTTGCATGGATTCAGCGGGAGCAAGATTGAATCATAGAAATATAGTAGTGATACTAGCCATAGCAATGGCAGAGACTAGGGGCTTATCTACACTTAAAATGCTACAGCAGCACAGGGTTCTCCCATCAGCGGAGGTAATCCACCTCCCTGAGAGATGTTAGCTAGGTTGACAGAATTCTTCTGTCAACCTAGCAGTGCCTATATAGGGACTTAGATCATTTAACTGCTCAGAGGTGTAGCTTTTTCACGCCCCTGACTGACGTAATCAAATCAACCTAATTTTCTAGTTTAGGAAAGTGAACTGGATTCTGTTTCTTCCTGTGCTATTATAAATGGTGATGTGTATTATGTTCCAGTCAAGTTATAGCTATGCAAACCAAGTCAATGAGTTTACACAGGCGTCAATGAAGGGAGAAATGTGATCAGCAGAGCTTTCATTCTTAGTGATAATACGTGAAAAGGGAAGAACCCAGTTTGACTGTCAACTCCCAGGCTGAGTTTGCAGGGCTGTCAGGTAGAAAATAACTCCTTTATTAGTAAACTCAGCACATACGGTGATATGGAACTCACTGAAGTCCCATGGTGCCATTTTTACAGTGTCACAATTCTACTATTCAGAGTGGAACTACGCTTTCAAATAGAAAATTAGTTTTGGGAGCAAAACAAAAATGGTGAATTGTTTTACAGTAATATACAGGGTCGATTTGATTTAAAGCATGATTTAAAGCATGATTTAAATCACTAGTCAGGAAGACTCGATTTAATCATGGATTTCTACATAAAAGTGCATTCTTGTTGGTTGTTATAACCTTAATACATATTCTTCACAACTCAGAGATAGATGTAGGTTTCATTTTTAGAAGGTACACACCAGGGCCGGCTCCAGGCACCAGCTGACCAAGCACGTGCTTGGGGTGGCACCTTGGGGCAGGGCGGCGCTCGGGTTTTTATTTATTTATTTATTGGTTCGTCGGGGCAGCGCTGGAGGGGTTTTTTTTT